>NC_081518.1:43272041-43872041 GCF_030273125.1 Centropristis striata | reverse complement strand
ATGTGATCAAAATCCATTTTTATGCAGAAACTCAAAATTCAGTCAAAGTAAAAATATCAAAATCAAAATCAAAAATCAAATAATTGATTTTTTTCACTAAAAATGAGAGAACTGTCCGCCATGTTTTTTGTTCTGACCTCCGGGACCTTGAAAGTCATATGACTTGGAACAAACCAATAGGAACAAATATCCATGGAATAGCCACGGGATATGACTATCATTAACTTGCATTGTAGCGAAATCCGTGTCAGTTTCACGGAAATTTGAGTGATTCCGTGGCTATTCCACGGATTCCTGTGAGACCAGGTTTGTTGCCGGATAGGTGGAAGTGTCTTTGGGTTTTTGGTCAGATCCAACCTCTTGTCCAAATATGGTCGCTTCTAACTAAAAACAAACAAACAAACAAAGATGGCGACCCCTGAAACATCAGTCTTCAAAACAGTAGTCAACAAACCAATGGATAATGTCTACTTCATTTATACAATCTATTGTATTGGCTATAGATTTATGTACATTTTCACATTAAATGACTTCATAACCAAGTAGTTTTAGGGGCCTAAATGAGAGGGTATCTACTTGTGATAAATGGATATTGTACTCTACATTAGGAATAACCATTTTTAGACAGGGTAACAGATAAAAATGAGAGAACAACAGCACAGATAAAGACACAATGAGAGACAAGAGGTAGACATCTGATCATACAACACAGTTAGGATGTCAGTCACTCACTCTATTTCTGCGAGGGCAGACCTGTCACTTCTTTAACTATTCTCTCAGCCACTCACTCAGCCTGTCAGTCAGAGATTTCCCTTTCAGTGAAAAAAAAAACACAACAAACCTATGGCTATACAGAAGTGAGAGATTGTGTGTAATTTAAGATGTAACAGTGTTAATCTGTGATGTGCAAAGTGGTCTTAATCTTCAGAGGCTGAGATATTTTATATTTCCTAAATCATTGCAGTAGACGTAACACCATCCCATCACCCTCGTGATCACTCTTTCCTATAAAATGTGTCTTGACAAAACATCTTTATCCTTTTTTATCTCTTTACTTGTCTTAAACTGGGTGGAAAAAGGCGTGCTTTTAAGAAGGGATGGTGGTAAATTGATGGGAAATGTGATTTCCAGGCATTAGCAGTACATGTGTATGGTTGGAGTAGCCGCAGGGAAAGGAGATGCTGTTGCTTTAGCTGCTGATTTCTTCCTGCTAAGGGCGAACAGAGGGGAGGCCCTAGGGGCACAAAGCCTCGGGAAACGTCTGGATATCTCTTAAGAGGCTGTTTCCCCCCAGCTGTAATGGAGTGTGGAACATAGAAAAGCTGTGTATTTGTAGCATAAAGTTCACTTCATGATCACTTAACTGCAGATCAGGAGAGAGACGTTGGGAGATACTGGGTTTACAGGATTGCTTTTTAAGGCATTTTATGGCATTTCAGAAGGGAGACATAAGCACATTTTGAGTACATTACAATTAACCCATAAGAACCCAGACCCAAATATCCTTAAAGGAAAATTATGGGGGGTATACAACAGACCAAGTGGACCACATACAACACATTTATGATGTTTTAATAAAAAAAATATCTGTGATGTGACATAAACGTTACATTGGGCGTTTATGGTATTTGTGTTCATAATATTTCTTATTTTAAAATAAACAAACTAGACGTTTTCTGCTCACAGAAACACAAATTTGACCTTTTCTTTGCATCTCCACAATATTTATCAAAATTGTGACATTAATAAAGCTGTTTGACAACAAATTATTTGTCAGATTTTTTTTTAAGTAACACATTAATAATAAATAAAAACAAATAACCATTTGCCTTTTTGTTTGCATCTCCATAACATATATCAAAAATGTGACAGGAAATATGGTCAGAACAAGTTAAATGCAATACATGACACCTTATTAATGGGTTAGAATTGTTAAATGGGTTTAATCTGAGATTCTAGAAGATTTAAAGTGTTTGTTACAAGGTTCTTATGGGTTAAAGGATGATATGACACAGTAGCTAATGATTATTTCCATTTTTTATCTCTCAATAAATATTTTATTTGTAATATTTGAAGTTGTTGTGTGGTCCAGGAATTAATACAGTATAGATTATGAGTAAACCCCACTAAGTCCTTATAATGATTTAGCAACAGTTACTTGGATGATGTCGTCAAAACTGCTCGTGATTTGTTTTCTTTTATCAGTTAATCACTTTAAGAACAGATTGTTCCAGCTGTAAATATGATGCCAAACATTCAACTTTAATCTGAATTACATATGAAGACGACCATCGTTTTTACAGTCGTCTCCAAACCAAAGTGGGTGACGATGACATCATCAGGGTTATTTTTTCAAAGTCTCGCCCAGAGCCACAGGAGAAGTTTTACAACTATCATAAAGCTGAGTTCTACTGTGTTAGGCCTAGTTCTGTCCAAAGATTCGTGAACAATTAAGTTTAAACTTGTATCTGCTTGCAATTCGACAGTCTGTTGCAATTTGAAAACCCCGTATTAAATTCTAAGGCATAAATCTTACAGACACAACTGTTCCTGAAACAAATTGATGAGATGATCTGCCCTCCAAAACTAAGATTTTGTAAATATTAGTCCAATATTTACTCTCATTTTAGCTCTATTTGTTCTCCACCAACTCCTGATAAAATATGTCTACAGTACACTACTGGTCAAAAGTTTTAGAACACACCAACTTTTCCAGAATTTAATTGAAAATGATGCAGTTTAATGTCTCAGTGTACTCTGAAATTAATGCACATTTGCAACATTTAAAATTCTTGATTGAGCATGATAGTGTTTTGAAAGTAAAAAAAAGATTCAAAATCACATTTTATGTTGGACTAAAGGACTAAAAAAAGACACAAAATGACCAAAATAAGACACAAAATGACAAAAAAAGACACCTAAAGACACAAAATGACAAAAAAAAAGACACAAAATGACTTACAAAGACATGAAAAGAATTTAAAAAATTGACAAAATAGCCCAAGACTCCATAGAGTTAAGTTGTTAACCCATTTCTTGAAGGCATTGCTAATGAGTGAAAAAAACTTTCACTTAATTGATGAATCAACTAATGAGAGCGGTGAGAAAACCAAATCAATAAGCTGGAAAATGCTTAAAAACTTTGCATATAGCAGCTTTAATGACTGATAATAAATAAACTGATCCTTGTGCATAAAAGTGGTGGACTTCTCCTGAAGTGGAATTTGTCTTTTTTCCAGCTGTGAAGTTCATTAATTAAGTGAAAGTTTTTAATAAACACTTGTGCTGATGGCAGGCGTTTTGCTTGTGTGTATGTTCTTTCTGTGGCCTCCGCCCAACTCAATTCATTTAAAGACACCGACTAACTCCAATTGCGTGGGACCCCTCCTTTGATACGCTATTTTCCTTTCTTCGCCAGCCATCTTTGATTCCTGGGCCGATCCGCCTCCTCTTGCACACAGCTGCCTCCTCGCTTGTTGTTCTTGGCACAACATCCAAAAGTCCTCCAGCCTTTCTGCGGTCCCCTCAAAAAGGAGAGGGACATCAAAAGGCTTTTGCAGGGCTCTGTCGACATGAACATCGCTGAACCTTCCTTGTCTCTCAGACGGCGAGCGGAGTCGATGTATGTAAGGAGGGCTGAGTGGGGTGGTGGGAGCCTCGGACCCCCTTTGGCTCTTTGTGTGTAAACGCCACAGAGGAGGCTAAGGGCCCTCTCCTTCTCCAACACAAAGAGCCCCAAGGTTAAAGCTCAGCCACTGATCCGCTTCCAGCAGCCACGTTCCTTCTCTCCTTCCTCTTCCTCGTTTCTCATTCCATGCCATTTCATGCCATGCCGTGCCATTCGTTGTCGGCTGACATAAACAGGTTCTGTTTGTCTGACCTTGACTCTTTGAGGAGATTATACTTAGCAGCCTCCTCTTCTTCTGTTGATAAACACTGTTCCCCTTTCCTCTCCTCTCTTAACTTCTTTCTTTCCATTCTTTTCATCCGTATATCCGTCTTATTTGCTTTTCTTGACAATTCTGCAAAACAACAGATTTCAGGGTAATTTGGTCTAACTTATGCACTTTTGTTTTTCAGGATCTGTGTATTTAGACTAAGCATTTTGGTTTTCTAATGAGTAGATTAGTGTCAGGAACCGTTTATTATTTTGAATGGACCAGGCACCATCCACTCCGCTGAATAACACATATGGAAAGCAAAAAAATGTCTTCTCAGATGAACTAGCAGTTAGCCATTTCTTTCCTCAAGAGCCACTCCACATTAAATCTAAATATTTTTAACAGAAGTTTAGTTTATATCTCGTGGCATCGAAGTGTTTAATCTCAAGTTTTTCTTCAAAAGGCAGACTTTTAAACTTGTACTGTAGAAAATCCATATTGTTTAGTGTCACCACAGTTACTGTCCTCTTAAAAGAAATACTACGAACAAATGATAGCAACAGTACTTAGAAAATAACTTGACATTGCAAGTGTGGAACTATTACCACATAGCAGACTCTTGAGCGCAATTTGAACTTAATTTTAAAACTATTCTATCCAGCCACTGTCTTGTCATGCATTATTCCAGAATAATATTGTTTTTTAGGTCACTTGGTATCACTAAAATACTGCACTTTTCTGCTGCTGCCCATCTCTGCATTGTTGTTTATGTTTACATTAATTCAAGGTCCTGATGTTGTTCTGACTACAGGAGAGAGGACAGGAACATACTTTTCTAATGAGCTGGCAGGTGATGTATTTATTTATCCATCCATTTTCTTCCGCTTATCCGGGGCCGGGTCGCGGGGGCAGCAGGATAAGCAGGGCATTCCAGACGTCGCTCTCCCCAGCCATTTATTTAAATTAAAAGGGACCATGTACAGTTTACAATATAAATATGTTAAAAGATGTGATGTGCTTGTGATATACATAGACATTTAAAATAATAAATTTACTGTAACAATAACATTAATACTCACCATAACCCCCCAATCTGTGAAGGTTTATGAGCCTTTCAAACACCTAATTTAATAAATAGGCCATGATCTCTACAGGGGCATTTTATCGGATCCAAGACTGAATCCAAGTCTCAATTTTGCATTTATGTATATTCTTTTGATTTTATATCTACTTGGAAATTGTAAATGTGTCAGAGTTTGAGGTGCATCTCACTGCCCTCATGCAAAAGCAGAGGTGACATCTTGGGTCCTGCTAATCAGAACAGTGGGCTGTTCTCTGCATATGTCTGGTAACTGGGTGTAAATGTGTCTAGCTGTTGTGTTGTGGCCCTGCAACGCATCCCGTGTGATAATAGACCTGGCAGCAAACAGGGCAAGGAGGAGGGATAGGAGGGTTTTGCATGGAAGGGAGGGGGGGGGGGCGTTGACGGGACACCGTGTGTGTGTGTGTGTGTGGCATATACATATTCACATGGGTGCATATACATGTTTATATGCAAGTGCGTCCCTGTGTGTGTGACTGGGCTCGTCGGTTACCAGGGAAATGGATGTGTTGGCCTCATCAGAGAGTCTCCAGCTGGTGGAGAGGCTTCGGAAGCGGCGCCTTGGCAGCCGCCCGGTCAGGGGGGAGTTTGCATCTGTGCTGCCTTGGCACTGGACTGAATTGTGGTTGTGGTGGATGGAGGTGGATAGAGTGTGTGTGAGTGTGTGTGTGTGTGTGTGTATGTGTGTGCATGTGTGAATAGAGGTTTGTGTGTAGAAGGCTGAGGATGCTGAGGTTCACCCCCTTTCACCTCTTAACAACCCCTAACCTTGTGCATGGAAGCACACACATAAATGCACACACACATTTCTGTTTCTATACTTGTGAGGACCCTCCCTGACATAATGCATTCCCTAGCCTCCGACTGTAACCTTAATCATAATGACTTAATGCCTAACACAGCCTTTACTTATTATTTTTTAAGGCCACATTCTGCAAACGGTTGCTTATTTACACATCCTGGGAGCAACATTATTTTGTCTCTCGCCACCTGCTGAATGCAAGTCCAATTTTCTCTCTTTTTTAAAAATGCCTGTTATATCTGTTTTGGTCTCTACCCACTCCTCGGGGAAATATCTGTTTTTATCTGCTATATTCCACTAGCTAGTAGGGTTGGGCTGGTGTAAAAATGTTCAACCGGGTCTGAAATCAAGCCAAACATATACCACTAGTATACCACTAGGTGCTGCCTTTGATTTTTTGCAGCTGTTTGTATAAGAGCGTAGAGACTCCAGTCTAATTTGTGGCGGTAATGAACCTTTAAGCTGGTTTGCCAACAGACAATAGAAGAGAAAGGCAAAGAAAGAAAAGAAGAAGAAGAAGACATTAAGGCTCACCTCAAATTTTTTCCTAGCTCACTAGCATGTTAGCTGATAGCTTGCCAGCCACAACAGCTCACTAACTAGCCCTGGAAGAGCCATCACATGACTTAAATGTACCCTCGCATGGGTCTTGTTAAGGAGACACACACCATCATGCAAGTGTGGATTTCATCCTAATCTGATACAGACAGAGACAATGAAAGATACAAAGAGACCTCTCTCTCTCTCTCTCTCTCTCTCTCTCTCTCTCTCTGTTACCTCTGTCTTTAGCCCCTTTCCAGCTACATTTTCTCCCCCCTTCTTCATCTACTCCTCCTCTCAATCTGGCCTCCCCTCTATTTTTTCCACCTCATTTTTCTCCCCTTCGCTCCATTATTCACTCTTTCTATTCACCCTCATTTGTCCTTCTTCCCCCTTTGTCTCTCTCCTGCTCCCTCCTTCTGCTCTTTTGAGCCTCCTTGAAACTTCCCTTCTGTCACCTGTCTGTCTGTCTGTCTGTCTGTCTGTCTGTCTGTCTGTCTGTCTGTCTGTCTGTCCGGTCTGCAGTCTATTTGAATCCTCCACATGCGTCGCTGTATTTATTTCAATGGAGCGTCTTATTCCTTGCTCATTCATCCCTGTCCCAGCTGTTTGTATCCGCCAGCGACTGTCGTTAATATAGTTTTCCACCACATGTGCTATGGATTATAAGGCCTAATGACGGCGTTGATAGCAGGAAGTTTTCTGGGATGAGTGTTTAGTCGGAATATGGCTGTAGTGGTTTGGAAGGACCACAAATCGCAGACCCCGGGTTAAACATAAACCTCAACACGATTGGCTGACCTCTGACCCCAAGCGGCTCTGCTTTATTCCATTGGTGGCCAAGTGTGCGGCATGCCGCGGTTGTGTGTGTATGCATGATTGCTTGCTATGTCTATAAATATTTTGTCTTTGAAAATGAAGCTGACATTGCAGTTGGGGGGTGGGGGGTTACTGGAGACATAGCTCAGTGGCTTGAGTTAAGAAAAGGGCATCAAACAGGCAGCATGTCAGTGTCAGTTTTCCTCTAATCCCTATATGTACACACACACACACACACACACACACACACGCACACATATCATTATCCTCATTCTTCACCCCGCCACTAATCACTCACTCAGCCTGGATCAGGCATATTTCTGATTTTCGGTACATTCTTGGTGTACCCAGCTGTCCCTTTCTGTTTCATGTCACTGTGGCCATGTGATAAAAAGTGTGTGATGATAGTCATCTGTGGGAAAGATGAAGGGGATAGTGGCTGGATCAGGACCAAGAGCTACGACACACCCTGTCCCTTCAGATCAACTTTTAGAGATCGCTAATGGAAAGATGGAGGGAATTACAGTCTTCAGTCTTTCACCTACTTTTATCACTTATTCTCCTCTCCTCTCCTCTCCTCTCCTCTCCTCTCCTCTCCTCTCCTCATATTTCTACCTTTGATATCTCTTCTCCCAGCAGTTAGGGCCTCAGGAAGTGTGTGTACACATTGTATGCATGTCCGTATGCATGTTTCTCTGCGTTTCACACATGTTTCTCAGTAGAAACGGTTCTCATTGTTGCTATTTCACAAAAGGTACTTGTTGTCTAATGACGCCTCGGGCTGAACCACGTAAAGATGTGAACTGTGTAGCATCTGATATTAATACAAAGCACTCAAGACAGCTGGAACGAAGCATATGCATTAGATCTTTATCGGGAGTCAAATTATTATGTCATCTATGTTTCTAGAATTACTCACAGCTTTAGAGTTATAGCTGTGAAGTACTGATAATAATAAAGGTTGGCAAAATACAACGTCCAAATCTTTTTATGTCTTTTTTTTTCTATGATTAAAATGTAGACAAGTTCGACAAGGTCACAGCTGCCATTGAGGACACTGAGGTCCAACCCTACTGCCAGAAAAGAATGTCCATATTGGACCATTTCTAAAAAGCCCAGATTGTGTTCAAAGTAGAGATCTCCCCTAGGATCGGTATCAGGGCCAATCTGGGCGTATTTTAATGAATCGGTATTGTCTGAAATTAAACCGATCAAAATCTGATCCTGTCTTTACCGTGTTTTGTCCGTCTCCTCCTGTTAGTGTTGCAGTGCTGCTCTCCTCTCTGACAGGCAGCTCTACAGCGCAGCATCCCACTGCATATGCAAGTGAAAATTAGATTGCATCAATGTGAAAAATGATTTGGTTGCACAAATGATTGAGTCTGTTCTGATACTTGGCTTGGCAAAATACATGGATTCGCTAAACTCTGATGCTGTTCATTATTAGCAAAGAGCAGTGAACAAAACATTCATAGTTTGATGCTGATTTTCACCTTTCATTGGTTAAAATAACCAACATCTGCAGCAGTAGATCTAATCAGTTGTCGTATCAATGTTAATTACACGAGTAACTTGATGACAGGCCACAATGAACCTGGCTTTGACTTTGCTGCATGTCAATTTCAGGAGTCATTCTTCTAGATAATCTTGCATTTTTGCATTGCACTGGTGAGAAACGGTTTAAAAAATATACGAACACTGTCGTCCCTTGCCCTTGAATGCTTAATCAGTACATAACTTCAAACATTTGGAACATTTTGTTCATAGTTACTTTTCTTTTAGGACAAATACAGTTGAAGAAAAGGGCTGTGCAGCTTTAAATGAGTTCTATTAATGTTTTAACCTTTACTGTCTATTGAGTATTGACCTTTTTGTTCAAGTTTTATTGAATCTGCTTTAAAGGGTAAATTCGGATATTTTCACCCATGGGCCTGGAATTCCTGCCTTCACGGCTGTTTAAAATTTCAATGCATACTTCAGTGTAGAGCTTTCATGTTTCCAAACCTTTGACAATGTGCTTAAGAAGCTGAAGCATCCAAATAAAACACACAATCCAGTATTTCAGAATGATAAAGAATTATTTGGGGCTTCACTTCCTATGGCACACCTTTTGGCGCTCACCCATCTTAAAGTGAGCGTCTGTACTGTATCACACTGTTTGTGTGTGTGCTTGTGTGTGTGCTGATTGGTTGGGGAGAGAGTTTCTGGTGCTTCACTTCCATGTTCAACAGCATGTTTGCGTGTCTCAGCTCAGAGCGTCTCTCAGCCTAATCCGTCCTTATCTCCCAGTGCGACAACACAACAAGAGGATCTTTAAAGAAGACATTTCTCTTTTCGTCAGCGCTGAGCTGCTCCAGTGATACTGTTTTAGTGCTGACTGTTCGTGCGTATGTATGTGTGTGTGCTACGCCTATTCTCCTCTTAAAGACTCATTTCATTTGAGCAAATACACGAGTGCCTTTAATTCTGTGAGAATAAGTGTGTATGTGTGTGCATAGGCCTGAGCTTGTGCATGCCGGTGTGGATGTGAATGCTGTTGTCATTCCAAAGCTCCTCCAACATCAAACTCAGACTAAAGGTTGTCTGCACGTCTTGACATTAGATAAATGCCTGGTGTGGTTGTACACACAGCTGTACCAATTCTCCGATAGGTCTCTCTCCCTCTCTTTCTATCTGTCGGTCTCTCTCTCTCTCCGTCCAGGCTGATCTAATGACTCATAGGAATGCATCGAGCCGCTTGTCAGAGATCAATCATCTTCGTCAGGTCGTTCTACCGATTGTTTGAGTAGTGGGCCATTAGAGAGGAGCTGTTTGGAGGTGTTTTGTGAACCTAAGCGGCTCCAAAGGTCAGCTGGAGAGAGAGACCGAAGCAAGGAGTGAGAGAGAAACATACAAAAAAGTGTGTGTGTGTGTGTGTGTGTGTGGGCCGCTGCAGACGGCAGTAGACAGGTGGAGGTATGGAGATAGAAAGACAGGCCTTGTCAGCCCTGTTGCGTGACTTCGCTGCCCTTTGTTAGTATGAATCCTTAAACAGCTCACCACAAGTACAGAACCTGAGATTAATAATTCCCACGCACCGCCTGACATCCATCCCTGATCTGAAATATGCATGGCGGAGAAAAGAAGAGAGACGAGGGGATGAGGAGGAGAGGGAGTGGAGTGTGGAGGGGGGGACCAAAAGGGCCCCGCTAGATGGTGGCTGCGGAGCCTTTTGGAGGAGCGATAGATTCTGTTTTATGTGGCCTGTCAATAGCACCTAATGAGGAAACCCACCTGTGATTTGCGTCGTGCAATGAGAGAAACCCTTGGCTGTAAACTGCTAACATGAGGTGCCATCAACTTTTCAAAGGTCCTCCCTCCTGAAACAGCCACATCTCCTCTTTTGAAATGAAGTTGTGAGATGGTGTAATTTAAAGTTGTTCAGTAACTGGATAGAAGATGTTTCCTTTTTCCTCATTTTGAAAGAGATTCGGTGTGTGTGATTGTGTCGGTGTGTGTGTGTGTTTGTCTCCGTGTGTGACACCGTCTGTCCTTTGAAAAAAAGAATGGACTGGGATTTCAGCAGAAACAACAATTGATGATTAAAAGGTTTTATTGCCAAGCTGTCTGCAGAGTTACAATCATAATGCTGAGGTCATTTGAACAGCCTGAAACTTTGCTGCTCATCCATGTGTGGCTGCAGGAAGTAAAACGCTGTGGCATCTCATTTTAAAACAGAAGAGGTGAGCAGAGTTGACACCAGATATGAAACCTGAATTTCTGTTGAGGTTTGGCTTTTAAACCTGCTGTTTTTACAGTAATCTGACCGCTGCGGTTGAAGTTATGTTTATAAATGGGAGCTGATTTAAGGCGGTTGTGTCTTGCCAGTAATTGGCGGTGTGGTGAAGACCTCTGTTGCAGACTCGTCTCCTATCAGAAAACACTTCATAGGGAAAAGCTGAATTAAAATCAGCTGTTAGCAGATAATGTAAAGGCAGGTTTCTGTTATGAGGATATGATTGTGATGAATAGCTTCAAGTTTCAAATGCAGAAGGGGAGACAGAGAAAGGGAGTGAAAGAAAATGCCAGTGCTAATAAAAGTCTTCTGCCACACGAAACTGCAAGCTAGAGCTATCAAACTCAAGGCCCGAAACTCATCATTTTTTAGGAATTTGATAAACAAAGGACATGATAAATACACAGCCAGGCAATTATCTTATTTCCTTTGGCTGCTAGTTTATATTCTTAATGCTACTTTAATCTACTTTTTTGTTTGTTTATTCATTTTTCCCCTTGTTTTTCATTTTTTGGTTGTTCCTTCCCAGTTCTCACAAAGGGGGAGAGAAAAAGTAGGGCGCTCACTTTGCAATTACTACTCAACCCCAGACTACTTCTTTATAAGGCACTGAATTATTTTGTTTTAAAAACAAACAAACAAAAAAGCGACTTTCAACCGGGAAGAATATTTAATTGTTTTTTGATTACTTAGGAATGGGCCATGGGAATAGGCCTTTGTAAATATTTAAACAGATTCAGCATGATGCCATATTTCCATTCTGCCATTAATGTTTTTAAATGATTGTTATTGTCATCTGGGTTTGACATTCACAGTGAAAATGATTTACTAAAAATAGGGAAAACAAAACAAAAAAAGCAGTTTTTTTCATCTTTTTTTTTTTACTGTGTCAGTTCAGGCGAGGGCAGTGAAATGAGATGCAGGAGTGAAGCCGAACAACACGAGTCAACAGCAGCAGCTCCACACGGCTTCTGGTTGAGTCCTGCACTTCCTCTGCTGCCCAATGGGTGGCAGCAGCGAGCAGGCAGCCCGAACAGAAGGCTGCCACTCAGTGATTATAATTTATGATCCATTTCTATTATAGGTGGGGTGTACAGAGACAGTTACAGTAATAATTATCTGGACTGAAGTGTTTCCAAGGCAACCAACATACCCCCCCACCCTCCTTACGGGGAGAGGGGGAATGTGTTTGTATGTGTGTGTGCATTGCTTGACATGGTGAAATGAGGGAGGCATGGGGCCTTGCCACTGAGCTTAGCTTTGCTCTTGGCTATACACACACACACACACACACACACGAATGCACGCATGCACTCACGCACTGTGACTCTGCATCGTACTTTCCTGCAGCCTGCCTTCACAGTAAAGAAATCATTGACTTTTAGTTTTTTGAGAAAGCTTTTGTTAAAAATCTGCTTGCATAAGATCACAGAGAGTAGTTTGTATTGTGCTTTGATTCTTCAGTAAATTCATTATGCCACCAGGAACAAAGACATGAAAATACAAGTGAACAACATTTGAATTCTTATCTAATAGATTTGAAGTACGATCGGAGAACAACAGTATCTCAAGATATTCAATGTCACCTTTTTATTTCAATATTTTGCAGTCATTAAATCGCCCTGCCTGTTCTCCTTGAAGGATAAATCCCAGTGTATTTTTTTGTGTAAAGGTCTATGCCTGATTAAATAAAGGATTATGTTATTTCCTTAACAGTGCCTGAGGAACTTCCATTCGACTCTCCATCTCTCTTAAATATATACTTTGATTCCCTTGAAAGTGTCAATTAGTAATTACAATGCTGCTAAATGCAGCATGGTAAGTAGAGGACACAATGATTATGTGTTAGAATTCTATCTCTATGAAGACAAGCCACAGCGCTGTAACAGGGATCTATACTTCTTTTAGACTGCTCCAATCACATTTGGAGGTGGTCTGAAATGCAATTGCAAAAGGATTTCTACAGATGCCTTGGACGCTCAAATTGGATTTCAAAAGGTCTTTTTCACTCCTTGCAATGCGACACATAACAACGTCAAATCCAGATTGACGCAAGTTCTGGGCAGAACAATGCTGCCTGTTCTACCCAGGTCGTCAAATACCAATGCTTTGTCTTGGCCCTCAGATGTTAACGCACACGGCACATTTTAGTGCACTGGGCTTTCAAATAACTCAAGTGTAAACCCATCTGCAGCACTTAAAGAAAATGCTCCATGTGACGTTGTATAAAGAGCAACAAAGTCCGCTGACGGAGGAGGACGAGGTGGGCCTGTAGGTCAACAAAAACTTGACTATCACCCAGGAGAAAATCAAAAGTCAACATAAGTTATGTTATTGCATGTCTGTAACTTAACTTACTATTTCTTAAATATAAGCTAGTAGGTTTTTTTTGGATTCACAAGGTTAATCAGGTGTTCTAAAGCTTGATGCATGGGATTATCCCAGTGATTCCCAACCGCTGTTCCGCGGCACACAAGTGTGCCGTAAGAAATCATCAGGTGCGCCGTGGAAGATTATCCAATTTCACCCGATTGGTACTCTAAGTGAGCGGTGTGAAGTGAGAGGCAGAACAATTAAATACTCTTCCAACAGTGAGCAGTGTATCAGCGAATCTCGCGAATTCACGCTTAATCTAGTGATATAACCGGAAGAGAATCAACATCTCCTCATTAATGACTGGAGACAAATCCAGCGACTCGGTCTTAACGAGCGCTAACGAGACCGGCAAACCTAGTTAGCGGCAGTTAGCTACAGTTAGCTCTGTAGCAGTACAGTGTGTATGTGCTAACAGGCTAACAGTTAGCTCTGTAGCAGTACAGTGTGTATGTGCTGCTGCTGCAGGAGGTGTTCACTTAGCGATCTCTGTTTGTTTACAACAAGCACCGCAGTGAGCGGTGTCAGTGGTGAAAAGACGAGTGAAAACCTCTAACCTGTTGACTTCAGGTCTGTCCCCGCCCATCATCACGTCTTCAAGTTGTGAAATACGATCCGCCGTTAACCTGAGGTACTTTATTTTGAAAATATACCGGATGTTTTATTTTGTGTCTTTGCCCGACTTCCTGCCCCAAACGATCTGCTCTGTGCTGAATTGATGCGCCGTGCTAGCTTACAGTCTGTTTTGGGTCACTTTGCCGGTTCCTAGGCAGATAAAGGAGGAGGGTTGGAATTGTGACAGGTGACACATGTAGTTCTAAACATATTTAGGGTTTTTTTACGGTCTTTTTGACATTTTTGTTTGGTGGTATGCCGTGTGATTTTTCTAATGTAAAATATGTGCCGTGGCACAAAAGAGGTTGGGAAACACTGGATTATCCAGTGCATTGAAAAGTCCATGACACTGAAGTTAAATGTCTGCACCACGACGTGACAGTTTGATTGTTTGGAAGTCGAAATGTTGGACCTCCATTTTTGATGCCCACGCATTGGATATCCGCATCACCAGCATCACTACGGAGTTACTGATGCCTCTATCACCAGACAGCAACTCATTTAGAGAGGTTTGTTATGTCCGGAAACACAAATGAGATGCAATCACAAAAACTGTGCATAAAGTCCATCTTAAAGATCTCAATTGAGAAACAAATCACATTTTCCTGCAGTCTGAACATTGCCTATGGGTTTAACCTTCATTCATGTGTTTACCATGCATGGAAAATCTGCATAATGTACGCTCAGCCAGCCAAGGCGGAATAAACCTGTTATACGAGTCCCGTAAAAGGGGCCGTTTACCGACCGCTGTATCCACTGAAGTTCAGCATGGAGTAACAGGTCAGTGTAGACTTAGAGGGCTCGGACGATGTTCAGACAACTAAAACTTTTCAGACATGGATTACACAACATTACTGGCTTCATCTGACGGTTAAAGTGATGACTTTATGTCATTCAGACACAGGTGACTTACCTTAATGTTCCTTATGGCTTCATTCACAAAGGACATTGCTCTCCTGATGTGTGGCACCTGGTGTGTGAGAGGGAGTGGAAGAGCAGTGGGGAGTTATAAATGATGTTGTTAAAGGAGATGTATTTTGGGGAAGATTTATTTTTTAGATTTCCTTATTTCGTATCCTGCATGTGCAGCTTTTTTCCCACCCTGTCCTGCTTCTGCTACAAGCTATTGCAAAGCTAGTGACTTGTTCAGTGTACTGGTGGACTAAAAATGGGCTCTTTTGGAGATTTTATCACAACGACAGCATCAAAGGAAACATTATGTGAGTAACAGAGACTGGCAAAGTGTGCATTTCTTTTTTTCTGCTCTCTTTCTGGTGTTTCACACTTCCTGTTGTAGTGCTGCTGGTGAACTTCTCTTCATAGGACTTCATAGAAAGTTCATATTACTCTGGATACTACAACCTTACAGCGAGCGTAGCTGCATAGTTGCATGAGTTCATTCTGAACTTTTAATGCACTTTTAAGAACCATACCTCTGCCAGTTTAAAAGCATGGACAGTCACAATAGCTTTTGAGACAGACTGCCCTTTTATCAGTATTTTAAAGGAGGTTTTCCTCATGTTTTCATGTAAGATGAAAGAAAGGACTGTTTAAAATGTGTAGACATTTTGAAGTGGCTGCAGGGGATAGCACTAATTGTGATGAGGACAGTTTGGCTAAACTGCTGCCTACATGTCTGGGTGTTGCTGCTTTTTTGTTACCCGGATAGCCTATCAGATTCAACAACATCCGACTAAATGGCAGTGAAAGAAAAACTTAAAGCTGTTTCTGAACAGACTGCACATCATTACAAAATTTATGTAAACGCACACCCTCCCGCAGTTTGCTGCTGAAAATAGCCGACTAGTGGAGGAAGCTTTTTGCCACATATGGACCAAATGCTAAAGATGGAGAAAAATTCAGACATTTCATTCCTGAAATTAAGCCATATGTTCAGCTGTGCTGTGTCATGAAAAAGGTTTAAAAACCAACAAGTCCTTGAGACAACCACATGGGTTATTTGTTCCTACCCTCAAATATGACTCATAGGTTAAGTTTCCCAATTAGTGTTCCTCCCACTGGCAAGAAATCAACACATTGTACGTAACAGAAATACATTTAACATGTAACATCGCCTTGTTTATGTTGTGGAAAATGTGTAGTTTCTTTAGGTTTGGACAAAAATACTTGTTTAAGGTTAGGAAAAAACAGTTAGGCTTTCAAAAAGATATCTCAAAAGCTAAATAAATGGACCACTGGCAGTGAGGTAGTTAAATTGGTCATGTAAAATGTGCTGTAGATGCAACTGTCAAATAATAGCCTCGCCTTTTGTTTTGACATGGAACACGAACACCGGTCTCCTTCCTGAAAGTCCTGTGTTTGACCGATCCACCGCCACAGCAGCTTTTACCACCCAGGGGGTCATATGGTGGGAGGATAGTCATGTAAAAACAATGGATCCCTCGTCTCGGTTTGCAAATATCTCGGTGTCTGAACGCTTGTCCTGTAGCTTCTGAATGTGTCCATTTTGCCACCTCAGATTATCTCCTGAAAATGCAAGGATCACTAGACCGTTTCAGAGGGTTGAGCAGCTAGAACTGCAATGCCAGCAACAAGACACACACTCTTAGCGGAGGTTGTGGTTTATTATACTCTGTATTGTCACTTTCACATTGGTTTTAATGCTCCGTAATATCAGTTTTACCTTGGCATCCAAATACTACGTCCACTAGAGCAGCTATTCTCGACCTTGGGGTCGGGACCCCAATTGGGGTCGCGAGATGATTTCTGGGGGTTGCCAAATCATTTTGGAAGTCAGCTCTGTCTCCACTGTGTTAAAGTGTTAATGCGTTTAAGTCTTTTTGGTCATTTTGTGTCTTTTTTGGGTCATTTTGTGTCTTTTTTTAATCATTTTCTGGTCAATTTGTGTCTTTTTTGGTAATTTTGTTTCCTTTTTTTGGTCATTTTGTGTCTTTTTTGGTAATTTTGTTTCCTTTTTTTGGTCATTTTGTGTCTTTTTTGGGTCATTTTGTGTCTTTTTTTAATAATTTTCTGGTCAATTTGTGTCTTTTTTGGTAATTTTGTTTCCTTTTTTTGGGTCATTTTGTGTCTTTTCTGGTCATTTTGTGGTCATTTTGAGTCTTTTTTGGTAATTTTGTTTCTTTTTTTGGGTGATCTGAACTGTGCATGTGAGATTCTGTTCAGTGAGCGGGGGTCGCGACAACATGCATGTTAAATTGGGGGTCACGACTCAAAAAGGTTGAGAATAGCTGCACTACAGGACGCAGCTAAATACAAACATTATTGTCTGTAGTTTTTAGCTGCGGTCCACAACCTATAGAGTCAGTCTCCCAATGACCCAGGCCAATTGTTCTTCTCTTTCCATTGATGCAGAAAGCTTCTGTCAGGTCTGATCTGACAAGGACAGTACAAGCCCCTGGGTCACGGTGAAAAAGAAAGATGGATTTTGCATTGATTTTAGAAAACTTCTATCACTGATGTACATCTTCTCCCGAGAGTTGATGATAGTTTAGATGATCTGTCATGCTCTGAACAGGACAGAGAAGACATTTTCCACATATGACAAATGACATATGATAAACAATGTTACCTTAGACATGTTAAAAAAAACTTTGGCAGTTCCCTAAACTTGTACTGTGTGATAACTTCAGTCAACCCAGTTGTGTATCAAGTGCTGATTTCAGCAATAGTCACAGAGATTATGAACATGGTGACACCTGCTTTGGTTGTTACTATGTACTGATTGCACTTTTAGTAGAGCTCTAACTCTGTGATATTGGCCAAGCATTAGTCTGTTAAACTTACAGAGAGACCTGAACCACAACACACAATTACTTTGCAAACCATACAAACAGTAAGACCATTCCAGGTTGTATCAGTGGTTTTTTATATCTGATCAGCAAGCGTCTTTAGTAAGTAAAGAGAGTAACTCTAATGTTTCTAGTTAAGACTAATCAGCGTTACACTATAACTGCAAGGAAGAGGCTTTTCTCTTCTCTCAGAGGCTACATCACTGATGCATTTTAACAATTATTTTGCCATTGAAGCCTTAATGACCGTCATGAGTGCTAGGGACTCTCGCTCCCTCTTCTAGTAGTGAATGCAATAGTACATTTTTACATCATTTTCATCATTTAAATTTATTAGGTGGCAAATTCTGCTGTCTGCTTTATAATACCCAATGGCAGGGATGTGCACAGACTAGGGCTGTCATGCATGTCAATACCAACACTGGAGCAGAGAGGCAGTCCACCAACTTGTTGATCTTGCTACCATAGACTGTATATAAATAACGGACATAATCACCGTGACGTCATCCATTGGTTTGTGGCCCGTTGGAAGCCTCGAGTTCAGCGTTATACTCGTAGCCATCTTGTTTCCAATACAAACACTGAACAAGACATTTTACTGAACAAAACGTTCAAATAAACTGTCATTAAGTGAAAATACAGTGAAAGGGTCAAAGTCATGAGACCAAACCGCTAAACGTCCTCTTTTCTATCTATATAACGTTATATATAACTTTATTGACACGTTTCCATGGATACACATTGCTCTGCTTCTCTCCTGGTGACGGCTCGCCTTGTTAGTGACCTGTCAATCAAAGGTAGCCCCGCCCCCAAATCATACGATTCTTCATCTTCTATTTTCTTCTAAATGGGGCCATTATTAGAACTATTGACATCAAATTGTCTTGAAGAATATTTTTTACTAGCGATTGAGACGATAATGTTGTCCCTGAACATTTTTTCTGAGGTAATAAATCAAGTGAGAAGTTTTCAAATTTAGCACTGAAATGAATGGGCAGATTTCTTTTGCAGCCAAACTTAGCGCCCCCTGCTGGAATTTTCTGTGAATTGCAGGCTTTATGCACTTCCTGGTTGGCCTCCATGCTCAGACACGGAGATTGCCGCCTGGTTGCTACCAATATTAGCTGCTCAGTTTCAACAGTGGTACCTGAATTTCAATCAAAGTGTTCTGTCCGGACGAAAGGGAATCTGGTGGAATTTGTCCCAAAACAAGAAAAAAAACAACAAGCCACCCATGTTGGGTGCCCCAACACAACCCTGGCAATGGATGGCTTCTACTTTCCTTTCCTGGTTTTCCTTGAGTACATTTATCACTAAGTTTTCACTCTGCCCTGTTGTTCATGTTACATTACATGCAGGGATGAAGCGCTCCTTTTTTGCCAAGTGCACTTGTTTCTGTATGGCCCGTTTCACATAAATAAAGCTCTTATCAAGTCATTCTGAGTTCTGTTGGAGAAGCTTGCTTTTCCTTGATTGCATTGAGATGAAATACTGTCATATTGGCTAAGCAATTGGACAAGTGCTAGGAAGTTTCCTCTGTTTGAACTTGAGAGGCATTAATCCCTTGTTTTGCTAAGTACAATGTAGTGTCAATTAAATGAGGCACAATCTCTCAGTTCTTTAGCCTTTCTCTCTTTAACAGTTTGCATGTTTTGGTCAGCCTTTCCAAAGACAGTGTCTGTAGCCTTTCTTTTATAGACATTCCACCTGATCATGCTAAACGTACATGCTTTATACTGTTCATTATTTAGAAACAGTCAGCAGTTAAATAATTATTCTCAGGAGAACTTTCTAACCTAGGGTGATGTTCGTACAACTGCACCTGAAAGCAGCACCATTCCTGGTTTTGGAGGGAATTGCATAATGGATCAACAAAGTCCTATTGAATTTAAAATTTAATGAAGAATTCGTTGTGTTTTAAGTTTCAATTTTGGAGAGTGAATCCTTTCCTTTTATTGTAAAAAAGAAAATCATCAGAAAAATAACTTTACAGTAAATTACTATAAAATTGTTAACACGTCTTAATAATTACATACAAATCTATGTAAAATTATAGCAAGCCAACTCTGATTGAAAATATGTCTGTAATCTAATGGTTTATTTCTTTAGGGAAAACAACAGGATTGTTTCCAATAATTGTACATTATGCACATGCACTTACCTGAAGAAAACACTGTTTTTATAGTATTGCAGTTAAAGAAATTATTATTTTTTCCCCTTTGAAGGGCAATCAGTGTTCCTGCGACTTGAGCATCTTGTGGGTTTGTGTTGTCATCTTAAACACAAAATCAAATCATCAAATGAACTAACCACTGTCACACTTGAATTAAATTTAAATTTAAAAAGATTTTAGTCATCAGCATAGAGTGTCCTATTATGTGCAATTTATCTGTGATTTAACAATGCACCTCTTCTTCATGACTTCATAACTACTTCCAGCTTTAACTTAACCATGGAGACCAACATGCTTTAATTGACATATTGTATAAAATTATGAAATTTACTTACATCATCAAGAACGGAATATTTGATATTGCAAAACTACAAACTCTCTACAATCTCTTGACAGATTAGAAATATCTTTATCTTGAAAAATGACTGAAAAAAGGATCACATCTAAATTTGATTTGATTAATTAAATCTACTTGTTTTATAGGGCAATAATAAACGCCTAATTTTTATCTTATTTATTGCCATAGTTTGTCAATATTGATATTATACAAACATAAAATCAGTATTATGGGCACACCAAAAGTATGTCTACTAGTTCACAGCTTGTCATTTTAAGCACTGTATAATATTCCGGTAACACTTTACAATAACCATCTAAGTAATGTTTATAGATGGTTTATAAACCAATTATTATTAACCATATACAAAATTCTATTCATATTTAATCTTTAAATGTTTTCAAGCAATTTCTTAAAGGTATACGAATCATTTTGAAATCATTTACATACTTAATATGGTATTAAAAATGTTATAATGAGTGTAAAAGCTATTAATAAAGTAATGATTATGTTTGTTTATGGTAAAGAAATCTATTTGGCATTTATAAATTATAGTTCAACATCATTACATTTTCTATTCACCATTCTAAATGGCCTATATATGGTTTATAAATGATGATTAAACATTAATAAACTACCTGTTTACCATTTATAAATGGTCTATTTACCATCTATAAATGATGGTTATTGTAAAGTGTTACCAATATTCCTATAATATTTCTGTAACATCATTGCTGAGACTTAGAACCTTACCCGTTTATCTGAACTTGGGTTGCTTTGTGGCTGCAGCCAATCAAAGCTAACACTGAGCTAACTTGGGATACGCTATCACAGGGCAGACAGCCATTCATACCCTCATTGACACCTATGGGCAATTTAAACCTAAGCCTTAATTGATGACTCTCCGAGCGGCCCTCTTTCCATGCTCTTGTTACCAGGTCCGACTGGTGAGTGTGCTCATTCAGTCATGAGACAGACGTGTTAAAAGGATTGCATGTCTCAAAAGGGCTTAATACAGGAAGTGCTTTCTTTCAGTGTAAACAGGTTTCTTCCTGGGCGCAGAGCCTGACGCACACACAACCTGCTGGGACACAGACTTTGCTCATCCAGAGCCCATGAGCCCTCACATGTTTCTTGAACATGCTGTACTTGTTCCTGGGTATGGGTTTTCCATGTGGTCTCTCTCGCCTGCTGGCTCTGTCTTATGTGCTAAGCTCAGGCCCAGGAAGAGGGACATGTATTATTGTGAACAATACCCCCGGACCAACTAATGAAGAACAGCTCACCTCCCACAGGTCACTGTCAGGGGCGTGGCATTGACCATGATGCAGCTACAAACTTCTTCCAGTCTGGATGGATAAAAAGGTGATGAAGGAAACAGTAGCACTGTAATAACAGACGTCAGCTTCAGAGGGTGTGTTAGATTGAACCTGGTCTCTCAGGAATCCGTGGAATAGCCACGGAATCACTCAAATTTCCGTGAAACTGACACGGACTTCGCTACAATGCAAGTTAATGACAGTCATATCCCGTGGCTATTCCATGGATGTTTGTTCCTATTGGTTTGTTCCAAGTCACGTGACTTTCAAGGTCCCGGCGGTCAGAACAAAAAACATGGTGGACAGTTCTCTCATTTTTAGTGAAAAAAATCAATATTTTGACTTAGTTTCTGCTTAAAAATGGATTTTGATCACATTTCTATAGCGAGAAGTATATGTTTTATTTTCTAAATATTCACTCAGTGAATGTACATAATCACTTTGTATGTTGGAATAGCCACGGGATATGACTGTCATTAACTTGCATTGTAGCGAAATCCGTGTCAGTTTCACGGAAATTTGAGTGATTCCGTGGCTACTCCACGGATTCCTGTGAGACCAGGTGTGTTAGATTCCTAGATAGTGTCCTACAGTAAGTAGCATGCGCCATAGCCCAATAGGCCGGAGATATACTGACTGTTAAACACGTGTTAGCATGATGGCTGCTTTGTGTATCTTTTGGATTGTTGGCTGTGCATGTCGACAGCAATTAACGATATGCATCAACAATATGCGGTACACACATGAACGGTAGCAGTGGCGGTTCTAGACCAGTTTTACTGTGGGGGCCAAGGAGGGGCCAGTGTTTAATCAGAGGGGCACATTAGCACATGAAAAAATGGCAAAGATGATATTTAAGCATTCAAAATCTTTGAATGTCTTGAAAAAGACACAAAATGACCAAAAAAAGACACAAAATGAGCAGACAGAATAACCAAAAAAAACCCCACAGAAGACATAAAAATGACAAAAAAAGACACAAAATAACTAAAACAGACACAAAAAAAGACACATAAATGACACCAATGAAAAAAAGACACAAAATGACTAAAAAAGACACAAATGACCAAAAAAGACACAAAATGACTTACAAAGACACGTAAAGACATGAAAGGGATTCAAAAATGGACAAAATAGTCCAATAAGACTCCACAGAGTTAAAATATTATAAAATTTTCACATTCTGGGTTCCTTTTGTGTCCAATGAGGTATTGTTTGAACAAAAAAAAAAGGTTAGAATTGCTCCATTGTTCATTGTTATAAATTGATCATTTTATTATTAATTTGACACAGGGGCCACAGCAGGGGCCAAAGGCTTCTTCACAGGGGCAGTGGCCCCTGGAGGCCCCTGTGTAGAACCGCCACTGAATGGTAGGGCTTTGTAGTACTCACTGTTGTTCCTTTTTCTGCCCTGCTCTCAGAATCGACCTGTCAAAACCTGCTCATACTGTCTTCCCTTGCAGCGCTGTGCTGCTAGCTGCTAGCTGCTAGCTAACCGTACCATGTAGAGTAAGAAGGTGGAGAGAGCGAACAGCTGTTTGTTTGACTCTAGTGGAGCCAATAGCTCTGCTTGGCCGTGTAACTGCGACATCATTACATTTAATAATATTATGAAGCAGTGGTGGCATGCCGAATGCTGCAAAATGGCTCACTGGTAGAGCTCTGACCCGGAACCCTCAGACGGGTCTTTGGGATCTGCCGTTTCATTTGCGCTCCTTATACTGTGGAAGACTCAAAGACATGCAAACCGATTGTGCTAAACTCAGCTCTTGTTGCAGAACTTGTGCTTGTGAAAATTTTGATAACTTGTGAAAGCGTTTTTATCGGGTTCATTGCTGTTTTCTTTCACAGGGAAAAACAACTCCTAACCTCACCAGCTATTTTCACCTTTTTCTGTACAACAGTAATCTGCTCTTATCATTAGTAAATGTTATTTGAGGTCATTGTGTTTGTTCAGACTGCAAGAGAAGCAGCAGGGGAGGAAGGAAATTGAGATATATGAATAGTGGCTAACAGGCAGGTTGGTGACGGCTCAGATGAAGGTAATAGGTGTAAATTAAGAAAAGGTGAAAGCAAATTTTAAAATAGGACATAATACAGCATGATACAAATAACTGCAGTATACACAATCAAACGTGTTGCAAAACAAACCAATTAGTTTAAATGTTTGGATTACATTTTGTTTTTAGCATTGCAATTTAATTAAAACATTAACAATGTCTGGGATACATTTATCTGGCACTGAGAAAACATGCATTTTTAAAACGATCCATGCAATAAAAGTACAGTACAAAATAAGAGGAACGCTTATTTTTTTATTAAATCAAATGATGATGCAAGGCTGGAAGATAAGAACACTACAAAATAAGCTTGAGATTAAAACAAGATGAATCAGAGTTGTATTTTTAGCTTTAAGCATGGAACATTTTGTTTTGTACAGTCGGTGTATGTATATTTTACATTTTTCCTCTCAGTGTGAGGAGATATAAGGTCTGAGGCGGATGCTAATCATCATGCACAGCCCAGCCCAGATGATTGTATATGTGGGTGTAGGGCTGAGCCGGGCTGGGCAGTCCCCTGAGCAGATTGTGTGGAAACTGGTGGTGGCTGGCATTAGCAGTGCCAGCAGGGGTGAATTAGAAACAGGATCAGTGGCACGGCTTGGCCTCAGGCATCGCAGGGTTAATGCCGCCTGGCCAGACCTTCCCCTTTCTCTCTCATTCCGCCTCCCTCGTTCTCCTACACTATAACACACACATACACACACTTTTGTCTCCCTCTCACACTCTGCCCCCCTCCGGCCCCCATCCCCCAAGTGTGTGTGTCACTGATGGAGGCTCTTGGCTGATGTGTCACCAGCGGGCATGCAGATGGATGCAAGTCAACACACCCCGATGAGAACACGCTGGCACTCACAGACAAACCAGTGCAGAAGCATGCACACACACACACACACGCACAGAAACATATACAATAAGACGACAACAATAAGGTGTTAAACAGGCATTCCCACAAACACGTGCAAGGAAACACAAATGTCCAAATCAGGATAAAGTGAAATGTTTTTTTTATGTTTTGACCAGACTTGGCTTTTAGAGCAGTAGTTCTCAACCTTTTTGAGTCGCGACCCCCAATTTAACATGCATGTTGTCCACGACCCCCGCTCACTGAACAGAATCTCACACACACAGTTCAGATCACCCAAAAAAGAAACAAAATGACCACAAAATTACTAAACAGACACAAAATGACTAAAAAAGACACAAAATGACTAAGATAAGACACAAAATGACCAAAAAATGATCAAAAAAGACACAAATTGACCACAAAATGATCAAAAAAGACACAAAATTACCAAAAAAAGACACAAATTGACCACAAAATGATCAAAAAAGACACAAATTGACCACAAAATGATCAAAAAAGACACAAAATTACCAAAAAAAGACATAAAATGACCAAAAAAAGACACAAAATGACCAAAAAAGACTTAAACGCATTAACACATGAACACATGAACACAGTGGAGACAGAGCTGACTTCCAATATGATTTGGCGACCCCCAGAAATCATCAAGGTTGAGAATAGCTGTTTTAGAGGACTGGTCCTGATACAGTACTTGCCACTTGCTAATAGGACGCCACAGGAATGACTTCTTAAACCAGGAAGTGAGTTAGCATTTTAGAGCCCTCGGGTCTAACCTCTCAAACTCTGAATGGGTTAGGTGGTTAGATGAATGAAATAAGGTCTGCTGTTAACACAAGCTGAAGAGATGTTTTAAAACAAAATACATTAGTAAATACCCCCACTTGTGAAGTTTTACGTGTCCTTAAAAAGATGGTTGCTAACAAGTAGCTAAAGAGACTAGACTGGTTGTCTTGGACATTTAACGCCATCATGCCGGACACGGACAAGAACTGTCTCACTTATCCTCCTCAAAGCCTCGAGTCATGTTTTCAGTGCTCTTGTAAACTCTTGTAAAATTTGTAGATTAGACCAGTAGTTCTCAACCTTTTTGAGTCGCGACCCCCAATTAAACATCCATGTTGTCCGCGACCCCCACTCACTGAACAGAATCTCACACGCACAGTTCAGATCACCCTAAAAAGAAACAAAATGACCAAAAAAGACACAAAATGACCAAAAAAAGACACAAATTGACAAAAAAAAGACACAAAATGACAAAAAAAAGAAACAAAATAACTCCAAAAGGGAAAAAAAATGACAAAAAAAAGGAGACAAAATGACAAAAAAAGACACAAATTGACCACAAAATGACCAAAAAAACCCCACAAAATGACCAAAAAACACACAAATTGACCAAAAGAAGACATTAAGTGACCAAAAAGACTAAAACACATTAACACATGAAGACACATGCCCAAAGGTAGCACCGTGGCGATGCTACCTTTGGGCTATTTATTCTCAATTATTTCATTGTTTACATTATGATACTGAATTTTTGAACTGCATAAAAAACAGCCATGTCAGTGGTCATTAGGCCTATGTCATTTTCAGTTAGGTTTGGTATTAGCACATCATGCGACAATATTGATGCATATAATACAATCTCAACACGAGTCAATACTTAACATCCACTGAATAATGGAACACGTATTTTTTCATGGAAAGAACTGAGGCGAAGCATAAACATGATGCTTTACCAAGAGAAGGTTGGTAGGTGTGTGTTGTGTGCTATAATTACATTACTATGCTGATAGGTGGTTGAACTGCTATTTTTAAATTGCTTTGTTTTTGCATTGGCTAAAATTAATGAGACAGCCATCGTCAGTGTATTCCTCTGAATTTTCTCACATCAATTTCCTTTTAAAATATACACTACCGGTCAAAAGTTTTAGAACACGCCAACTTTTCCAGAATTTAATTGAAAATTATGCAGTTTAATGTCTCAGTGTACTCTGAAATTAATGCACATTTGCAACATTTAAAATTCTTGATTGAGCATGATAGTGTTTTGAAAGCAAAAAAAAGATTCAAAATCACATTTTATGTTGGACTAAAGGACTAAAAAAAGACACAAAATGACCAAAAAAAGACACAAAATGACTAAAAAAAGACACCAAAAGACACAAAATGACTTACAAAGACATGAAAAGAATTCAAAAATGGACAAAATAGCCCAAGACTCCATAGAGTTAAGTTGTTAACCCATTTCTTGTTCCCTGAAAAAGGCCTACTTGTATAATTCTGAAATGTACATTATTTTCCAGTTTTGGTTAAGCTTACCTTTTTTTATTTACCTCTGGCAGTTCACCACTTACCTTTGGACCCTTTCAAGCTGTTCATTTGACTTGAACTGCTTGAATTTCAATAAAAAACTGGAAAAATTGGGGTGTTCTAAAACTTTTGACCGGTAGTGTATTTACCTGTGAAAAAAAAATCTTATCAGAGAATCATCAACAAAAATTCAAAATGGCTGCTTCAGGAACATGTATTTCCTCTATACCTCCCCACCCCTCTTTCCCTCCATCCCTCCATCCTTTTCCTTGTTATTTCAACCCCCACATTTCTCTCTCTGGGTGTAATGTTTGTTTGTTTGTTTGTTTGGGAGGTGCGGTGCCTTTAAGAGAGCAGTGTGCCAGCTACTCCGGGCCTAATGTCATTACTCTGTACAAACTTGGTGTGACAGAGGCAGGAGGCGCCCACAGATTGATGACATTTTATTGTTATTGCAGTGCCACTATTAACTGTTCACCACTCCTGCTTCTGCTGCTGAGGGCTCCTACCTAGTGAGAGAGAGAGAGAGAAAACACAAAAACAGCAAATTGAACACATCGCCAGTGTGATACAGAGAAAAATGATTAATTTAAGTATAAAATTGCTATTTTGATGTCATATTTTCTGTTGTGCATTTTCATACTATAATATTACAACCCTCTGCAAAGATCTGGTGCACATTACTGTGCATGGGGAGAAATATTTAGTGTTTGTACCAGGCTGGCTTTACAAATGTGTTGTTTTAAAAGCACGGTGGTCACGGTTGCAGCTGAATGTCTGATTTAAATGACGTGATACTAAAATGCAGTGACATAATTATGTCTAATGCAAAGGCTATTAGTCCGGCGGCTTAGGACCAGATTTGGGAAGAAAGGGGACACGTCGGACAAAAGCACCACATTTTTTCCACATGCTCTCTATCACTATAGGTTTCAATTTTTGGTAGGAGCCACTTCATCAAGATTGCAGATCCGAGATGGCAGCCATATAAAATCTATGAGAACCAGTATATCGTCTAAGCCACTAAGAAGGTCAATCTTGGTGTCAAAATATACATTTTCTGGGTCAAAGAATAATTTAAAGCTACTGAGAATATCACTAGATGATCAAATAGATATGTTCATTTTGGCCATGTATTTACATAATTATTAGATTCCAAACATTTTCAGCTCAGGATTCTCTGCTGCAGCACTTGAAGCAAGTTGCCTACCAGTCTTGGTGAAAATGAACATTTCTATTTGATCAAATAATCATCTAGTGATATTCTCAACAGCTTTAAATGATTCCTGAACCCAGAAAATGTAGATTTTGACACCAAGATTGACCTTCTGTGTGGCTTGGAAGATGTATTGGTTCTCATAGACTTTATATGGGTGCCATCTCGGATCGGCCATCTTGATGAAGTGGCTCCTACCAAAAATTGAAACCTATGGTGATAGAGAGCATGTGGAAAAAATTTGGTGCTTTTGTCCAGCGTGTCCCCTTTATTTAGCTAAGCCGCCTGACTATATTGTGTGATTGACAGAGATAGATGAATAAGCTTAGCACTGTAAGTTGGCTTGGAATCTGAGTTACAAGAATAATGAAAGCAGTCAAAGAGTCATTTACTTTGAGTTATTGATAGCAAAATGGTCCATATCAGTTTTTCAATGCAACCTCCTATCTGATTTCCTAAAAATATCTGTCTGCAGGTCTCTCATCAGAGACCACTGACACTGTATAGCCATTCATTCAGGTATCTAGCCAGCTGTGATCCACTTGTCTATCCATCTACATGCTCATCCATCCATTCTTCCATCCTTTCTTCATATCACTTAGAGGAGAGGCCAACACTTTTCCAACTGTACTACACATTGACCCCCTTCATGTAATTACACAGGGGTTAATTCCCACTCTGTAGGTCAGCAGAGAAGACTGGGATCAGAAAGAGGAAGAAATAAAAATAGGATGAAGTCAACAATAGAGAGAAACAGATATGATAATGCAGTGTGTACATTACTGAGCCTGCAGTATCTCTAATCCTGCTTTCCATTTCCGGTTACGAATAATAAAAGCACTCAAACACACTTAGGCTGCTTCCACACCTCACCTGCTTTTTACAGGTTAGTCCATTTTTTTATTTTCTTCAAGACTGTCAATTGTACTGCAGACCAAAGAGCCAGACTTTAAACTGTTAGTAGTATTTTGTTCTGCTTCTGTAGTGTGACGGCAGAGCAGAGCAACCAGGATTTATTCATAGTAGAATATGTGATTTTGCTATGTATTCGAAAACTAAAATAATCCATCTGCATTTGTCATCTATATAATTACACAAGATAATTCTGTAATCACAACACATATGTGTATCAAATACCAGCACTTTGTCACAACCAACAGCATCTGATACCGACGCACATTGCACCTTTTAGTGTCTGTATGAGACACACGAAGCTTTCAAGTACAACTGCTGTTAAGTACTTTTGTTTGAATCACAGCATTAACCACATGTTTAAAATTGCAACTGTAGTGGAGAGTCATTGTTGGATGCATCAGGATTCTCTGTGTGCTAAAAAGTGACAGCAAGAAGTCGCAAACAGACATTCGTACATGACGAGCTGGGAATTAGCACTGATCTCTAATAGATCAGAAAGTTTAAAAGGCTATAAACAGAAGTGTGTGTGTGCTTATATACAGTATATACACTACCGGTCAAAAGTTTTAGAACACCCCAATTTTTCCAGTTTTTTATTGGAAATCAAGCAGTTCAAGTCAAATGTACAGCTTGAAAGGGTACAAAGGTAAGTGGTGAACTGCCAGAGGTAAATAAAAAAAGGTAAAATATAACGTACATTTCAGAATTATACAAGTAGGCCTTTTTCAGGGAACAAGAAATGGGTTAACAACTTAACTCTATGGAGTCTTGGGCTATTTTGTCCATTTTTGAATTATTTTCATGTCTTTGTAAGTAATTTTGTGTCTTTTTTTTGGTCATTTTGTGTCTTTTTTTAGTCATTTTGTGTCTTTTTTGTCATTTTGTGTCTTTTTTGTCATTTTGTGTCTTTTTTAGTCCTTTAGTCCAACATAAAATGTGATTTTGAATCTTTTTTTTACTTTCAAAACACTATCATGCTCAATAAAGAATTTTAAATGTTGCAAATGTGCATTAATTTCAGAGTACACTGAGACATTAAACTGCATCATTTTCAATGAAATTCTGGAAAAGTTGGTGTGTTTTAAAACTTTTGACCAGTAGTGTATATAAAAATGCTGTCATTTCTTCTGGAACTCTTCATGACCACCAGAGAAACACATGACTGTTATAGTCAGTATATTGCAGTATGACCTGCTGTCAGTCAAGAACTTGATCTCTCCATGAGGGGTCATGTAGCGTTGAGGTTTCAGATCGATGCGTTCACCTGAACTGTCCAATCAGTGAGTCATGACATGTCAGTCGGCCCATAAGACTTCATGTCATGTCATGTCATTTCTTATATATCTAAAGTCGGTTTAAACATGGAAAAGGCAAGAAGTTGTCATTTAAAAATCCTTCATCTGAACTAAATGAACTGAACTACAGGGACGGAAGCAACCGCATGACACATTAACCCCTGAAATGCACCGTACATTATAACCAACATTTTGACTTCCATAACACACACAATAGAGCAGTAGTTCTCAACCTTTTTGAGTCGCGACCCCCAATTTAACATCCATGTTGTCCGCGACCCCCGCTCACTGAACACAATCTCACATGCACAGTTCAGATCACCCAAAAAAGATAAACAAAATGACCAAAAAAAGGAAACAAATTGACCAAAAAAAGGAAACAAATTGCCCAAAAAATACACAAATTGATCAAGAAAAGACACAAAATGACCAAAAAAAGGAAACAAAATGACCAAAAAAGACACAAAATGACTAAAAAACCCCACAAAATGACCAAAAAAAGACATTAAGTGACCAAAAAGACTAAAACACATTAACACATGAACACTTGAACACAGTGGAGACAGAGCTGACTTCCAAAATGATTTGGCGACCCCCAGAAATCATCTCGCGACCCCAATTGGGGTCCCGACCCCAAGGTTGAGAACAGCTGCAACAGAGGAATAATCCTGAGAAGAAAACGTTGTTTAAAGTGGAAGTTAATGCTGCTAATATGTTAACTTCCCAGCTCCCTCCAGAGTGCACCTGCCATGTTCCATCGCCGTGGCTCCCCTCGTTGATTGGCTGAGTGGCATTGTTGCCTTGGCATCTGGTTGCTACGGCCACCCGCAGCCTGGCACTGATCCACCGCTCTGATCAGGATTGGCACTCGTTGATGACATCATCATTGCCCATCAGTCAGCCCTGCTGTTACAATGAGTGCCACTCTTTCAGCCAAGCAGTGGGGGGGTTTCAGGCTCCGATGTAGCAGCAAATGGAAAGGTGAGAAAACTATGACCTCCCTCAATCATTTTACAATGAAAACCAGTCCATTTCAACATTTTATCTTTCAAACTGACATTCACTCATTTCCAACCATAAGAAAATATTCTTTTGTTCTTGTTCCACGCAGTGGCGGTTCTACACAGGGGCTTCCAGGGGCCACTGCCCCTGTGAAGAAGCCCTTGGCCCCTGCGTCAAATTAATAATAAAATTATCAATTTAAAACGATGAATGACGGAACAATTCTTACCTATTTTTTCTTTAAACAATATCGCATTGTACACAAAAGGAACCCAAAATGTGTACATTGTGTAGTTAAATAAAAGCAATAAAAGCTTGTGTATATTAAAAAAATTCATTTTTGCCCAAATCATTCTCACTGTACTGCACTTTCAAAACAAATAAAAAATAATTGTGCACAAAGATGAGAAATACCTTTGTCGTACAAAATAACTGTTCTTGGGTTGGTAAGTCTCATTGTTTCAATCAGTGTATTTGTATCTTCCAAATATACTTTAATTCGATTTTTAAATAAGGTAAAATAAAGGTTCTGAATGCTTAAATATCATCTTTGCAGTTTTTAAATATGCCCCTCTGATAAAACACTGGCCCCTGCATGGCTCCCACAGTAAAATTGGTCTAGAACCGCCACTGGTTCCATGCAAAAAAGTAGACCTTAACCATTTTTTAGAAATGTAAACTTACAGCATTATTATATATTTTGCATGTCCGCTTAGATTAAGGAAGGAAGCAGCACAGGAAGGCTACTGCACTCTTCTACCCTAACTGTCTTCAGGGGGCAGCAGACCACCACTTCTTACAATGCAACCCACTAAAGCCGCAAATGCCAACCCCCCTGCGAGAAAAAAAGTGTGTGCCAAAACCACAGCAAGGAACCATGACTGCAGAGTCTTCTGTCTCTGATTCAGAGTGTTTCCTGTGCTTGCAATCAGACACACCTGTATTTAACTCAATCATCGGTGAGTTCCATGCTCATTCACATCACACTAGTAATTTATGGTTGCTATAAGGCCAGATAAGTTCTGCTGTGTTCAGAAAGTCATCTCTTCTGATGTCTGTAAATAACCTATACATCAATCACTAATAACCCCTGTAGCCCTATAGTTATGGAGCTATTTTTATATCAGTGAATGCCCGTTTTATGTTTGCACAAGGACGCACATGCAAATACAGTCCTACCAAAGATTTCACACTATGTCACTGATAATCAGATGGTGCTAACACTCTAATGTGTGCAGCAAATACTTCTCTATCAATCTACCAGGTTCAACTTTTTGGCCAGACAACCATCAGTATTTTCCCCAGATCTCTCTATTCCCCCTACTAATGTACATTCTGGAGATAAACCCCGTATAATTGAACAAATTAAGAAGAAACTCAAAGTTTTGCATTGCTGACACAAAATGTATTTTCCAGGTAAATACTACACGGAGAATTCTGGCTTGTTGTTTGTCCTCATAAAACTAATTTGTTTGGATTTATAATTTCATTCAAAAACAAATAAACCAATAAACACTGGCCTTGGGTGACACTCATCCTGAATTTTCTCCTGAATATTAACAGCAACAGTGACTTTTCGTACCAATTTGTAAATCCTAACAACTGCAGTAGCAGAAGGACTGCTTTAACCCTTAAGGTTTGTGCGACCTTTGACCCTGAGAAGATGCTGATTGGAATCCCGACCTATTTTTTTTGCAGGACAGATATTATAGCACTTCTGGCTACAAAAGACAACAAAAAAGCTTCTATCCAAACTTAATTTGCTATGCTTAGCACCACTCTGAACCAACAATCTGATCTCCTGTCATGCACATGACCTGCATTATATCTCTTTACCTCTGAAGAGGCTTTCCTCACATATTTATCTGTAGTATTATTGTCCCTGTCCCTGCATTGTTATTACTTAATATTTGTTGTATTTTCTTCAAATAATCTATATCTGTCCTGCTCTTATCTACAGTATATTCTTCTCCGTGCTGCTGCAACAACCCAATTTCCTCACAGGGATCATTAAAGTCTGATCTTATCTAATCAAATTTTTGTTTATTTGCTGTGGAAAATGTGAAAGTTTTGTAGAAGCTCAGAGCAGTGCTGTGCGGCGCTCAGAGAAATTAGCAGCCAGTTTCCATTCATTCTGCCTTCTCTAGATAATACTGTCCTGTCCACTTGTTTCTGTCAATGGAGATTTGGTGAGTGAATAACTGTCAGGTGGGTTATTCTACATGGAGCTTGTATAAATGACGCTGAAAAGTTACAAAGTTTGTAATTGCAGTTTATGAGTGGCATTTAGAGCGGAGGGAGACAGACGGACAAAGAGAAAGCCAGAGACAAAGTGAGGTGTAGGCCAGGGACAGACTTGATGGGATTTTAGAAATCTATGAGGCTGATGATGAATGTCTGAAATAGGTTTGTCTGCCCATTGAAAAGCCATTTGTTTTCATTAGCTCCCAACGCTAGGGTAAGTCTGCGGTGAGGGAAGAGGGTGGGTGGCTGGAGCTTATGCTGAGGATGGTCATTATGGGATGGACTGAGCTAGCTAAAGGAATTAGCCCAAAGCTGTGTTGGTCCTTGTACCTGCAGCCTGGTGGAGCTCCAGTCCAGCGCCCAGTGACACCATTAAAGATGTACTTTGTCAGTGGTTAATGTTACACTGTAAAACTTTTTACTGTAAAATTACAGTAAATTACTGGCAGCAGTTTCTCCAGTAAGTTACTGTAAAATTTACAGTGCATCTACTGTATTATAGAAATACATGTCTGTTTACTGACAAACTGTCTCGTAACGAAGAAAAAAAATAGCATAACAGTTAAATGTTTAACTCTAAATTATGTTACAACTAATCCATGAAAACTCTATATTAGTATTACTGGAAAAACAACACATTGTGATTATTTCAGCCCAGACAAAAATGAAATAAAACAAAACTTTTCTTCTTTTAGAAAATAACGGCTTTATTTTCCCGACATGCTCAGCTGACAGTAACAGTAAATTCCTGTAAAAATATAATTTTGACCGTTGGAATGCCTGAGCAATCATGATAACTCCCACAATGCATTGCTTTCACAGCAATATACTGTACAATCATAACACAGCAAGTTACTGTTAGAATCTGACTGTAAATTTACAGCAAAGTCTTAAAGTGTAGGTGTAGGGCTTATTATATTTTTTGGGGGGGGGGGTTTATTTAAATTTTTTTTGTTTATTTTGGTTGAAAGGACGCTACTCTTTATAGAAGCGATGTTTGCCTGGATTCATGATGTCCAGGATTACAATCAATGATACTGGTTAAAGCTGTATTGTATTATGTGTATATTTTTTTTGTATTTTATTTGTTTTCTGATCAAATGCATTTGACCAATTATTCCTAAACATTTAATCCAAATGGCTATAATTCAATGGTTTGATTCTACAAACTGTCTTTTAAATTTGTGCTCCATTTTGTAATGAACTTTTGTGCTGCACTTTTCTGATGTATTTTGGAATGTATTTTTACTGTTAAAGTTGTTGTAGGACTGTTGAGTATTACTTGTTGGAATGTTTTGACCCCAGGAAGACTAGCGAACTGCCACGGCACAAGCTAATGGGGATCCTTTAATAAAAAACATAAAAACACAGAGGTGGGTGAAGCTTGTTACAATTACAAACAAGACTGTCCAAGATTGTTCAAATGCCTAAAATGTTATAATTTTCTGACTAGGAACCTTTTGTAGCTTTTTTAAGTCATGATTTTTTTAGTCTTCCAAAAGCAAAGGCAGAAGTAGAGTGACATCATTATGGTGCCTCCAAGCTTGGGCTAAGGAAAGGAATTGATAAGATTTTATCGATACCAATGCCATTATGCATTCTGTTTTTGGCCCATTTTTTTAAATGTTTTTTTATAAATTCTGTTCTTGATTCCTAATGAAATTTCAGTTTTGAAAAACATGTACAGCTGGAGTCTCCTTGTCTGATCATAAACCCACCCCACTATGACGCCTGGCTCTCTAAATTAAGTCGCTAAAGCTGCAAACTGAAGGCTGTTGTCCGCTTGGTGAAGTTTCCAGTGGTGGAGAGTTAGGTGGACGCTCCATGGGCTGAGCTAGGAGGATCATTTTGATCTCAATTGTGGTCTAATAAAGAGAGAGCAGGGAAAAGGGAAGAAACAAACAGCTTCCTACATTGATTTTCACCATTGAGGTTAACTGGCGCTCTTTTAGTTGCGTCATGTTGCTGCACCCTCTTCTTCTGTAATGATATAATGGTTTCAGACTGGATAGCTGGTTCCACCTTCTGCTTATCTTGATGAAAGAACTCCAAATAATCTCATATCAATAGATGATTGCAGCAACCATTCATTTGCATTTATGTTTTTTCGAAATTCTGTTAAAATTTGCGATACATTTCAATGGAAATCTGGCTTCTTTAAAATCTGAAACCTAACTTTCCAAATATTTTTAACATTTAATTTTTAATCAAACATTATCCAAAGCAGTGCCGGATCAGAATGACATCAAACACTCATCTGGGTGGTTTTATAAGAAATAACAGTAAAACACTGTCAAATACATCAGAAATAGGGCATAAAATGAAAAATTGTATATCACCGTATTAGACACTTTTAATTCCCGTAAATCAAAGAATAGCACAAAACTTTTACTTTTACTGTCATAAACTGGAAGAAACACACAGTTTTGCTGTAAAAATATAACATTTTCATGCAAAATGTATGGAGAAATACCATGATGTGTGAATGAATGACACAATAACCCTAAAAAATAACAGGATTATTCAGTCTAAATGACATTTTTTGCTGATATTTACATTTAAATTTAGAATAGAAAATCCACTCACTGTAATTTTTACGGTGAGGTTCTGGCAACCACAGCTGCCGGTATTTTTCCGTAAATTAAACAGATTATTTTTTACAGTGTGAGTCATATATGACAATATTGCAGTTGTGATACAGTGGTGGGGTTGCTTGAGAGACAGAAAGAGATCAGTGTAAAAGACTGCATTAAATTCCATCCGTTTCTTCCAACTAACTGACTAACACAATAGTAAAGTACTTTCACATCATCTTAAGACTCGTGATACGTGCAGGGTATAATATATTACAATGTCTGAGCCATGCCTTAGAATAAAACAGCAGCCAGCAGGGTGATGCATACAGTATCCATCTCTCAACACATCTACACATTTATCCATCAAATCTCCTGTAACATCTCTTATAATATGGCGAGATCTGTAAGTAGGGAATATGAACAGCTCTGGATTGGCCTTTCCCAGTCTGAAAGGGTTTGTTCATGTGGAGCTGAGAGTGGCCAGAATCAATAAGAGAGAAAAATAGGAAAATGACATGGCTCTCTCCAGATGAAAGATCTAATCTCCAATATCCATTTACAGCTCAGGGCCTTGCACTAAAGCAGCAACACTGCATCCCAGTTAGAGCAGAAACACAGATCTCATGGGCAGATCACTGTCCACGTTCGCCTTCACACTCTCTCCTCGACAATGTCGGCGATTCCGAGGCCGTGTGCTTAAAGCAATTTTCTACTTCTGCTGTTGTCGCTTTTATATTTTTTATTTTATAAGCTCTTCATTGCGACCTCGTAATGAGGGGATGGAATGTGACTCGTGAGTGTGGATTTGCATTTGACATAAAGTCGCGTCCTGTTTCTGATGCAGCTTTTCACTTAGACGTGATGACAATTTAATACCCTCAATATAGTAGTCAAACTTAAAGTATTTCATTTTCATTGGCTTCCCATTACATTTGCGATGCCCTTTTTTGTCACAGCTGAATATTAAAGTTGAATATTGGTGTGTTGGAGACTCGCTGGGTCACATTAACAAACACTGACATGCATGTATTAAAACCATACAACATTCCGGGCCAAGACTTTAGCCTGCAGTTGGGTTCCTTTCTTTCTCTCTCCTCCTCCCTCTCTTCCTTCTTCATCCTTTCCTTCTGAAGGAGAGGCGCCTTTGTAGTTCCTGTCTGCTCTTATCAGTCCTGGCATGAAGCACTTGCCTCTGCCACTGTCCTCATGTTCTCTGCAAGCTCCCACTTTTGTGTTGCCTAATGAACTCGGACCAAAATTAGACATACTCTTCAACTTTTAAACTGAAGGAGCCCCTTCAATGGTTCCTTTGTGAAGTGCTGCCACCGCTGTGAAGGGAGGGTGTGTGACTGAATGTGTGTGTGTGTGTGTGTGTGTGTGTGTGTTAGAAAGTAGTGGAATGCTGGACTGTTTTATGGTAGACATGAGGAATTTCGGCTTGAGCTTCAGTCAGCCCTCAGGCAACTGGACTGTGTTGTGATCTCCCTCTCTCTTCTCGGTCCACACTCATTCACACAAACATTCAAGCCTGTGATTTTGAACATGCATTCATGTCTTCATCAGTTTCTTCTTTTGAATGGTTTACTAGTGAAACCTAGCTTCTAAGAAAATCAAATAACCAGACTTGTTTTTCTTGACATTCTTGTCTGGGCTGATCCGATCCCAAGTGGACAGTTCAGGTGTGAATTAGGCTTGAGCTGAGTGCTCCGATCAAACAAGTATTTGGAAAACATAATGTACTTTTTCATCTGAGTAAAATGTGTTGCCATGTCTGATGATGGAAAATCCTCTTTGGGTAAGTCTGTTTTAGCTCTCTTACACCTTATCAAAAATGTTGATCTGAAGCTCAATTTTGAGTTTGTTCTGTAAATAAAATCAGAAAAAGGTAACCCCGCCCCAAATCATACGATTCTTTATCTTCTATTTTCTTCTAAATGGGGCCATTATTAGAACTATTGAGCTCAGATTGTCTTGAAGATCATTTTTTACTAGCAATTGAGACCATATTGTTGTATTATTTTTCTGAGGTAATAAATCAAGTGAGAAGTTTTCAAATTTTGCACTGAAATGAATGGGCAGATTTTTTTGTGCAGCCAAACTTAGCGCCCCCTACTGGGTTTTTTGATGGATTGCAGGCTTAAGGCACTTCCTGGTTGGCCTCCATGCTCAGACACGGAGATTGCCGCCTGATCAAAACTAAATATTTCCAAAAAAGATTGCCATAGAATTTTGTATACAGACATGGCTTTGTTTTTAACTGACATGTCTCATCAACAGTTCATGAGAAAAGACAGCCATTCAAGCTCACTTAGTTTGGGCAGGAAGAGAGACAAAGAACAGAGAGTGAGTGGACAAAGGAAGACTAAAGCAGTTGTAGTTTTGAGTTGGAGAAGCAGCAAACAGGAAAGCTGACCCGTCTACTGTACACTGTGAGGACTTTATTTTGTCTGTCCTCCAGAGTGAACATACTCTAAACCTGTAATCGCCAAAATTGGTGTTACATGGTCTCTGCTTGACAATAGAAAAACACTCCAATATTGATTCACTCATTCATCCTTAATATTATGCTTTATTTTTCATGGTCTAATTAATTTCCATTCTTTTGCTCCATGATTCCCACCCTATCTCTTTTTGCTCTCTCCCCTCCCCAGTAGTCACGCCTCACCCCTCTGTGTGGGGAGGATGGAGAAGAAGCGGAGGAGAGGCGAAGGGAGGGAGAGGAGGAGGAGGAGGAGGAGGAGGATTATAAATCAAGGTAAACGGTGGCTGTTTAACCCCTGCTATGATGTCATTTCCAACAGAGCAGCGACATGCTGGCTTCCTCTCCTCTCCTCTTTCAAAGCCCTACTGTACATTGCACTTTCTACCATGCATATCACCCTTGTGTAGCTGCTAATGCACACACACACACACACACACACACACACACACACACACACACACAACCAGGCAAACAGAGCTCCCTACATACTACTCCCTATGCACTTGACATGTGGCTATTAAGGCAGGCTGGGGGCATATTGGGGATAAGAGGAGGGGGAGTGTCGACAACTTACAGCTGCAGGGAGAATGGTAGCACACACACACACACACACACACACACACACACACACACACACACACACACACACACACACACACACAATGGGGGGTGAAAAGAGTAATCAAAATGCATTCTTGTACTTTTAGCACACATGCTCATGCTCATTTTTCTTTTGAATCAGACTGTCTTCACCGAAAAACTGCAGCATGTAAGCTGCTATACAAGCAGCTTGTTATGGCCCACATTTGTGGCAGCAATTTCTAGTGGCTGCAGAAGTTATCATGCAGCAAGAAGGAAGGAAGGTGACATAGTATAAAGAGCAACAAAGTCTGCATAGGGAGGAGGTTGAAGCGGATGAACAGGACTTTAGCCCAAGAGAGTGTTGTTTGTGTCCTGAATGAAACCAAATCAGTGTTGACCTATTTTAACTTAAGTACATACTCACAGTAGTATGTGACCGTACTTATGTACGTAACAAACATAGGGTGAATTTGGGTAATGTGGGACACTTTTTGCAATTTTGACTTTGTTATATTTTTCTATTTGTCTATATTTTTTAGGGAATTTCAGTCACATGACACCCATGGTAGACCAATAGTAAATATTTTGATGACTATCTTTACTTTAAGCAGGAAATAAACCAGCCAAACCTTAAGTGTCCCACATTACCTGAATCCACCCCTACTTATTTCTACCCAAATGCATTCTGGGTCAGGCTCGGGCATGCTCTGAACTCAAGGTATGAATTACTGAAGTGATTCTCTATCTTTGTATCCTATCCGAACTACATCCACACCCCCTTACACACAATTTGTTCAAAAGGCTATCTAATTCCAGATCCTTTTTATAACCAGAAAGATTGTTAATTCAACACCTCATTTTTTTGCCAACATGGTCTCACAGGAATCTGTGAAATAGCCACGGATTTCACTTAACTCAAAATCCGTGGAATAGCCACGGAATCACTCAAATTGCCGTGAAACTGACACGGATTTCGCTACAATGCAAGTTAATGACAGTCATATCCCGTGGCTATTCCAACATACAAAGTGATTATGTACATTCACTGAGTGAATACTTAGAAAATAAAACATATATTTCTCGCTAGAAATGTGATCAAAATCCATTTTTATGCAGAAACAAAGTCAAAATATTATTTTTTTCACAAAAAATGAGAGAACTGTCCGCCATGTTTTTTGTTCTGACCGCCGGGTCCTTGAAAGTCACGTGACTTGGAACAAACCAATAGCCACGGGATATGACTGCCATTAACTTGCATTGTAGCGAAATCCGTGTCAGTTTCACGGCAATTTGAGTGATTCCGTGGCTATTCCACGGATTTTGAGTTAAGCGAATCCGTGGCTATTTCACGGATTCCTGTGAGACCAGGTTCTTGTATCCTATCCGAACTACATCCACACAATTCGTTCAAAAGGCTATTTAATTCCAGATCCTTTTTATAACCACAAAGATTCAACGCCTCATTTGTTTTGCACTATACAATATGTTTATTTTTTAAAAAGTAGATGATGTCAACATCATTATCAACACTGGACTAGCCTCTTGTCAGTGACCCTAGGCTGAATATGTCCTGGGGCAGAGGAACTCTCTCTCACTCACTCTCTCTCTCATTGACAGCTTTAATATATGGAAGAGCGTTGGTAAAATTTCCCTTCACCACTGATATCCATTAGCCTGGAAACAAACAAATATTTACAGCTGCTGATAGAAATCTGAGGAGAAACATTCACTCCATCATTAAGGATATTAACATTATGTGCCTTAGAATCCATTTAAGTGGCTTATTTAATCCAATTCTGAATCTGTGTGCATAAAAATAACAAGGCTAAACATGAAGTTTGTTATTGATTACGCTTAATATGTTTCTGTGTCATTAAGGGAGCGTCGGATGTGTTAAAACCTATTATTCAGCAGGACTGCATAAAATATTAAAGCAATGTGGGTTGGAAAGGCTTTCAAGCAGCGCTGAAACATAGAAAGACATAGTATACTAAGTTCATCATGCAATAACAACATCCGGTGTGTTGTAGCTACTCAAAGGTTAATTCATAATAGTTTCTCAGTTGGCCTATTGTTACATTATTCCAGGATCAGCACCTGGCATTGTCTTTCTGTAATGTGTGTATATGTTATAGGGCAGGGGTGGGCAATTAATTTCCCCAAGGGGCCACATGACCAATATCACAAAGGTTGCAGGGGCCGGACCAAAACTCTGAACTAAATTCTGCTCAATATTAATATAATCGCTTTATAAAATATTGTAAATTATCTGGTTTTGAGCTGCTACTGATAGGAACACATGTTATGATAAGACTGTTAATGTGGAGTAAATCAAATATAGCAGTAAAAAGTAGTAAATACTCCAATCACTATATCACTTTAACATTTATTTTAAACACAACTGTAAATGACCTTTAGCAAGCTTCCTATTGGTGTTTTTGTATTATATAGCTTGTTTTTCATGTTTGTACATTTTCAAGGTGTTTTACAATGTTGTGATGCTTTTATTTTGAAAAGGTGCCGTCCAGTGTAAAACGGGTGCTTTCATTTTGAAAGGTAGTGACAGGAAATAACCGGTAGAACGGTTAAATGAAAAAACGAACGGTAAATAATAACGAGTGCGTCGTAATTCATATAAAGTTGATATGAAGTATCAAAAGGCTTCTATAGTGGCTGACAGGACACAAGGTTTGTTACAGTTTATTTTATTCTGTCATATAAATATTAGTGGCTATATTTGTTGTCTTAACTATAGTAAAAATGCTTGGATGTGGCCCGCGGGCCGCCCAATGCCCAGGTCTGTTATAGGGTGATAAAAACATATCACAGAAGACGGAGCCAGCCTGAGCATGACCTAAACACCCAAACTGCCCATTTTACATCACACTGACATCACACCTGCCAATCAAACGACAGCAGAGAGCTGATGTCATGTGACTGATGTGGGAAAGTGTGAGGTGTGAATGTCATGACTGACTGGTGTCAGCCATCCCTTTAACCTTTTTTTTCCAGTAGAAGTACCAACCCAATGGCTTTTCCCTGCATGACGTCTCAACCAATCCACTTCCACATAAAGACAAGGAAGGCAGGAAGGGAGGAGGGGAGGAGGGGAGGAGACAAGGGAGTGAGGAAGCCCATTGAGACTTGATTAGTGTGTTGGTGTGTGTGTGTGTCCTAGTAAAAGAGTGATGTGTACTTGAGATGGTATGTGCTTTGCCCTCAGGTCAATGACATTTAAAACACTGGAGAGTGAAAAAAGATAGGAAGGAGTGTGTGTGTGTGTGTGTGTGTGTGTGTGTGTGTGTGTGTGTATTCCCATAGACCTATTTAGGCTGGAGGCCCACCCCGCCACTATTCTGTAACAGTATGATAAGGTTGTGTATGGTAATTAGAATCAGGTTACTAAACCATTAACGGACATCCAAAGAACAAATAAAAGGTTCTGCATGAGTAATCTGCTCGCACCTTTTGGAACAGAACATTCTTAATAGTTACAAATTAACAAATTGTGCAGAAATTATTTGACTTAAAAGCAGGGTTATGATTTGACTCTAAATGGAAAATTGGTTCGGAAATCAAAAGCAGGACCTGTCATCATCCCTGTATCTCCTCTCTCCTCCCTTGTCTGCAGAAAAAAAAACCCACACAATAACAACACCTTCAAGACAATACAGCGTAGCTTACAGGTAGCACGCAGCTACACTTTTCAAAACATTCCTCCCACCTGACTGAAGTCAGTCCTGTGGCAACATGTTCCCCCAAGAGTTACGTAAACAACGAGTGAACAATCCAATGACCAATGTTAATGATGGCATAGCAGTCAGTGTTGAAAGTTTGAATAAAACATTAAATAATGTGAAACTGAATCGTGCATTGGGAGAATCTTAAAGCCCGACATAAAAAAGTCTCCATTGGAAAGACACTATAGAGCAGTAGTTTTACATGAGGTAGGTAACCTTTTTGAGTCGCGACCCCCAATTTAACATGCATGTTGTCCTTGACCCCCGCTCACTGAACACAATCTCACACGCACAGTTCAGATCACCCAAAAAGAAACAAAATGACCGAAAAAAGGAAATAAAATGACCAAAAAAGACACAAATTGACCACAAAATGATAAAAAAAAGACAAAAATGAGCAAAAAAGACACAAACTGACCAAAAAAAGACAAAAAATGACCAAAAAAGACACAAAATGACTAAAAAAAACACAAAATGACCAAAAAGGACACAAAATTACCCAAAAAAAGACACAAAATGACCAAAAAAGACACAAATTGACCACAAAATGATAAAATGAGACCAAAAAAAAGACAAAAATGACCAAAAAAGACACAAAATGACCAAAAAAAGACACAAAATGACCATAAAAGACACAAAATGACCAAAAAAAGACACAAAGTGACTAAAAAAAGACACAAAATGTCCAAAAAAGGAAACAAAATGACCAAAAAAGACACAAATTGACCACAAAATGATAAAAAAAAGACAAAAATGAGCAAAAAAGACACAAAATGAGCAAAAAAGACACAAAATGAGAAAAAAAAGACACAAAATGACTAAAAAAAGACACAAAATGTCCAAAAAAAGGAAACTAAATGACCAAAAAAGACACAAATTGACCACAAAATGACCAATAAAAGACACAAAATGACCAAAAAAGACACTAAATGACCAAAAAAGACACAAAATGACCAAAAAAAAAGACATTAAGTGACCAAAAACACTAAAATACATGAACACTTTAACACAGTGGAGACAGAGCTGACTTCCAAAATGATTTGGCGACCCCCAGAAATCATCTCGCGACCCCAATTGGGGTCCCGACCCCCAGGTTGAGAATAGCTGCCATAGAGGGTCACATTTGTTCCAGTATCAGGGCGCCCTATGGCATTTATCTTCTATCATATTGGATGATTCCCTCCCACCACCCTTACAAATGACTTGCAGGTACATCATTATGAGCAAGATCCAGAAAGTATTTCCACTAAGTGGCTCACTCTCCAGATGTTTCTAAACTTTTTTTTTTTTATAACTTTTTCCTTTTTTTTTATAAAACCTTCATTTTCAGTATTTATTTGGTTGTCTCTTCACTCTTAATCTGTCATTCTGTCTCTCTATAGAAGGATACCACTACCGACGCTGCCAGGGGCATGGAACACACACACACACACACACACACACACACACACACACACACACACACACACACACATACACATACAGTATGGACAACATACACAGGCCACTACTACACACATTCCCTGGCTGGGCTTGATGAATGGGCCTAGTTTAAATTATTTTGTGCAGATCTCATTTAGGCCCTTGAAGAAGAGATCCAGCCTGTTTATTCATTTCACATTTGCACCCGGGCTTCAATATCTCTGTCTATGCCTGCAAAGGATTTACCCTCCTCCCATCCAAGAGGGAAAAAAAGCCTGTAAAGAAAAGACAGAAAGAGACAGAGAGACATGGAGGGAGAGAGAAAAAAGCAATTTACACAATGTACATAAAATGATGCGCTCAGAGTTTGATAACCTGCATAAATTATAGAGTATAATTAAATATTATACCCCGTGAATCACCAAGGAGAGAGGATGGTGGGAGAACAGACAAGAGGATAAAAGCAGGGAGTGGGGAGAGAAAGAGATGGAGAGAGGGGAAGAGAGAGAGAAAAAACAAAAGATGAGGAAGAGGAGAGAGCATTGGTTCTTGGCTTGGATCTCATAATTGTTTTTATTGATTATTTCTTAAGGTGAAATGGTTTTAAGATAGATAAGAACAAGGAGGCAGGTGAGGGAAGGGCAGAAACCAGGGCGATGGAATTTCTTTGAAAGAAATGTGTCTTTTTTTCTTTAAAAAAAAAACTCAAGGCAGCTTTTTGGCATTGTCAGATTGCCTCAGTCGTGGCCCATATAAATTAAATGGAATATTAAAAATTTAAATTGTTCGGCAAAGGGTAGGCGTGGAGGCCGTTTCTGGTGAGCGCACAATTGACCCAAAAATATATTCAAATTAGCATAACTAAACAGTGTCTGCTCACCGAGGGAGGGGGGTTAGTGTGTGTGCACGTGTGCTGAAAAACATGGACATATTTGTTCACTCTCTTGTTCTTTTTGACCCCAGAAGAGAGAGAAAGAAGGGAAGATAATAATAAGAAAGTAATATTACTTCATGCTGCATACTCCACGGACAACTAGATTCAGCAACAAGTCTTCCATATGTAGTTCATGACATCGTAAAGCTGCGTACGCATGTTGAAAATAAGTTAATTTGACTCAGTGTTGACTTTTGGTTTCACACGGGCCAATGGCTGAAGTTTGTTTGACCAGTCCATCCACTGTGATCTTCCTCCAATGTCGACCTTGTCGTTGTTTATACCAGTAGTTCTCAACCTTTTTGAGTCGCGACCCCAAATTTAACATGCATGTTGTCCGCGACCCCCGCTCACTGAACACAATCTCACACGCACAGTTCAGATCACCCAAAAAAGAAACAAAATGACCAAAAAAGACACGAATTGAGCAAAAAAGACACAAAATGACCAGAAAAGACACAAAATGACCAAAAAAAGACACAAAATGACCAAAGAAAAGACACAAATTGAGCCAAAAAGACACCAAATGACCAAAATGACCAAAAAAGACACAAAATGACTAAAAAAAAAAGACACAAAATGACCAAAGAAAAGACACAAATTGAGCAAAAAAGACACAAAATGACCAAAAAAGACACAAAATGTAAAAAAAAAAAAAAGAAACAAAATGATCAAAAAAGACACAAAATAACCAAAAAAAGACATTAAGTGACCAAAAAGACTAAAATACATGAACACTTTAACACAGTGGAGACAGAGCTGACTTCCAAAATGATTTGGTGACGTGAAACGACCAAAAAAGACACAAAATGACTAAAAAAGACACAAAATGTCAAAAAAAAGAAACAAAATGATCAAAAAAAGACACAAAATGACCTAAAAGGACACAAAATGACAAAAAAAAACCCACAATGACCAAAAAAAGACATTAAGTGACCAAAAAGACTAAAACACATTAACACATGATTACTTTAACACAGAGCTGACTTCCAAAATGATTTGGCGACCCCCAGAAATCATCTCGCGACCCCAATTCGGATCCCGACCCCAAGGTTGAGAATAGCTGGTTTATACTACATCACTGCCTAACAACAAACATAAATATGGATTGTACTTGTTATAAGCTGCTTGTAGAATGACCTATGGGGTTTCTTTTTGGGAGAACCTCTCAAACTACCTTCAAACACTTAATTCCACTCATAGTTGTTTTAAGCCCAGCCCAGTTCTTTTACCCCAACCTCAGTCAAGTGGATTAATTGCTTAAAGTTAACCATTTTATGTGAGCACGGAAATTTATTTCGACAAGCCACTATTTATATAACTAGCGGAAAGCGTTGTACACCTCGGGGTCGCGAGATGATTTCTGGGGGTCGCCAAATCATTTTGGAAGTCAGCTCTGTCTCCACTGTGTTTTAGTCTTTTCAGTCATTTAATGTCTTTTTCTTTTGGTAATTTTGTGTTTTTTTAGTCATTTTGTGTCTTTTTTTTTTTGGTCATTTTGTGGATTTTTTGGTCATTTTGTGCCTTTTTTTGGTCATTTTGTGTCTTTTTTGTGGTAATTTTGTGTCTTTTTTGATCATTTTGTGTTTCTTTTTTGTCATTTTGTGTCTTTTTTTGGTAGTTTTGTGTCTTTTTTGGGTAATTTTGTGTTGTCAGACAGAATCTAGTTGTCCCTCGAGTTAGACTTTTTTGTTGTTGTATATGACCCTTCATCTTCGCCCTTTGATTCTTTTGGTTTTGCACCAGTGGCATGATAGAAATGTCCTCAACATGCCAACTCACAGTTACTAACTCAGTTGGACATTACACAGACGCTGACCTAGAGAGCAGGCAGAGTAAAGTCTATTGTGTCCAGTCCATCTGATTTTAACTTTTGCAATCTCACATAAAGCTCCTCCGGGGATGGAAGTAAGTAATAATAATGAAGTAGATATAATAAGTTTTCATTTAACTCTTTAATTTTGTCAAATATTCAATATTTTTGGGTCTTTAAGTGAAGCCACCTGAGACAATTTGAGATGAAATGTCTCAAAAATGATAACACACATACATCAAAGAAGCCAGAGTTCAAAGTGTACTATTCTTAAATGATGGCTCCTTTTTAAATCTACATTGACATGTAAGTTATGGTTGAAAACAAACAGAGAGACGACAGCACAGGACCAGTATGCGCTGAGCAAACTGCAGTCTTTAGCTTTCAAGTAAAAACACACCATCTAACGACCACTCCATCTTTGTCTCTCTCCCTCTCTCGCCCATTGTTTATTCAAATTTTACAGATGGGGTACTTTTTCCAGTTCAGCACCTTCACCAGTTTTGTGAGAGAACGGCATTATGCCTGTGTTATTATGCAATTCATCACCAATAATAGATTTGTTTACGGGGGCCCCCGTCTCTCGCCCGCTCTCAGCGCTGCATTTTCAAAATAATAATAATAATACATAGTGTATAATGACGGTAATGGTACGAAGGCTTTGATAATAGATGTGCTGGGAGGGATAAGGGAGCCCTGATCAGCCTGGGTCTCAGCTCAATTGTCTTCAAAGCACTGTTTAATGTAGAATAGGCATCCTGGGAGATTGTCTCGAAACCAAGAAAAAGGTGGGTGTACGGATAAGAGAAATGAACGCACCGATGGGAGTATGCACACACACTCACACAGCACGCACGCAAGCACACACACAAGCAGACATTCACTACATACTCAAATAAGCTCTCACACAACCACCCACTGGTGCGTCTCTCCTCAGAGGGCTCTCTGGTGTAAATGTGTTAAAACTCTCCCTTGGTCTTTGGCTTCTGCTGAATAAATCTGTGTTTTAGTCTTCACTTTAGCACTTTAAACTCGGGGTATTTCCAGCATGTTTTCTCTCTGCCTCCTCCTGGGCTTTAACTGAGATCTCAAGCTGCCGACGGATATAGCAGCACGCGCTTTGTGAGTGTGCGGTGCTACATGTAGGTGAGAATGTCTTATTACTTTCCTCAGGAAAAGTACACTTCAACCACATTCGTCTCCATATTAACACAATAACATAACAGTTGAAAAGTATGTTTTTAACTTTCATTACCACCTGCTTTAATTCTTGGATTTGAAGATGAATTATGACAACAGCATGCCTCACTCCCAGCCACAGTGAAGCTAGTATTATTGGGAAAATGGTTCTGGGTGGGAAAAAGACAAACACCAGCTACAGGCTTTACTTAAAATAACCACAACTTTTATTTATAATGATATAATACATTATTTACTAAAATGAGGTAGTATGTCTTTGTGACTCTGAAAAAGGAAAACAGTGAATAGGCTGTAAGATTTATTCAAAAAATACAATGAACATGAGCATTATTGGTCCACACTGGTGCCATCTGAGGTCACATTTATAAAATAATCATCACAACTCAACATATGTTCTCTGCAGTGTGCATGTATGAGTGCTGATTACATGCACTACTCTTACTATAACCAGTCACTGTGTAACTTCTACTGCAGCCACAGAGTAGTGTGTGCACAAATGCAAATGTCTTATTTTATTTATTTTCTCTTATTTTATTTGTTTTTCTCTTATTTTATTTATTTTTCTCTGCTATATCTGTAGCCGGATGATTCTTCCTTTTAAATGTTCTCTAATGAAATGACAAATTATAAGTGTATACAACTGATATTGACACTATAGACATCTGAATTAATGATTTTTGCAGTAAATATGAATGTAGAATTTTTTAGCAGTATTGCATGTATGTATTAATTGAGTTTGTTATTGTTTTTCTTGTATGTTCTGTTTTTGTTTATGTTGTTTGTATGTCATTTTCTATGTCTTTTTAGGGACCCCAGGAAGACTAGCAGTCGCCAAGGCGTCAGCTAATGGGGATCCATTCAATAAACAATAAACAATAAACAATATCTGTGTCATATCAGGTGCATTCTGATGATGTCAAAGCATTGTAGCAGTATGCAATAAACCCTTTTCCTTTGTATGTACACTTCACAATAATATAACATGCGCTTTCAAACTACTTTTGATCATTGATGTTTAACACTGTAAGATGATGTGTATAATGTTACTTGAAGTGTCTTTACTGTGGTGATGTTTTTAATCCGTCGTTATTAGAGTCAGTTAATTAACACAGAGCCACACTCATGGCCTTTCTTATGTTTGTTTTTGTGTTCAGTGTGTTGTAACTGCTAACATTAAAGCAATCTACAGTACATTAATACTTGCTTCTATAATTCCTTTACAGGTATTCATGCTCACACCAATGAAACTTTTAAAAATATTTTCATCAGTTTGCATCAGATGTCTTCTATCTATTCTGAGAAGGACATTTTTTTTAACCAGTAACAAAGAGGGGTTGTTGTTGTTGTTGTTGTTGTTGTTGTTGTTGTAAATTGATTGAAGTAGCTCTGTTACTGAATTAAATTCAAAATTCCAAAAACTCAATTCAAGAATGCATTACATTTTCATTATATGCATGTTAAATCCTAAGCTTTCACGTTTCAATAGCAGTTTTTTTTTCATGATTTTTCAAAAATATGTTTACTGTTTCACTGTGTACACAACTACTACTAAATCAGCTGACATGAAAAAACAAAGTTCTCCAACAATACTTTTTTCAGATCTTGAACATTTGAGACACTTTTAAGGAGTTTAACTTGATTAAATAAAAAAAATAATCTACCCTGTTACTATACTTAAGTCCAATTTTGAGGTACTGTGAGGATTTATTTGAGTATTTTTTTTTATTTTGAACTACTTTATACTGAAACTCCATGTGAGAGGAAGCTGTTTAACTTTGGGTTCCACTATATTTATTTGACAAATATCTTTACTAACAACTTTGAGAAGTACGTTGATAAATCAGTCTGTTCCTGTATCAGTTTTCATATGACTACAACAAAAGTAAACTGTGAAGGACACACACAAACACAAACAATGTTGTGCTTCACCGTGACATCGTTTATGGCATGCTCACCACCTCTTTATCCACATGACAGAGTCCTCTCTCCCTGTGTGTGTGTGTGTGTGTGTGTGTGTGTGTGTGTGTGTGTTCTTGTCCTTTCTACATAGTGAGGACCAGAACACGTTTTTAACCAACAGAGTGAGGACATTTTTGTAAAGTGAGGACATTTCGGCCGGTCCTCACTTCTTTAAAGGTTTTTATCTTTTAGATTTCAGACTTTGTTTTAAGGGTTAAAGGTTACATGATAATGATAAGTAACTGAAACTGTATTGTGTGGTTACAAAACTAACTAAAATTATAATGAAAATGTCCTTCGTTTTCGTCCTTGTCAACTTTTTTCATACATAATGAAGATGGATCAGACAAAGGAAATAAAGGCAAAATTTACTGTGACCTCTTTTAATCTCCCACCCAACAAATACCCCATTACAAAAAACTAAAACTAGCAAAAACTAAACTAAAACTAGCAAACTCACTCTAAAAACTCACTAAAACTAACTGAATTTGAAAACAAAAATTCACAACAAAATTAAAACTAAAACTAATGAAAAATCCTAACCTATTATAACCTTGCTAGGGAATTCACTGTTCCAATGAGGGTCCTCACAAAGATAGAAGTACAAGAGTGTGTGTGTGTGTGTGTGTGTGTGTGTGTGTGTGTGTGTGTGTGTGTGTGTGTATGTGTGTGTGTGCACGTGCATGCATGATTTCCTCTGCTTCAGATATAAGTATATAGTTTTTTTTTTGTGGTATATATTGTGAAATCAGAGATTCACACAAACACAACCTAACACCTGCACTTACAAGCAAAACATGATGCATACAGAGAGTGGACAGACAAGAAGAGCAATGTAGGACAGGTATGGCCCATTATGACATGTGATAGGAAATCACTGACACACACACATGCACACACACACACACACACACCCAAACACACACTCCATATGTCGCCAGGTGTGGCTGTCACCCTCTCCTGCCCTGTGCACCACTATAATCAATTTAACAGGATAGTTTCATCATCAAATATCCAAATGATGATTGCTTACTTTACCTAATCTCCTAATGCCGGTGACCTCTAAATGCGTGGAGGGTAATCATGTTTTCCTGCTTGTTGCTATACTCATGTATGTGTGTGCTTCAAACCGCCTGGATGGGTACGGGTTGCCTGTTTTATTTTGGTAAAACACTGGGGAATGCTGAAGCACCGCAGAATGCCTCTTGTAATCAAATTTCTTTATGTGTGTTAGTGTGTGTGTGCTCTTTTTTCTGCTGTTTGTGATTGGCGTTGAATGCAAAGTGACTGTCAGTGATCCTCATGAATGCCGAAGTAGCTCATTGACTGTGAACTGGGTCTTGTTAGCAGTTGGGTAAGCAGGAATAGAAATATAAGCACTTAGACTATTTATTCATGCCGACTGCCTTCCTCTGGCTTTTTGAAGGTAAAGAGGAGTGTTTTGTGTGTGTGTGTGTGTGTGTGTGTGTGTGTGTGTGTGTGTGTGTGTGTTTGTATGTGTCTGTCTCTTTGCATGTGTATAAGAGAGAGACGAAGAAAAGCAGAACGATAGAGATTGACTAAGATGACAATGTGATAGTAGTGGCGGTGTGAAGTTTTTGCCATTTAATCAGTGGTCTCTTGCCTTGAAAACAGGTTTTTGCAGGTGAAAACAGTTACCTATTTGCCATCTTCATTATAGTTTCATAAGATCTCACACTCTTTTGATGCGGAGTTTTTGTTCGATTAAGAAATTCTGCAATAAATAGCAACAATGATGTATTGGGAATAAAATAAATGGTGAAAACTTGGTTTGCTTTTATTTCAGAACTGTACAAAAGTTGGATTTGGGTCCTTTGAAATGTAGAACTAATATTTATTCATAGCATATGTAGCACTGGTAATGGACAGATTGTCAACCAGATTGGTTAGAATGTATTTTCGAATACATAGTTACCATGAGAAACACAAGGTCACATGGCAACAAGGTGGATGAACTAACAGCCTTGGTAGTTACAAAGTAAAGTGCATTTACAGAGACGTTTGTTTCTCTACATGACTGAATGGGAATATACCAGACAGCCTGCTCAAAGTTCATGTTAGCATGGGAGGACAAGGTAAAACAGAGCAGCCCCTTTCACACATGAGGTCTATCCCTTAAATCTTCAGGATTTGATTCTGATGGGGTCCATTTTCTGCCTATTGCCAGGATGCGAGCTGCTTGGGATATAGTAAATGCATCATGTGATTCAGTAATCATCAATCTCAACTCAACCTTATTTGTAAAGCACTTTAAAACAACCACAGCAGCAACAAAGTGCTGTACATAAACAAACAGAACAAGAGACAATAGAATAAATAAAACAGGTATAAACACTAAAATAAATAGATTCATGTTTTTTTTTTAAAAACAATAAATAAAAGCAAACCATAAAACACTAAAAACAAGAGCAGAGTCTCATGCGTGGTTAAAAGCCAAGGAATAAAAATAGGTTTTAAGATGAGTTTTAAAAATGGACAGTGAGGAGGCTTGTCTGATGTGCAAAGGTATCTTACAATCATTTTACAGTGCACTTATACTCCTCTGTGTGACTTACCATCTCCAGCTTGTCCATTAGTGGCCACAAGAGATGTGGAAGGAGGCCGAACTGCATGCTTCAAAAGCTTCAGCTTGCAGCTAGCATGGTTCTATCAATGCTCTCAAGACAACTCCAATATCCATTTCAGCTCTATGTCCTTGAGGGATGTGTAGGCCATAGGTTCTTCACAGGCTTCCTGGAGATTGTTGATATAGTCTGATACCATTACCATGAAGAAGAGTTGGTAGGCCAGCTTCCCCTAGACCAGGCATGTCCAAACTATTCCACAAAGGGCCGTGTGGCTGCAGGTTTTGGTTCCAACCAAGCAGCAGCACACCAGACTGGACTCAGTTAATCAACTGATCTCAGTCTTCAGACAGTTGATTGGTCAAACTGTGTGCTTTTGCTTGTTTGAAACGAAAACCTGCAGCCACACGGCCCTTTGTGGAATAGTTTGGACATGCCTGCCCTAGACCATAGAGATGCTCCTGGACTCTGTTGGCTGCATGCTTATTTGATCCAGCTTGACGTCCCTTGAAACTGTGTCAACAGATGAACAGTACACGCCTTGGTCATGGGAAGTGTTTTGAGGTCATCAATTGCTCTTAAAGGCAGATGTCTCAGGCCAGGTCTTATCTGCTGTCCTCCAATCACCCACAGAGCAACGGGGTTGGTGGTGAAGGCTTCACCTAACCATGGTTCCTACTTCTAGATGTTGCCATGCTGTAGCGTATCTGCTGGAGTCCTGGAAGTAGGCAAATCTTACAAAGGCCACTGGGACGCTGAGGAGGTCGAAAGCATTCCAGACAAAGTTGTGAGGGACAGAGCCAAAGTTGTTAGCGAGGTCTTAGAATACCATGTGAAGGTCTGTTCCCTCCTTTGTGGTGCCCTAAAACTGGAGCCAGATTGTATTAGTGTGCATCAGACAGCCAGAGGAGTCAGGGAGTCCTGCTTTTGGACTCAAGTGTCAATTCTTTCCAGGTAGTCTGACTCACTGGATGTAGACTGTTGGTGTAAGCCTACCATTGACTGTATAAGCCTGCCATTGGCTGCTTATTTTACGCTGCATTCTCCTCTTCTTCTGCTGTCTATCTTGCAAGGACACTGTTGCAGCATCCTGGACTTGCCCAAGACAACTGGGATTGGTTTAAAGAAATATAAACAAGCCAGAGTGTTTTCCCCCTACAGCAGAATGATAATAGGTGCAGCCAGACCATCCTACAGTTTAGACACAATGGATAGGTAAGGGACACAGACGATGGAACCACAATGTGGGATCCGGGATGTTGTGTTCCTGTGCTTTTCCATCCTTCTAAAAATACATATTAGGCCAATTTATTTAACTTTCATACCGTCGTTTACATCAGTGCTTGCTAGCTGACAGTTTCCTTCTTCACTTTCTTTGCAGGTGCATTGCCATTGTTCTTTGCATGCTAACACCACCTTAACAGTAGGAATACGTATTGAATTGCCCGTCTGCTAAAGTTGTGCAATACTGTGAAAAATGACATGCAATGTGTGGCATATGGTTTGTTTGATGTGCAAAGTATCTCAGTCATATTAGAACATTTCAGCTGCAGATTCAGACATCTTGCTCAGTGTATGCTAGGGTTTTTGGCATTTCAGTGTTTCACACTTAATTTTAGAATGAGCTCAGTAAATGGCATGGGGTAGATGTGCTGTGTTTAAACAACCAAAAGAAAAAGCAAGTTGGTTTACCAAGTGCTCACAGCAATTAAATCTTCTCCTCATGCTGTATACAATTCTGTGTTGTGACACTGGTGGGTTTTGTCATTCAGAGTCACACGGGTATGTGACATCCTTTTCTAGTGAGGATCAAGCACAACGGCAGAGAGAGGGAGAACGTGAATTGTACCAGTGAATGTGTGTTCATAAGCATGTGTGAACGTACCAGTGAATATAACTGTTTTTTTTTTTTTTGTCAAAGTGAGTTCGTAGGGTGAAGTGGGTTATAGAGGCAAGAAAGAGAAAGGGAATCCTTTTATGCATTATCAAATGTTTCCCTTTAGAAATTCAACACTCTTTTCAATATTGAGTCTAAAAAGAATGTGCTCAAGACTTTACCCTGCCTGCTAGAATTAGTCGGAGGACCATTTTTAGTCATAAATTATGCATTGAAACAAAGAGATAGTCTCTTTTTTTGTTCTCTCAGCGTACGGGCCCGAGCAAACGCCTTTTAAAAATCTTTAAAATTGTCCATTCAACTCAAAGTTACTGAGTGTAGCAAAAATGTCGAAGACATAAAGTCGGGGGAAGATTGAATAAAATAATGCGGGGGGACAGATTAGTCATGGAGTTGAGCCCACACGCTCTTTCAGCCGCCGCACAATGCCACTTTTTATAAGCGGCCCCCATCTCCACAAAGGCTGCGTTCAATATATCGAGGATGATACATGGTCAGACGTGTAATCTCTCTTTGATTCTCTGCTCTCATTCATCCCACAACCTTTTCAGCCCTGACACTGATGAGCTACTGGGCTCGATCACACACACACACACACACACACACACACAGTCAGACACACACTGTCAGAAGTGCACGCTCACAAGATGTGCACATGTAAATGTACATGTGTCTATACTCTTGCACTGACGAATGTACATGCGCTGACATACTTACACACAATCATGCTATTACATGGTCACATGCACACACACGCACAATGCACACACACACACAACCAGTACTTCCTGGTCTTAAGAGTTCATTACAGCCACAGCCAGTCCTGGCATCTCTATTGCAGCTCCACAGTCTCTCTGTGGTTTTATTGACCAGAATGTTCAGGTGGTACAGAGCCGGCTATTGTTGAAGGATAATGGCACTCAGTGTGATGTTAGCAGGCAGTGTGAAGTCGTGGAGGTTTAGAATTATGAACGATATTGGATTTTTCATATTGTGAAAATGTTAAGGTTCCCTTCTTGGCTAAATAACTTGGGATTGACTATCAGGATCTACCTGTGGGTGAGCTGCATTTCACTGCCGATATGTCATGGAATTTACATATCCTCATCCTCATACTGTTAAACTCCTACACTTAACTCGTACACTTAGTGATGCCATGCTGATCCAACAGTCATACAATCCTAACTGACAGTGGTGTTCCTAAGGATCCACACTATCTTTACCTGTCATATATGATAATGTCCAATGAAGGTTTGTACATTGTGCAATGAACAGGGTCAGCTCTGAGGGATGTGAAAATGTTGGATAATATTTTTTTTCCCCTTTCAGATTAAGTGCACCACCTGCACTCTGTTTGATTGTACTCTGTGTGTTGGCCATCGCTCCACAGAGGGACTGCATTGTATATGTTAAATAATACATATTCTAGTGATCACTATTGTTATTATTTCTTATGTGACAGTAAACGGTGAGTCTAGTGGATACTGTATCATGTATTAAACACCTTGCTTGAGTAAAAGCTTGTACATACAATCAATAAAATAAAGAAAATACACTTGAAGTAAAACTAATAATAGTGCAGTAAAATGTTCCCTGTCAGTGTTTTACTAATATATGACGTTTTTGGACGTATTTGGAAATGACTGCTGCATTAATATGTATGTTGCATTTTACGGCTGTAGATATTTATGGGTGTGTTCATTTAAAGTCCTTTATATACTGTTGGGTAGTTTAATCTATAGAAATGCATTATTATATTTTACAAGGGCATCATATCCACATATCTCTAAAAGGTCAATGTTTCATGCAATTATTCAAACACATCTGGAGATGCGTGGTTTTCAAAGGGAAAGAGGGGAAGAAAATTTGAAACCCAAAATAAACTAAGTGACAGTGGTGTTCCTAAGGATCCACACTTTCTTTACCTGTCTTGTCTTTGATTAACTATTTATGTGGTGTTGTAAAGAAGTGACCATATGCTGTGATAAATTACTCCATTGATCACAGATGACAAAGAGGAAAAGGTGTTTATTTTAGTGTGCATTTTATTCTATATTACTTAAGTAAACCATTGTAAACACGTTGAATATTGAATGGGGTAAGACTGTTGTTCCTAATCCTTTTGACCTGCACCCCTAAAAAAAACATATGTCTACTTGGGACCCCTTGCACAGTTAAAATATGCTATTGGTAGCCCAATTACAGCTAAAAGTACCTGTTTTTATGAGATGGTGGGCCCCAGTTACAGACTATATTGCTTAAGACTCTTATACACTATTATTATCTAAATTAGCCCTTTTTTAAATTTATTTATTATTATTATTATTTTTTGGAATACAGAACCAGATAAAATATGTGTAATACCCTTTACAGTGCCATTTGTGTGACAGATGAGACCCAATCTCAAGATGCTTTGATTTGTTTTCCTTTGTGATGTTAATTGTCTGTAAATGTGCATAAAGGCAATAAAGTTAAAAAAATATATATATATGCCATTGGCATGCTACCAGTCCAGGGCATCCCCCTTTATGCTGGTGCCCTTTTTATTTTTTCCGCCCCTGGCCCTCAGACCGCCTAACTCCACCAGTGCACTGAACCTTAAATGCTTCATAAAAACATTTGTGTTTTTCATGATTGTCACCAGCTTGATGAGACTAGGATGTGTCCATTATCTTATCTATTTCCAAAGTTTACTAGCTTGTCATTATCAAATTGTTATCCACTTTGTAGTTCCTCTTAGAAATTGAAACCTTTGTATTTTTGACAGTTAAACAACATTTACTTTGCAAGCCTACGAAAAACTACAGGGATAATGTGGGTACTGACATCATCATAGCTTGTTTTTTTCTTTCGTCATTTCCCAGCTGTTTTTACAGACATTTCTGTGAACTCCCCAAGGCTGCTCTACTCATTCATGGACTCGCCTGTCACCGGTCTGGGGCTCATGGGAAATGGTGTTTGTTAAAGGCTGATAAAAAACAGATTGTTTTATTTAAATAAATTATAGAGGTTTGAAGAGGTGAAATGGTTTTGTAATGTATTAAGGAAATGTTTTTCTCTTTTATATCTTGTGCAAAAACATCTTACATCAGCATCTTGACCCTTTACTTTAAGAACTAGTGAGGTAACAAGTGGAGAGAAAGAGGACAGCAAGATGAGACGATATGGGAAAAGGCAAGCAGACAAAAAGACAAAGCCTCTCTAACAGTGGTCTTTGTCACCATTACATACATTATGCTGACCAATCAGAATCAGCTGAATTCCACAACTCCCCCACAACCACACTGAACGACGCTCCCTAAATATTATAACTGCCTCGTGTCCCATGGTAACTAAAAGATCCTGCATGCCTCCAGTGTATACACAACACCCATGTAAATGGCAAACATACATAAATACACATAAACACACACACACACACACACACACACACACACACACACACACACAGAGCAAAGTGCATACAAACACACTTCAACACCTAGGCACATACTGTACTGTACATTTGACTCACATGGCCATTTACCTTCTCCAAGTTATTCATTTGACAAATTCCATAACCTCTTAGAATTTCTTCATGTGAAGAAGATTGCCGCCTGGCCTCAGATTCATTATGGTGATTGAATTCCCTTCAATAGAAAACTTTTCAGTGAAAGAGAGGGAGGAACAGAGAGAGAGAGAGCAAGAAACTGAATGAGAAAGAGAGAGACAGACAGAGAGAGAAAAACATAAAGACAGGGAGACAATCAGAAGTACAGACAGAGAGTGAACGGTCTGTCTTGCCTGACTGAAAACAGAAGGCAACAGGGGTAAAAACCAAAAATGCAGTATTTTTCACCTCATCTCGCCTCTGCTTCCATATTCATTTTCTCCTCTTTACCTTATGTCTGTCAGGTTGTTTCTAGGATCAAATATGAAATTACAAATGCAGTCAACACAAACCCATCTTATGTCGGGCTACTTCTTTTTGCAATATCTTGTCTTTTTACTTTATTCAGTTAGAGATAGGTCAAAAGTATTTGCAAATCATTGAATTGTGTTTTTATTTACGTTTGTCACAGAGGAATCGTCATGGTCAGAAGAAGCCAACCAAGCATTTGTTTTATTCCAGGTATTTTGTGGAGTGAATCTAAACCCAGAATCTGACACATATTGCCATACAATTAAATAAAAAAAATATATGATAATGTCCAATGAATGTTTGTACATTGTGCAATGTTGGATAATACTTTTTTTTTTTCCTTTCAGATTAAGTGCACCACCTGCACTCTGTTGGACCGTACTGTGTGTGTATTGCATATACTGCATTGTATATGTTAAATAATACATATTCTAGTGATCACTATTGTTGTTATTTCTTATGTGACAGTAAACGGTGAGTCTAGTGGATACTGTATCATGTATTAAACACCTTGCTTAAGTAAAAGCTTGTACATACAATCAATAAAATAAAGAAAATACACTTGAAGTAAAACTAATAATGGTGCAGTAAAATGTTCCCTGTCAGTGTTTTACTAATATATGACGTTTTTGGATTCAAATGACTGCTGCATTAATATGTATGTTGCATTTTACTGCTGTAGATGTTTATGGGTGTGTTCATTTAAAGTCCTTTATATACTGTTGGGTAGTTTAATCTATAGAAATGCATTATTATATATTACAAGGGCATCCTATGTTTGTAGTGTGGCGGTTCTGTTGACCACATATCTCTAAAAGGTCAAGTTTTCATGCAATTATTCAAACACATCTGTGTGGTTTTCAAAGGGAAAGAGGGGAAGAACATTTTAAACCCCAAAAACTAACTGAAGCTGTCAGTCAAATGTCATTCAGTAAAATATATATTATTTGCATTTGAGATGTAGCCGATCCAAGAAGAAACCCATAAAGGTCCATAATATGAAACTGCTCATTTTAGGTGCCTTCAATTTGTACTTAAGTGTAGTAGCCTACTTGTAAATGTAGTTACCATGCAACAAAAGCATATTATTATCATAGTGTTAAGTGGCTACAATATATAATAAGGCTACAATATAAAATATCTTATATCTTCTCACATATTTGATACATGAATGTGTTATTATTGTGAAATGTTAACTAATATGAGTAACACAAGACTAGGAATAGACATTCTGTTCCTCAAGGCATATAATATATATAATATATATATAAGGGACATGATGTAGAGTTCAGCAGTTCAACTCCAACATGCAGAGTTTTGTTTTTTATGACATCAATTATATTTTGGTATGAATATGTCTTACATTTTCAAGTATTTCTATCAAGACCAATGCAAATGTTCCGTCAAACCAAAGTACAGACAAATTAATATGAAATCAAGGAGTAATCAAAATTGCTTAGTTGTAAAGAGGTCCAGAAAAAAGCTTGTCTAATACATTCTTATAGCCAATATTTTGGTGATCCGTCTAGCATATAATGTTTATTTGCTGTTAAAATATGTTCTTTTATTCCTTTCTCTTTCTGAATTTCTTAAGTTATTTGTATGTCATGTGAATAGAATAGAATAGAATAGAATAGAATAGAATATAACTTTATTGTCATTGTACAAGACAACGAAATTTTGTTTGGAGCAGTCCTCCTCCAGTTGCACAGTACAAAATATTGATATTTATATCAATATAGAAAAATACTTAAAACAAAACACAACATTATCAACGGTGTCAGCAATATATGTATAAATAAAATATATATCTAAGTAACAATGTTTTAAAAAGTCCAAGTCCTTAAGTGCAATAGTGCAATCATGCGGTCCTTCCATGAGGTTAATTTGGAATTATGATGTCTGACTGTGTACCATAAAGCATATTAAAGTTTCCTACATTTTTTGGGGGGTCCTCAAAGCCCACGCCTACGGTAAATCTGCCTCGCGCACGCTAATGCCACCATTTACGTCAAACACCAGTTAATCACGCATAGGCCTACCTGTTGGGAACCACCTGAACCTGCTGAGGGCAAACACCGACTGGTGGTTAACGCGAACTGGCCTCATTGGCCTAGTGGCTAGTTTTACTCATCTGGACCTTCTGCAGGATACCGGAGATGAACTGGATATACAACCGAGACTTTTGGGCGAGTTTTTATTTTAAACATGCTCCAGACGAGCCGCTGCTCAGTGTAAACAGCTGATTAACGAGCCGCCAGCACGCAGAATATATGGATTCTCACTTGGTGAATTGAGGAATTATTTCCACCAAACCAGAGTTGTTGGTTGCTGGAGCAGTGGAAACATGAACCAAGATGGCTTTGGTAAGTTTTTAAAAATTTTATTTATTTGTGTTTCCAGTTCGAAATAAGTGTGTTTTATGACGAGTTAACAGTGCCACTGTAATGCTCTAGTCTTGGTTTTGTAAAAGAGAAACTTGGATTCAGAATGTGTATGGTTGTATTTTTCACTTGATGTGTAAGAATATACACTATGTGGACAAAACGTATGACCATTATTCCAACAGCGACTGCAATGACATTGTATTCAATTGCATAAACTTTAATATGGAGTTAGTACCCCCTTTGCACCTTTAACAGCTTTCACTATTCTTGGAAGGCTTTCCACAAGATTTCGGAGCGTTTCTGTGGGAATTTGTGCCCATTCATTGTGTTAAGCATTTATGAGGTCGGGCACTAGATGTTGGACAAGAAGGCCTGGTTTATAATCTCCGTTCCAGTTCATCCTAGAGGTGCTCAGTGGGGTTGAGGTCAGGGCTCAGTCTAGTTCTTACACACCCAAATCATCAAACCATCAAACCATGTCTTTATGGACTTTGCTTTGTGCGCTGGGGCACAGTCATGTTGGAACAGAAAAGGGCCTAACCCAAACTGTTGGAAGCAAAGCATTGTCAAACATGTCTTGTTTTGCCAAAACATTAACATAGCCCTTCACTGGAGATAAGGGTCCTAGCCCAAACCCTGAAAAACAGCCCAATTTTCAACAACCCAAATTTCAGTGGAAGTTTGGAACTCTTCAGTTATGGAATCAGCAGAGCATTGGCGACTTTTAAGTACCATGAGCCTTAGCTGTGTTTGACCTGGTCCTGTGATTTTACGTGGTCCTCTGAGATGCGTTTGTTCCTTAACGCTTCCACTTTCTAATAATATTACTTACAATTGACCGTGGAATATCCAGGAATATCCAGGTGGCATCCTATCCCAGTACCACGCTTGAAGTCACTGAGCTCTTTTGAACGACCACTTTTGCATCACAAATGTTTGCAAATGGAGACAGCAAGGCTAGGTGCTTGACTTTATACCTTTGTGCCAAGGGGTCTGGTTGAAACAACTGAATTAAGTAATAAACCGGTGTGGCCAAATACGTAAGGCAATCACTCGGTATCAAAACAATCCCATATTGGCAGGAAATCGCTTGCTGCTTGAATGACTGCTTGCAGCTAATTGGTTCGCCTGCTGTATTTAAACAATACAAAGTCAGCATGGTAGATAGCTGTGGTGCAAGGGAAAGTTATCAGATTACTAAAGCTGAAAGAGCTGACCTGAAAGAGGGCAAAAACGGATTACTGCAGTAAAACGAGCTGGAAACAAACAAAAGAAAACTGAGCAGGGGACTTCACAAGCAAAGGATTTGGATTGCCTACTCATGTCAGTGTCTTATCTGTTCATCTAACATAGTTTTATTGTTGTCTTAATACAGACCTGGGCATTGGGCTGTCCTGGTCCGGCCCGCATGAGGTTACCCAGAAATTAGAAATCAATACAACCACAGTTCTTTTATTTTGAAGGCGATTTACGTATATCTGAGTGACCCGAGTTACCTCGGTACCTTGTCAAAAACACGTATTGCTTTTTGCATAACATTAATAAATTACTGGTTTACTGCATAACATACATGCTCTATATTGTTTTTGTGGTTTGAATGTATGTTTAGTAGCATTAATTTATTTAAAATCGTAGCTCCATGAAAATAAAAATAAGACATTCCTTGGTCACCTTGAGAATCCACCGTAAAAGCAATAACAAACATTAGCATTAGCAATTGAGCAAACAAGCACTTTTACTATAGTTAAGACAACAAATATAGCCACTAATCTATATGACAGAAGAAAATAAACTTTAATAACCCTTGTTCCCCTGTCAGCCACTATAGAAACCTTTCTGATACTTTATATATCGACTTTATATGAATTACGACGCACTCGTTATTATTTACCGTTCGTTTTTCATTTAACTGTTCCACCTGTTATTTCCTGTCACTACCTTTTCAAAATTAAAGCACCCGTTTCACACTGGACGGCACCTTTTCAAAATAAAAGCATCACAACATTGTAAAACACCTATAAAATATACAAACAAGCTATATAATACAAAAACACCAATAGGAACCTTGCTAAAGGTCATTTACTCCACATTATAAACAGTCTTATCATAACATGTATTCTTATCAGTAGCAGCCCAAAACCAGATAATTTACTGTATTTTATAAAGCGATTAAATTAATATTGAGCAGAATTTAGTTCAGAGTTTTGGTCCGGCCCCTGCAAGCTTCGTGGTATTGGTCATGTGGCCCCTTGGGGAAATTAATTGCCCACCCCTGTCTTAATACAACCTCATCACATCCACGGCACTGCTGTAGCAGACCAGCTACATTATCCTTACACTGCCCGTTGCTATGCTAACGTTAAGTGAAGTGACACTTACCCTTTTACCGACAAGCACTTTTAGCTGGTAGACTCCAAAGCTGAAATTAATTCAAAAATCCAGATGTTGTCCATGTACACCCCTCCAGGCTTTTTTAAGGTGTTCAGGGACTCTGCAAAGTAGGATGAGGAGAACTGGAGATCTCTGAAACCTGCAAGTCTGCAACATAGTCCATTCTGGTTGTTTGAAGGTTTGTGGAAATCACCCAAATAGGCTACTGTTTTATGAGCAAATAACTGATAGTTGATAGGAAACAAGGGTAGAACAAGAGATAACAACAAAAGTCCATAGTGGACTCTCATCACAAATACCATGTTGACATTTTTACGAGGAAGCCCCCCAAATATATATTTTTGTTCCCCATCTTTTACAGTGTAGACACATTAGAAGGGTATCTCCTTGTGGCCTGCACGGACAGGACGAATGATTAGTGAGACCAGTAATTCTCTCAATGTACAAATGTGTGTGTGTGTGTGTGTGTGAGTATTATAATAAGATGGACTTGAAAAATATGAAACTATTCCTTTCAAACGAGGCCTTGTTTATAATAGCTACATACATAATTAGTATACATATGTAATTTTGCTTTTCTCCGTCTTTCTCTTCTATCTGTCTTTGTCTCTCTCTCTCGCCATCGCTCCCTCTTTTTCTTTCCTTTTTTACACCAGTAGCACCTGGACCTGCACTATTCATCATGCGGATGACTCGGAACATGAATTAGTTTTCTTTTTTTTACAGTGGAAGATGAGAGGGCCAGATGGCATAGAATTAAAAAAAAAAAAAAAGGCTAGAAATAAAAAAAGAGAGGAAAGCATGGATGGATAGAGGAAAGGAGTTAAGGAAGGAGGGATGGAGTAGAGGACGTGATAATTTGGCTTTTTTTTTGTTGCCACAATATCGTATTCTGCTCTTTACACTCAGCCTTCTATGTTATCATAGAGGGCACATGGTAGTGTTGGATTAAGGTCTTGGATTTTTTACGGCATTACGCTCTGCATTAGAGGTTTTCACATGACCTCCATTGTCGTTTCTTTTACTTCAAACAAGAAAATTGTGAAACTCTAATTAGTCTGTATAATTGAGGCCGGATGAAGCGCTGCCAATCGGAGCTCGTCTCATGCAAGGTGGAGTGGTTTTGTTCATTGGCTGTCTTTTCATGGTGGCCTGGCCTCTCTTTATTTCTTTTTCTCTCTCTGTCTCTGTCCCTGCTTTCTCTTAGCTTTGTGCTCGTCCCTTTTTTGAAAAGCAGAGAAAAGGCTCTACTTGAGAGGGCGAGGAGGTGAGGGTTGCGTTATTAGAGCATCAATTGTGGCCAATTACAGTTGTGGGAGAGCATGCTCAGTACCTGCCGCATGCAGTAGTAGGAGACCACCAGCAGGCCCTAGAACCTGATAATGTTATAAATTCCCGATAATGTAATAACCCTGATAATGTAATAAAAATTTGCACTTGAGTCCATTGAAAATGTAATAAAACCTGATAATGTAATAACTTCCCGATAATGTAATAAAGAGCATTTCCCAATAATGTAATACACTTTTTTTTTTACCAATAATGTAATAAAGTATAACATTAATGGAGGTTATTACATTATCAGGTTAGCCTTCATTTCGCAAGTCCTGATAATGTAATAATTCCCCAATATTGTAATAATTTAACAGCAGACCACCTGAAGAACCTGATAATGTAATAAATTCCCGATAATGTAATAAAAAGGGGTGGGTGATATGGCCCTAAAAGAATATCACGATATTGCAGGCTATTTTTGCGATAACGATATTCTTGACGATATTATAGGAAATACTTAAAAAGATATAGAAAATATGAGTTTTTTTTAGTCTGTATAAATAATTAAAAATCTAAAATGTAGTTTGAAGTGCAAATCTCAACAGTTGCCAAATGCAATTTTTTTTACTCTTGACTCGAGTATGAGCAAATAATAAAATATTTTATATTTTAATGAATTTTTTTTTAAAGGAGAATGAAGTTTCTTGTATGTTTTATTTAAGGCATCTTATTTTGACAGTCTTCTTGTAAATTCTGTGGTGGATTCTGCTAACACATCCATGTGCTCTTGTTTTGAAAGCTGCATGTGTTTAGCGACGGCGAGTAAATAGCTTTTTATGATTAAAACAACTTTAACCACTACATCCAGAAGTAGGAACGTTGCCAGTATCATGATATGCATTTTTTTTAACCATAAAACAAATATACCGATATTATCGTGAACAATACGATATGGCACAGCCCTACTTGAGTTCATTGAAAATGTAATAAAACCTGATAATGTAATAACTTCCCGATAATGTAATAAAGTGCATTTCCCAATAATGTAATACACTTTTTACCAATAATGTAATAAAGTATAACATTAATGGGAGCGGGTCAAAAGTGAATAAACATTCAATTTTGACCTGTTGGTGGCGCTAGAGCTCTTGAGCTAGAGTTGATACACAGCATCACCACTTGAACCCAAGTAATGGGTGGTCTGCTGTTACATTATTACAATATTGGGGAATTATTACATTATCAGGACTTGGGAAATGAAGGCTAACCTGATAATGTAATAACCTCCCATTAATGTTATACTTTATTACATTGTTGGTAAAAAAGTGTATTACATTATTGGGAAATGCACTTTATTACATTATCGGGAAGTTATTACATTATCAGGTTTTATTACATTTTCAGTGGACTCAAGTGGAGATTTTTATTACATTATCGGGGTTATTACATTATCTGGAATTTATTACATTATCAGGACTTGCGAAATGAAGGCTAACCTGACAATGTAATAACCTCCCATTAATGTTATACTTTATTACATTGTTGGTAAAAAAGTGTATTACATTATTGGGAAATGCACTTTATTACATTATCGGGAAGTTATTACATTATCAGGTTTTATTACATTTTCAATGGACTCAAGTGCAGATTTTTATTACATTATCGGGAATTTATTACATTATCAGGTTCTACACGCCTCAAAAACTACTTGTTTTCATCGCAGACCTACATTTTGCTCTCTGTATCATGTATTTGTTTGCTTTGCTACTGTATTTGTTGTCTTTATTCAGCTAAATGTTGAAGTAAATTAAGTAATTTACACTTGCTCAGTGGTGAGCTTGAGGTTTGTTCAGCATCCATAGATGCTAAATGTGACAAAGAGGAAACTTCAACTTCTAGTTGATGGCTGATGGTGGAAAAAGCCAAAGAACTGCCTCATGTCTTGATCATTTTTATTAATTTTTCAACTATGTGACTGACAAAACTCTCAGAACATTTTTTGGCATGAACAGGCTTTCTTTTTAAAGGATGCGTCATGCAATCAAGAAATGAAATAAAAATAATGATAAAACATAAAAGCTAAATTAACAGGAAATTAAAGCAAAACACACACACACACACACACACACACACACAGAACACACACACACACAGAACACACACACACACACAGACCTGATTTTAGACCTGTTGTGAGAATAAGTGGGGAAAAAAGACTAAAAGCAGATAAGACTGTGGTGATATTTCAGTGTATAAAATAAATATGCTTTTTCTCCCCGGAGCTTTAAACCAGAGCATCTCTCAGTCTCCTGTACTCTCCAAACTCTTTGGTTGGTCTTTGCGATGCAGTTTAACCCATAAGAACCCAGAGCTAGTAATCCTTCAAAAGGAAAATTATGGGGGATATACCACAGACCAAGTGGACCTTATGATATATCTTATTTTTAAATGAATAAACTAGACACCTTTTCTGCTTACAGAAACACAAATTTGCCTTTTTCTTTTCATCTCCACCACATATATCAAAGTTGTGACTTTAATAGTACTGTTAGACAACAAATTCCATTTCAGATTTGTTTTTAAGTAACAAAATAATAATAAATCGAGAATAAATAAATATAAATAACACTGCCTTATTGGACGGCTTCTCAACAAGCTACTGTAGCTGTAGAACACTAAAAAACACACTTATGTACTTGAGAAAACATACATGAACATTACTAGAACATTTAAAATGTTTGTGACACCATGTCATTGTGGGTTCTTATGGGTTAAAGGTGGAGTTCGTGATTTTGGAGAAATATTGTTGATATTTGAAATCAACAGCCAAACGCATTATTTTTATACTAACTTGGATAAGTGTTATCTCTAATGCTATTTATATTTAATTTTAATTATGGCGTAGCTCTGCTCCTCCTGGTCAAGGATGTGGAAGAGGGAGTGTAGCTAGAATAGAGTGGTGTGGCTCTATGCGACACACTTTTGTTGTTTCCCATTTATAGAGACTGGGCTATGTAGAAACACTGGCTTTTTTCAGTACAGAACTGACTTCTGCACCTATAAAGCTCCAGAAAAGTGAGTTAGTTCTGTTGTCATTATGGTTTTGTAGTATCAGTTTCAGCAGTGGTGATTCTACACAGGGGCCTCCAGGGGCCACTGTCCCTGTGAAGATGCCTTTGTCAAATTAATAATAAAATGATCAATTTATAACGATGAACAATGGAACAATTCTTACCTTTTTTTTTGTTCAAACAATACCTCATTGTACAGAAAAGGAACCCAGAATGTGTACATTGTATAGTAGTTTAACTCCATTGAGTCTTAAAGGGCTATTTTGTCCATTTTTGAATCCTTTTCGTGTCTTTACGTGTCTTTTTTAGGTCATTTTGTGTCTGTTTGTTGTGTCTTTTTCAGTTATTTTGTGTCTTTTTTTGGTAATTTTGTGTCTTTTTTTGTCATTTTTATGTCTTCTGTGGGTTGTTTTTTCCCGGTTATTCTGTCTTTTCATTTTGTGTCTTTTTTGGTCATTTTGTGTCTTTGTCAAGACATTCAAAGATTTTGAATGCTTAAATATCATCTTTGCCATTTTTTCATGTGCCAATGCCCCTCTGATTAAACACTGGCCCCTCCTTGGCCCCCACAGTAAAACTGGTCTAGAACCGCCACTGAGTTTCAGGTTTTGGTTCTTGATGGTATGTTTTTGGTACACAGAGGGGGCATTGCTGATTCATTTACCTTTTTATTTAAGTATTTATTGGCACAAACAGCTGTTTTTCTTACCAACATTCTGGCTAAGAACACAAAGTACAAAAACACTTGTTCTTTGGCAAATCTTTTTAAGAATAGCTTTTCTAATCAGTGGAGACAAAAAAAAAAGCTTTGAGATTGTTTGATAAAATTGCCACATATTGACAATTCTCTGTGTATTCCCTTGTGTATGTTCATAAACTTGAGGAACTACTGTGTTGCTGAAGTGATGGCAGGCGGGGATTTGATAGCTCAGGTACTTTAATCATATTCTGAAATCCTGAATCCTCCACGACTACATAGGGATGCAGCTCTTAATGCTTTTATGGATTTTGCCCTGTCTGAATCTGCATGGAGAGGCTGTTTAAATGCTGCAGGGAGAAGGAAGGGGTTGCTCTTTCCTACCCAACTCTCCTTCTTCTGCCCAGCAAATATGCATCATATTGGAAGTATTGCCACAAGCATAAGCCAGCCATGTTGAACATTGCTTGCACCAAGGTTATAATAGTTTTGGATTTTTCATTAGTTTTAGTTTTGTTGTTAATTTTTGTTTTCAAATAGTTTTAGTTAGTTTTTAGAGTGAGTTTTCTAGTTTTAGTTTAGTTTTTATTTTTTGAAAATGCTTAGTTTTAGTTTAGTTTTTATTAGTTTTAGTGTTAGTTTTAGTTTTTTTTGGAATGGGGTATTTGTTGGGTGCGTGACTCAAAGAGGCCATAATAAATGTTTCCTTTATTTCCTTTGGTTTATCATCTCAGCCCCAATAAGGTTATTAACTCTTACAGTTCTGGGTGTTTTGAATTTTGGTTCTAGTGTAGACATCCCAGTCTCAGTAAACATATTCACCATGTGTTGCATGTTCAAATAAATACACAGAATTATGAATGAAAAAAGTTGACAAAAACGAAAACTAAGGACATTTTCACTATAATTTCAGTTAGTTTTAGTTAGTTTTGTAACCACAAAATACAGTTTCAGTCAGTTATCGTTTTTTTAAAAACTCTAGTTTTTATTTTTATTTCAGTTAACAAAAATGTTTTTACAATTCTAGTTTTCGTTATTTCGTTAGTTTTTGTTAACTATAATAACCTTGGCTTGCACACAGTGGCTGTTTTATCCATCACTTTTTTCTGTCATTGTCATACAACAACAAAAGATACATAATGCTTCCATACATCAAATCAAAACAATTGGGGGTACTCTATATGTACTTTGTCTTGCCAACTTGACATTTTGAAGACTGACTGACAGCTGTCTTTGGCACCTCATCCCTGCCAACTGAGAAGTTTCATTGGTTACTGTCGTGGTAAATTCTGTCAAAAATATGCAGTTTGATTGTCTCATTGTGCAATTTGGCCATGCATGTGTAAAAGAAATGGATACAGTGTCACTGCTCAACGTTGCTGCCAATTTTTTTCAATTTCCACTCAGGGTATTGCAGCAAAAACTTCCTAAGCAGCCCAAAGAGTTGTCTATAACAGCTATTCTCAACCTTGGGGTCCCGACCCCAAATGGGCTCGCGAGATGATTTCTGGGGGTCGCCAAATCATTTTGGAAGTCAGCTCTGTCTCCACTGTGTTAAAGTGTTCATGTGTTTTAGTGTTTTTGGTCATTGGTCTTTTTTTGGTGATTTTGTGTCTTTTTTTTTGGTGATTTTGTGTCTTTTTTGGTCATTTTGTTTCCTTTTTTTGGTAATTTTGTGTCTATTTTTAGTCATTTTGTTTCCTTTTTTTGGTAATTTTGTTTCTTTTTGGGTGATCTGAACTGTGCGTGTGAGATTGTGTTCAGTGAGTGGGGGTCAAGGACAACATGGATGTTAAATTGGGGGTGGCGACTCAAAAAGGTTGAGAACTACTGCTCTATAAAACACCAAAAACTTCAGTCAAGTTCAAATTTGACTTATTCTATTGTGGATTATTGATCCATCAAAGTTGTATATTTATATAACTTATAAAACTCCCCCCAAAAAATTTTAAAAATCTGTCATGTCTTCACAATGTTAAGTTTATAGGCTAGGCGGGGCCAGATTGCTGCCAGAAAACTTTTTTGGTGAATGCCTCAGGTGAGCGATTCTCATTGTCAAACACCAATAAAAGTCCTTCATCACTTATAACTGCAACATTATTACACTGCAAAAAAAGAAAAGTTGGGTGAACTCAAAGTTTCAAGGCAACAAACTTCGATAAAATTTTAAGTTGGACAATTAAACTAAATATTTTAAGTTTTGTTTTTGAGTTTGCTCAACTCAATTCAGATTTTTGAATTTATAATTTTACATTGTAATAACTCTTAATCCTTACTTCTGCAATGTGCTGAATTGGCACGATTGTAACGCCACTATGAAATGTCAGCTAATGTTGTGACCACAATTTTGAGTTAGCATTGATACGCTAATGGCTACTCTTGTAGCTGTAACAAGCAGCGCCGCTAGCATCAGTTAGCCGCTAGCATCAGTTAGCCGCTAGCATCAGTTAGCCGCTAGCTTTCGCTAATGACCGAATTTCCCGCATTTCACAACAAAGAAATAAGAGTTATCAGAACTATTGTCCCTTGTTGTGAACCCCAACTTAAAGATATAAGTAACAACAACTCACCAACTTGTTTTTGAGCAGACAACTGGCTTCCTTTGTTGTGCTAACTTACATTATTGCCCTAAATGTCAATCATTTATATTTCCAAGTTTTACCAACTTAAATCACTGTTTCAGGCCAAAAAATACAAGTTGGCTTTTTTGCAGTGTATACAACATGAGGAAAGACCAGTAAATAAAGCGTCAACTAAGGAAGCTGCAGAACTCCTCCACTACTGCACATCAAGTCATCCAGCAGCACACATGCACACATGCTTCGTGGCGGTGTGATGCTTCGCGGCTACTGTCATGCTATCAATCATGGTTACGAGGCCAGCGCTTCCCTGCTGCATTAACTTCATGACCTCTGGACCCAATCTCAATTAAATTTCTGATGAATCTATGATTCACATACAGTCTCCTGTCACTGGCCTGTCATTCAACGTTTCCTTTTTTATTTTTTATTTTTGGACCAGATGCAAATAAAGCAATAGCTCAGGGATTCAAGAGAAGAGAGGAGAGGGAGAAGAAAGACAGAGAAAAGTGAGGATGAAAACATCAAGGAAATGATTGCGGGGAGGTTGAGTCTGTTCGTTGCACACCAAAGGGGGTTAAGACAGGGTTTGGCTGGCGAAGACAAGCCAACAGAGACACAAAGCGCTAAATCTAAAAAGTTTTTCAGGCATTGTTTAGAATCCCTAACAAGGGGGACTGTGAACAACAAGGAACATAATTTGGATTTCCTCCCCCCTCCTCTGTTTTCCTTTTCCATGTACCCAAGCACATAAATAGCTATCTTAACAACTTGATGCTATTTTGAATAGGGGCTGCATCTCCCTGTGGATTTCCATGAGTGAGGCAATTTGCTGGCGAACAGGTGCATTTTTAATGCTTTCATACAATTAAAACAGAATCTACCTTCCTTCTCCCTTCCCTGTTTTCAGAGGCGCCCTCCTTTCATACTTAGGTTGAATTGATTTAGTTTGTCTAATTAAACTCAGAATAAGATGTTAATTACCTAACAAGGTCACCTCTCTCTACCACCAAATTTACCGTTGGTATCCTTTCTTCAACAGTATTTTCTTCAAGGATTCAAAGGGAAAGTAGAAGAATGGTGTTAATTGCCTATATGCAGTGTCCCATTTTTAAATTTGAACGTCTTTTTTCCCCCAGAACTTTCCTTTTCCTGGGTCTTTTTAAGCTTTGAGAAAATGGGGATTCATTGTGCCATTGTTCCTTTCTCTCTTGTCCTCCACTCAGAAATGATGCGTCAACTCATCACAATATGGCCTTTGTCTACATTTACCAAGTTTCCCATACTCAGTGTGGAGGAAGAGAGGAGGACTGGTGGGGACAATGGTTTGTGTTAAGAGGGAGCATGGATCAGAGATAGGCTGCAGAGTGATTTTTCCTCACCGTAGGCTGATATTTCACCCTGTAGCACTAAGTTGGTTTTCCACACTTTCATAAGACAGACTAGCACTGTTTGCTTAAGCAGGAAAAAGATTTTAATACATAAAAAAAGGGTCTCACAGTGATTAAACATCTCTTTTACAGTATCCTGACCAAAATATCGCCAACTAATAGACTTTAAAAAAAGATTACATGTATAAAAAACACAACAGAGACATATAATACATAAGATTAAGAATATTCAAGGATCACAAAACACAGGGTAGGGCCAAAAGGATTAATTACGATTATAAAACTAGAATTACTGCCTTGCAGTTGTTTGCCTCCGCCAACCAGCCAAGTTGCATTTTACATCCGTGTCCGTCTAGACTCATGTAGCCATGACAGAAGATAGTGCCATTACTTTTATCCTAGTGGGACGTTTGTGTGAAATTTTGTCGTCATTAGCGTAGGAATTTTTCAGTTACGGTCACAATAACTTTGACATCTGACCACCATAATCAACATGGTCTCACAGAAATCCATGGAATAGCCACGGAATCACTCAAATTTCAGTGAAACTGACACGGATTTGGCTACATGCAAGTTAATGACAGTCATATCCCGTGGCTATTCCAACATACAAAGTGATTATGTACATTCACTGAGTGAATATTTAGAAAATAAAACATATATTTCTTGCTAGAAATGTGATCAAAATCCATTTTTATGCAGAAACTAAGTCAAAATACTGATTTTTTTCACTAAAAATGAGAGAACTGTCCGCCATGTTTTTTGTTCTGACCGCCGGGACCTTGAAAGTCACGTGACTTGGAACAAGCAATAGGAAAAAATATTAGCTTGCATTGTAGCGAAATCCATATCAGTTTCACGGAAATTTGAGTGATTCCGTGGCTATTCCACGGATTTTGAGTTAAGCAAATCCGTGACTATTTCACGGATTCCTGTGAGACCAGGTTCCCATAATTGAATCAATTTATCTTTGAGTCTAAGTGGATGCTTGTGCTAAATGTAAAGAAATTCACTCCAGGTGATCCTGAGATGTTCACGAGAATGTGATGGATGTGAGTTTTGTGATCTTGACTTTTGACTACCAACATCGCACCCGTTCATCCCGGAGTCTAAGTGGAAGTTTGTGCCACATTTGGGGAAAATCCCTCCCAAGTGTTTATAAAATATTGGGTTGATGAGAACAGGAAGGGCAGACGGACAGACAACCTGTCTACATGATGCCTCTGGCCACTAAATCAATAAAATCAGAACCGATAGCACTGAAACAATTTGTTAATTTGTCACCCATCTGTATGCCTATTCACATTCTGGCGACTTTACAGTACTTCAGCCTATTATTCACAGCACCAAGTGGTCAGTCATTTGTGCATTAGCTCAGTAGTTAATAAGGCTGCCCTTCTACCACTGGAGCAAATTGGCAAAAATGTGGCGTGGTGGTAATATCTAGTACAGACTTGAGCTCTCAAGTGTCAATGTTGGGCCGATAATAGAGGGTTTGCTTCCTCTTAAGTTTGATTATGCTCTTTAATCAAATCAGGGAGGAACCATGTCCTCTGCAGTGAAGGTTTTCCTTGTTCCTTGACCAGCCTTATGACAAAATTCCCTACAAATCAATTCATACATTACGAAGATAACTCGCACCTCAGCACAGTGTTTGAAACATACAGTCCTTCCATTCTGATTAACACAAACATATCTCTTAGGAATACAGAAATCAATCAGTCAAAATTAAGTAACATGATATGGAGAATTTTAACAAAGCAATCTAAAATGTGTCTCAATAGTAAAAGTATTGCTTAAAAACCAAGAAAAAGTGTTGAAAGTTTCCCTCCTGAATATCTTTTCATATTCTTCTCTGCAGGGATAAGTTATTTGACTAAATGTATTGCTGAGCCGAATCTTTTTAATGGCACGAAAAAGAAAGAAAAAAAAACAGCATTATCCATTAGGGTAAAGATCTTAATTGTGCTTTATGATGAAGTAATAGAGACTTGACCTGTGCTCCATTCCCCTTAGTTAGTGTTGCTACGTCTGCCAAACTTTCCATTCTACCGTCTCACACGTACACTTTAAAATAAGGCCGACTCAGCACTCAATATTCATTGTCATTTTTGAAGAAACAGGTCTATGCTCTGTCGGAAGTAATCAAAAGCAGGCTCGCCTCACTGTCTCATTGATGGCAGCTAATAAACCGAGATACAATGTAATCGAACAGGATGTCCACTAAAAGTGATTGTTTTTGCTACCTATAAGTTTCTAACAACAATATGGAAAGGTGGAGAAGTTGCAGATATCTTACCATGCTCTCATGTGTACTGATGTCAACTTTAGCTAATTAACAGTCACTCTTGGAACAGTAATTTTCTTTAGGCAAAATGCTTTAAAATAGCATTTTTAGGATATAGGATTTCTCCTCACTGGCATTGATCATCTCGGTCAAAAATAGTGTCTGGACCGGAGTGTTTGCATCCATTTGTAGCACAATGAGCCACAACTTCAGTCCGTCCATATCCAACAAAAGTTTGTGAAAGTTGTGCGTGTGATGCTTAACATTTTGTTGGCACAATTTAGAAATGCACAAACATGAAGCAATATTTTTTTTTATTGAAAACAAGATAACGCTGACTTTCGGTACTCAAACAACAAACTCTTCCTGGCACTTCTCTCTCCCTCTCTCACTTGAACAAGACTTCTCTATCTTTCCATAATGTCCTCAGTCACTTATGATAACAATCTGAGCCTGTCAGTGGAAAATCAAGCATCTTTAGTGGATTTTCTGTGATCCACATGGATCACCCCCCACGGTTCGGCACACATGTGAGCCGTGGATCAATTTAATAAAAGTTAAATACAGTTTTACTGCCGCTGTTACTTTTTTAAAGTGATAAATCTCTAAATCTTGAAAATCTTGGTGAAAATACAGAGAAAAGAGAGATGCAAGCTGTTTTACTCTGAAAAAGACTCCATGGCAGGTGACATACTGAGGTCTAGATGCAGACATCCTTATTTTTCTGAAGAATTAAAATTGAGAAGAATCTATGTTCAGCTTTGTTTTCATTTTTTAAAAACTGTACTGTCCATGTATTTATTGCACTTTCATTTGTTTTTATGTAGTTTAATTTAAACATTGGATGGAAATGTTGAGTTTGTTTTCAGTTTTGTTTATTTAATATGACCAAATAAATTGAAATAAAGACATATTCTATTTTCTTTTTTTCTTTTTTTTTTCTGCTGATCTGAAAAATGATCTTATACATGAATCAAAACTGTGACGCTGATCCGAACCGTGATTTTTTTTATGATCCGTTGCAGCGCTAATGTTCATTGATGCTGAAAAGTTTCTGCTAGGTGTGATTACATTGTAGCATGTTTAACAGCTGCAGGTTGCAGCGTTATCTGTTATTACTGGACCAATTAAAAACATTATTACCCTCATTAGTCACAAAGAACAAAACCTAACAAAATACGGTCCAGGCTGAAAAAAACACCAAAGGTCCCCTTGAAATATGCACTTGATGGTTACATAAAAAAATCAACCAGTCTTTCCATGTGATGATCCATGTAGAAGTCATGATGTTGTATTACGAGACAGCTAGTTTTCTTCTAACATAACCCTGTTACAAGCAATGCAGAGGTGAGATTTTTGCCTTACTGTTTCAAATACACAGTGGATTGATGTCCTTTATGGAGAAATAAAAATATGTCACACGGAAAAAAAAAGATCATTTCAGGCAAATGAAACTAAGAATTGGTCAGTGAACAACATTTGCTATAAATAACAGAATACAAAGCTCTAAATGCAACCTTTCAGAGCAATTCTAGCAGAAAGACACTTAAGGAGATGAAGAGAAAAGAAGGGAGGAAATAAGGGTGAGGAGTAAAAGGGAAAGCAGCGGGGAAAGGAGAAAAGGGGAAGTTCAGGGGCAATGGGGAAAGGAGGAGGAGGGGAGCTGGAGGTAAATTAGGTGTGTAATGTGAGGTTGATATGAAGTGATTGAGTGTGGTGACCTCCTGTCAAGAATCGGCCTGCTCTTCGACAAACCTTCCTCCTCACTGACACTCAGACAAACCTTCTCCTACTTGTCCTCCTGCAGAGATTTCTTCCACCAGATAGAGACTCTGCATGGACCAAGTGATCCTCTTCATTTCCTTCCTGCTGTCTCCAAAATGCCTTTTTACATCCTAAAATAATGCAATCATCATCTGGATGACGTCTATAGTAGAACCCCACATTTAAAAATGTCTGCTGCATATACACTACCGGTCAAAAGTTTTAGAACACCCCAATTTTTCCAGTTTTTTATTGAAATTCAAGCAGTTCAAGTCAAATGAACAGCTTGAAAGGGTCCAAAGGTAAGTGGTGAACTGCCAGAGGTAAATAAAAAAAGGTAAGCTTAACCAAAACTGAAAAATAATGTACATTTCAGAATTATACAAGTAGGCCTTTTTCAGGGAACAAGAAATGGGTTAACAACTTAACTCTATGGAGTCTTGGGCTATTTTGTCCATTTTTTCTTTTCATGTCTTTGTAAGTCATTTTGTGTCTTTTTGTGTCTTTTTTTGGCCATTTTGTGTTTTTTTTAAGTCATTTTGTGTCTTTTGGTGTCTTTTTTTGTCACTTTGTGTCTTTTTTTAGTCCTTTAGTCCAACATAAAATGTGATTTTGAATCTTTTTTTTTACTTTCAAAACACTATCATGCTCAATAAAGAATTTTAAATGTTGCAAATGTGCATTCATTTTAGAGTACACTGAGACATTAAACTGCATCATTTTCAATTAAATTCTGGAAAAGTTGGTGTGTTCTAAAACTTTTGACCAGTAGTGTACGTTATTAAGAGAAATACTGTTTTCACATGCTAATTTATTGCGGTCGTTCCACCTTTCCATTTGTAAGTTGTCGACAGCACATTAAAACTGGTTGAAAGTTGGCAGAGTAGAAGCAACTGAAATTATTTCATGAAGAATTGTATTTCTGTTAAAAAGAGACACTCAAAGTTAGGAGTTGACTGATGTAAAATGATGCTAAATTCAGCGAGGGAAAAACATGCATGACCGTTTATAAAAGGGGTCCCTTGACCTTAAGATATCTGAATGAATATGGGAACCCTCAAGACATGCCCACTTTATGCTAATCTCATCCCAACCATACAGTTTTTCTCATGAAGTGCAAATGTGTTATTTTCACCTAATCTAAAATGCTGTATTTGAATATTTCTGCATACTGATGTCCCTAAACAGTCTTGGAATTACATAAATGTATGACTGGAGAGCCAAGACTCTTGCGGATCCAACTTGTATCAAATTGTATTCATGTGTGATGAAGTTAGTCCCCATAGTAGCAATTTAATTTGGTGAGAGATTTTTTTTAAACTTGACCTCACTGTAAACAATGACCTGCTGTGACCTCATGACATCACAACCACAAACTAGAGACCTATAGGGCATTCAGAGAATGTATGGCATTCCTACATAAAATGTCAAAAGTGTTTGATACCCAATCACAGCCTAGATTTTTCTATGTTGTTCCTCAAGGTCTTGCAATATTTTGGAGGGATTTTGACCAACTTTATTTGTTCTCAAGTGATACAATTTTTTTTAATTTAGCACCAAATGGTATCAATCCAAACAATGCTGCAACAACTTATAAGACATAATGGACAATGGAAATATACAAGCCCATATAGACCTTAGGCCTTATTTTAAATCTTTAATAATTAATCAATTTCATTTCTGATTTGGGACACATGATCCTGAGCTGCATCTCAAATTATTTCCCAGATTTCAGATGATGTACACCACCTTTAAGGTGGCATCTAATGTTGACCACTGATCTATACCGAAATATCCCCTGTCCCCCACCTCCACCCTCTAAAAAAAATAAGGGTGTAGAATGTAAAGATGTGAAAGAAAATATTAATTATAGCAGAGTAATTGTATATACTTAATACTTTTTTTGAGGGGGACTCAAATGTTAAAAACTTTAAAACATCAACACTCAGTCATGCCCTTGGCAATTTATTTGAGACTCAGTCATTATCAAGATACAAACTTTTATTTCAGAATACAAATATGCTGCATTAAACATCCGTTAGAAATACACTGCAAAAAAAGGCAACTTGTATTTTTTGCCTAAAACAGTGATTTAAGTTGGTAAAACTTGGAAATATAAATGATTGACATTTAGGGCAATAATGTAAGTTAGCACAACAAAGGAAGCCAGTTGTCTGCTCAAAAACAAGTTGGTGAGTTGTTGTTACTTATATCTTTAAGTTGGGGTTCACAACAAGGGACAATAGTTCTGATAACTCTTATTTCTTTGTTGTGAAATTTGGCCATTAGCGAAAGCTAGCGGCTAACTGATGCTAGCAGCGCTGCTTGTTACAGCTACAAGAGTAGCCATTAGCGTATCAATGCTAACTCAAAATTGTGGTCGCAACATTAGCTGACATTTCATACAATCGTGCCAATTCAGCACATTGCAGAAGTTAGCAGAAGTAAGGATTAAAAGTTATTACAATGTAAAATTATAAGTTCAAATATCTGAATTCAGAGTTGAGCAAACTCAAAAACAAAACTTAAAATATTTAGTTTAATTGTCCAATTTAACATTTTATCGAAGTTTGTTGCCTTGAAATTTTGAGTTCACCCAACTTTTCTTTTTTTGCAGTGTAGGCGCCACCCACAGAAACTCAAATTAATCAAAGAAAGGCATGTCATAGAGCTGAAATGGTTTGATTGACAAGTGATTTCTGGGAAATGCAGTGCAGAAATAGCCCAGCAACGAGTGCCACAAACACCACAAATGGAAACAAAATAAAAAGACTTCTGATTCTTGTCAGTCAGTGCAGTACAGTATTATCTCTCAGTATTTACCTCACACATCTCTTTGACTGCTGTGTCTTTTCTGCACTGTACTGGTAGAATCCCTCTCATCCCTCTCTTTTTACACTGCTATCCCATCTCTGCCTTTGCCTCCTCTCTCTCCTCCTCTCTCTCCTCCTCTCTCTCCTCTTTTCTCCTCGCTCCCCCTGTCCCTCTCTGTCTCAGCCCGTGTGTGTCGTGTACGCCTCCCCTTTGTGAATCAAGAGAGGAACAGAATGACAATTATCTAAAACACAATTAAAAAGTGTTAATCTGATTATTTTTTACTGGATAAAGCACTCGGGTGACATTGAAAGGTGTTTAGAAATAGCCATGCATGCCCTTGTTACAACATAGATTAAAAACAGTGTGTGTGTGTGTGTGTTTAGAGACAGAAGCCTAATGTGTCATGGATTTTATTCAGGATGAAAGGTCTTCAAAATCACTACGGGACCCTGGTATTAATCTTTTGGTGCTCCACATTTTCCATACGTCCTCATTTGTTGCGTTTGCTCCATCAAACCTAAAAAACATTTAGATGTTTCGTTTCCTTTGCTGCAAAAGGATGAATTCTGATCCATTTCCCTTTTATCGTCCACAAACTTAACATATATTATTCTAAAGTTTAAGCATGATCTAAAATGCCACATGCAATCATCTCTTTGACTTTGAAAGTTGCTTTCAGTGGAAATGAGATTATAGGCTCATGGTAGAAATAGATTTCATTTATGTGATTGGAAAACCTGATTTATTTGGCATTCTGCATTGAGCATATTTGAAATGAGTAATCTGTTAACAGGAAAATAAGATAACTATATTTATGTGATGGGCTCATCACATCTGTTTCAGCCCAGTGGCAACAGGCTGACCACTGACTGTCTTGCTTTATTTCAATGGTTATGAATATGAGGGAACAGTGGAAAACCAATGATAGTGCATGTTTATGAAATGATATGCATAGTTTGGGGCTATAGGGGAACAAACTTGACTTTTGACTTTAAATTTTGACAAGTTTGTGTGCATTTAATTTCTTGGTAGGCAAAGGTTGTTATATAGACATGTCTAATTAACAACATGGTCTCACAGAAATCCATGAAATAGCCACGGATTTCGCTTAACTCAAAATCCGTGGAATAGCCACGGAATCGCTCAAATTTCCGTGAAACTGACACGGATTTCGCTACAATGCAAGTTAATGACAGTCATATCCCGTGGCTATTCCAACATACAAAGTGATTATGTACATTCACTGAGTGAAGATTTAGAAAATAAAACATATATTTCTCGCTAGAAATGTGATCAAAATCCATTTTTATGCAGAAACTAAGTCAAAATATTGATTTTTCACTAAAAATGAGAGAACTGTCCGCCATGTTTTTTTGTTCTGACCGCTGGGACCTTGAAAGTCACGTGACTTGGAACAAACCAATAGCTACGGGATATGACCGTCATTAACTTGCATTGTAGCGAAATCCGTGTCAGTTTCACGGAAATTTGAGTGATTCCGTGGCTATTCCACGGATTTTGAGTTAAGCGAAATCCGTGGCTATTTCACGGATTTCTGTGAGACCAGGTTGCTAATTAAATAATTATTTTGCGTCTGAACCTGAGGGCTTAATAACTTCAGTCTAAGTGGATCAATAACCCAACACAGTGGTCGGACATTGCTTATCCAGACATTTTTTTTAGATATTTGAATAAATCTCCAGGGGTCATTAAGCCAACTGTTTGTAAATGACCAACCTGTTCATAGCTGCTCTATGATGCTCTACACTGTAAAAAAACAAAAAACAAAACTGTTTAATTTACGGTAAAATACCGGCAGCTGTGGTTGCCAGAACTTCACCGTAAGAAATACAGTGAGCGTATGTAAATGTAAATATCAGCAAAAAAACTGTAATTTATACTGAATAATCCCATTACTTTCAGGATAATTGTGTCATCATGGTATTTCTCCATTCATTTTACATGAAAATTGTTTATTTTTACAGCACAACTGTGTGTTTTCTACAGTTTATGACAGTAGAATTTAAAGTTTTATGCTATTCTTTGATTTACAGTAATTAAAAGTATCTACTACGGTGATGTACAATGTTCAATTTTACGACCTATTTCTGATGCAATTTGACAGTGTTTTACTGTAATTTCTAGAAACATTTTTTACAGTGTATGATGCTGCTATACTGTATGACTGCTGCAGCAGCCTCCCAGTCAAGCTAACGTTAGCCATCCATCAGTGAGTAAGTAAAGTTTAGTTTTACAGCACCTTTCACAGATACAAAATTACAAAGTGCTTAACATTAAAAACAAATCCACAATAAAAGCAATAAAAAAGACAAATGGCAACAATACACAGCCCAGGGCTGACAAGATTAAAATCACAGCAGCAGCAAACAAAAAAGGGCAGGGACAAATAAACATGTTATTAGCTATTCAGTTAGGCTAACCAAAAGCCTGTCTGAATAAAAACCTTTTCAGCCGTTTCATAAAAGAATCACAAGAATCTAGGGATCATTATGATAAGGGGAGAGTGTTTCAAAGATCTTGAGCAACAGCTTAAAGCGTGGTCACCTCAAGGTTTATGGTTGGTTTCAGGGGCATTCAGTAACTTTTCCTCTGATTATCTACATTACAACTTTGGCATCTAAGGGTGGAGGAGGTTAGCATTATACTGGGAGCTAAGTCATGCAGGGCTCTGGAAGTTAACACCAGTATTTTAAAAGGAATACGAAATGTAATAGGAAGCCAGTGAAGTGAGGATAAAACTGGTGTGATATGTGATATCTCTTGTTACTTTTGGTTAAAACTGAGCTGCTGCATTTTGGACCGTTTTAAGATGGGAGGTATGATTCAAACAGAGTATCACAGTGATCTAAACAAGAAGAAATAACAGCATGTATAATCATTTCCATCACAACTTGCCACATATCTTAATTTAGCAATGTTTTTCAACTGGAAAAAAACATGAACGTTCAAGCTGGCTAACCTAAAATTGAGTGTTTTGATGAGCATGTTCCTCCTTCTTTTAAACTCATAAAGTGTACTTCTAAATAAAAAAGATCCTTTAAAGATACCAACATGGTCTCACAGGAATCTGTGGAATAGCCACGGATTCTCTTAACTCAAAATCCGTGGAATAGCCACGGAATCACTCAAATTTCCGTGAAACTGACACGGATTTCGCTACAATGCAAGTTAATGACAGTCATATCCCGTGGCTATTCCAACATACAAAGTGATTATGTACATTCACTGAGTGAATATTTGGAAAATAAAACATATTTCTTGCTAGAAATGTGATCAAAATCCATTTTTATGCAGAAACTAAGTCAAAATATTGATTTTTTTCACTAAAAATGAGAGAACTGTCCGCCATGTTTTTTGTTCTGACCGCCGGGACCTTGAAAGTCACGTGACTTGGAACAAACCAATAGGAACAAATATCCATGGAATAGCCACGGGATATGACTGTCATTAACTTACATTGTAGCGAAATCCGTGTCAGTTTCACGGAAATTTGAGTGATTCCGTGGCTATTCCACTGATTCCTGTGAGACCATGTTGGTATCTTTAAAGGATCTTTTTTATTTAGAAGTACACTTTATGAGTTTAAAAGAAGGAGGAACATGCTCATCAAAACACTCAATTTTAGGTTAGCCAGCTTGTACGTTCATGTTTTTTTCCAGTTGAAAAACGTTGCTAAATTAAGATATGTGGAAATTTGAGTGATTCCGTGGCTATTCCACGGATTTTGAGTTAAGCAAATCCGTGGCTATTCCACGGATTCCTGTGAGACCACGTTCAAAGATACAGTAAATGTGCTGTATGTATCGGTGAGTGTTTGTGAACCAGGTCAAGTCCAGTTACAAGCGTGGTCTAACTTCCATCGTGCTGCAGCAAAGTCCTCCTGTTCTCCTGCCTTGCTCTGCATATTTCCCTCTGTCTATTTACACCTTCCTTCCTCTATCTATTACTGTATCTTTCCTCTTTCTGTCTCCCCCGCTATCGTCCCCATTTTCTCTCGTTTTCTTTGCCCTCACCCCCCAGCTCCCCATCACCCCGTCCCCCTCCTTTTGTATTTATTGCTGTATTTATTTCTGCTGAAAAGCCAGTCTAGTTCATTTGCTAGTCGACCGGGCAGAGCAGGGCTCCTATTCTTAGGCTTTTATTAACATCATGGACTGCACAACAGCTACAGAATCTATTATTCATTAAGTGTAACCAATATAAAATTTAAAACAGTCTGGGCTTTTTTTGTGGAATTATGTAAGGTCAGCATAATTTTCTGCCTATTACTAATATCTATATCATCTTTTCCTTAGTCAGCTCTATTTAAATATGCAATCATTTACAGCTTTTGACTATATGTGTGTGCACACCCAATTTCCAATATTCCTCTAGTAGACTTTTTATGCTGACATCAATGGCAAGCTATTAAAGACAGTATTTCATTATTGGTTCCTCTTCCCCAGTGGTTATTTACAATCCCATATATACTAAGCACTGATATTAAAGGAGACCATTTTAATGAGGTGCTATCTGCCATGGCAATATGTCTTTCTCCGAATGAGATTGTGTTTAAAGATTTTATCAAGAAATGGCTGTTCGGCAGGGTTATGTTTTGTCCATGAAATATGCATTTCATATCTCTTTCATTTCATTAACATAATTTAATTTGTGCTTTGCATTCTGTGCATAATACATATTTGATTTACAAAACAAATATTTCCATTAGAAAATGAATTTCATGCACGCAAAAGGCAGAACTGAAAGATGTATTGTAAGGAAGTAAGAAAAAAAGGAATTGTATTATCTTTGACTCAGGGAAAAAAAATCACTGGCAAGGAGAAATACACTCAATAGATTTCTTATGTGCAAGTGTGTGTGCGTGTGCATGTGTGTGTAAGAGAATTTGTGTGTACTGCATGTGTGTAGACATGCTGCTATCTGTGCATGTTGGTGTAGACAGTATGTAAATGTGCATTATAGAAGCAATGAAAGCTGAGGGTATATTGCATAAAGTTTAGAGCAATATAACACAGATTGATTTACATGGCCTGCATAGGGAGCTCTCCCTGATGTTAAGTGCACCATTGCACTTAACATCAGAAGAAGCACACAGACTCATTTTGAATCTTGATTTTGTGCCACTACTTTTAAGAGTGAGATCAGCCATATGAGAGCGTTCTGTAGGGAGAATATATTGTGTCCTGTGAGGAGCCCTACATCAAAAGGTATTATTTTTTTGTCTCCAAGGTGTGTATGTGTGTGTGTGTGTGCTCCGTGCATCCCTTTAAAGTGGCCATCTTTTATGCCTCTACTTAAGAGATGTTTAGCTCCTTTTCCTCTTCCTTTAGCCACCAGTGGGAAAGCCCTTTGGTATGATAAATTATGAAGTCTTCCCCCTCTTCGTTTCCCTTTCCTTTTTCCCATGGAACGCTGCTAGTTTTAATTAAAGCACTTCACCTTGCTTGTTTAAAGGCTATCACGAGCCCCATGATAACTTTGAGAGTGTGTGAGCGAGAGGGAGATGGAGCGCAGGGCTTTGGATAACACAAAGCATTTAAAACCGGCCCTGGCGAGTTCATATTAATTTGGCTTATCTCTGAGAATAAAAAAAAAAAATCCAGGTAGAAGTGAGACAGATCCCGGGATTTAATGAGCTCAAAATGTAAAGTCAATGTCAAAACACTTTTTTTCCTCCTTAACTTTATTCCTCTCGTGGGGGGGTGGGGGGGAGACTTGTCTAAGCTAAAAGCCAAACAGTAAGATCAGTGTTTCAGGGGTAACTAGTATTAGCAGGGATTTCAGGCTTGTTTGACACGCCGCGTTGAAGGAATGGCTTAAAATAGACGGCGGCAGGTAGAGGAGGTACGCGGCAGGAGAATGAGGGGGAGAGTGAGTGAGACAGGAAGGCTAATACCTGGGCTTCACTCCGCTTTGTCGCCCACTGATAGGAGAACGCTCCGAGGATGTTACCGCTTTTCAACCTAATCGCTCTTTTCTATCCCCATCTCTCTCTCCATCATTGACTTATTTTCTTTCTCTCAGTAGAGTCGCTCTCTCTGATTGTCTCCCTCCCTCTCTCTCTTTTCAAACACACCTACCCACCTGCCCACCCACAGTACTCCCTCTGAGGTGTTTGCCTGCCCGTCTGGCAGGAGCTAAGTATTTGTATAAGTCTGTGACAGGTGTATGCAAGTTGACGGCAGGTGGGGATGGATGGGGTGTGTGCGTGGGGGGGGGTGTACAGGAGTCGAGAGAGGTGATAGCATCACAGTTCTCTGTCTTTCTCCCTCGTTTTAAGGCGGTGGGTGAGTGTCTCAGGATGACTCTTTTAACATAAGCCTCTTCTGAACTGTAGTTTTAGTACTTAACACCCCACTCTTCAAACCAAATCCCAAACGAGAGGCTTCAGAATGGAGTTTAAAAAGAGCGGAAAAAAAGCAGGTTCTTGATATCATAATATGTAACTTTGCAGGCTGTATCCTCAGCGTAACAGTGCAGGAGGGTAGTACTTATTAAGCATGCATACAGGGTGCGGAGAGCCTGTTATTGTATTGATTTTCCCGATATAGAGTGAAACCTCATTTGTTTCAGTGCACAGTGCAAATATGTTTTATTCTTGTTTTGCCTCATATAAATCATGCAACATGCATTTTCCCTGCTGTTCAGTTTTCTTGATAAGGGACTGTTTGTCAGGGCTGTAAGAGATCTTAGTCTTCCCATTTTGCATCAGGAGGACATCCCTTGACTACACCTTCTCAGATATCATTGTTCTCCACCGCAACATGCAACTAAATACATACTGATTACTTTTTTCCTGTTGTGATCCTCAGTTCGGTTCAAAAATACTTTATTCATACCTCAAAAGACCAATTCAAGTGTGAAAACCAAAAAGAATACAACTACAATATTTTAATACACTTAAAGAAAGGAAAGATAAAAACAATAGCATCATCATGAAAATAATAATACATTTGGTTGAATGTGTACACAGTGTATATACGTCTATGTGCTGTATGACCACGTATTTCGCCTGTATTGTTCACAGAAGTCCATTACATGCCTTGACCATACTTATGCTTGAAAACAATAAAAAATTCATTGATTTGGGAAAAAAACTCATTCAAGACAATGTTGTTCACAAGTAAGGATGGGGCCAGGACCATCACGCTGCATAAACTGTGGGCAAAAATGGGAACAACACACAATTGCAAAGAAGTTTGTGATTTCAGTTGCATGGCATCATTAAAAGATTCAAAGAATCTCTGCACGTACACTGCAAAAAAAGAAAAGTTGGGTGAACTCAAAATTTCAAGGCAACAAACTTCGATAAAATTTTAAGTTGGACAATTAAACTAAATATTTTAAGTTTTGTTTTTGAGTTTGCTCAACTCTGAATTCAGATTTTTGTCAACTCAACTGTCAAGTTATACTAACTTATAATTTTACATTGTAATAACTTTTAATCCTTACTTCTGCTAACTTCTGTAATGTGCTGAATTGGCACGATTGTAACGCCGCTATGAAATGTCAGCTAATGTTGCGACCACAATTTTGAGTTAGCATTGATACGCTAATGGCTACTCTTGTAGCTGTAACAAGCAGCGCCGCTAGCATCTGTTAGCCACTAGCATCTGTTAGCCGCTAGCATCAGTTAGCCGCTAGCATCAGTTAGCCGCTAGCTTTCCCGAATTTCACAACAAAGAAATAAGAGTTAGCAGAACTATTGTCCCTTGTTGTGAACCCCAACTTAAAGATATAAGTAACAACAACTCACCAACTTGTTTTTGAGCAGACAACTGGCTTCCTTTGTTGTGCTAACTTACATTATTGCCCTAAATGTCAATAATTTATATTTCCAAGTTTTACCAACTTAAATCACTGTTTTAGCGTGTTACAAGCACAAAGTTCAAAAGAATCTTTGATGCTATGGGGGCGCATTAGTCCCCAAATTCAGAATGAGTGTATATTTACAATAAACAAGGTTTATCAGTTTGAACATTAAATATCTATGTACAGTTTTCAATTGAACACATATCAAAAATGATTTGGCAAATTATCATATTCATGTTTATTGTGCTCAAGGTTGTAATTAATGTCACAGCTATGGTCATTTACAGATGCCCCTTCCTAACCAACCTAACTAGTCAGCGCTAGTGTTATGAGAACTTATTGTGAGATAAGTGTTTACTGTGCTTATATTACCTCCATAGCTCCACACTCTCATCCAAATATGGTAATTTATGTTTCTAAAGATTCTGACAGCCTAAACACCATACCCAAGGCTTCACAAATGGAGTCCAAAAACCAATGGTTGACGTCACAGTTGCTATTTCCACTTCTTTTACACAGTTTATGGTAGGACTGGACAATATGGCCAAATGTTCTTATCCAGATATAGGTCTTTCATGTTACAATAACAACTTATTTATTGAATTACCAGAAAACATGTTATATCATGGTTTATATAGTCTATATCAAATAGTTAAGCCTATTTTGTAAACTCATTTGTAAACTCAGCGCCACTATGGTTTAGTTTGGCTCCAGTGTGTGTGAATCAGAACATAAAGTTTTGTCCAAATGCTGTAAATATTGCTACAATGCAGTTTTAGCATGGTACCGTGTTGAATTATAGTAAAAGTGCTTACACATGTGAGTAGGGAAGAGGTTATCTTCAAACTAAGACAGTACTTTATCCTTTCCCCCTCCAACGGTATTGTAGAACTACAGTATTGTGCGTGCATGGCTTATTTTCCATCAGGACCAATATCTAATCTATTCATCTTCTGTTAGGCATCAGGACTACTGCACTTGTGCATATGAAGTAATAGCAGTATGGGCATTACGTGCGGACCTAACCAGCTGCAGATAAGCAGCGTTAAGCCTCCAGTCCTGGATATTGTGTGGCTGCAGACACCACAGCCCGCCAGCTAAATAGGCTAGATGGGAAGTACCTCCTCAGAAAACAACACATAACAAACATATCCCCTTCCTCAAACAAACATGTCCCCATCTCCACATTATCACCTTAGCCTGAACAAAATGCCTCTCTTTGCTCTCCTTTGGATCCATGAGCGCAGGTACCTCAGCTTGTTTGTTAACATCAACACCAAAGAGAGGGAGAGAGGGAGAGGGGGAAAAAATCAATCTAATACTGCAGAACTATCAGATCATATGAAATTATGGATTCTTGGTCTGAGCATTCAGCCCTTGTCTGCCGAGCTGTGCAAATCAATTCAAACAGACACAAAGAGCAAACACACGCCGAACGCCACAATAGGAAATTGAAGCGAGCAGAGCCTCCCTTTTTAAAATATGCCGCTACATATTTGTTTTGTGGATTACCATTCTGAAATGAAATTTGAACAGTTACTTAAAATAATATGCAAAAGATATTTCCTGCCTTTTTTTTTTTATTATTCCTCTCCTCCATCCCCCCGTCCTCTTGTTTGTTGGAGGAGAGGGGAGCGATGGTAGAGGCCACAATGTAAACAGACACACAGAGCTGCTATGATGCTGATTATGTTTCCAAAACATATTTTGGGGCCTTATCCCCATTGCAGGGAGTATTGAGTATTTATCCTTTTTTGTTTCCATATTGTGTTGCTGGTTCTTGAACATTTACGACGGTATCTGAGGCGCAGTAAAAGAGGTTGGATTTAAGCTTTTCAAGGAGAGGAATCTGTGTCATGTTAGGTGCAGGCAACATTCATTGCATTTGACATTGCCTGTTAAAAAGCAACCTTGCTCCCAGGTGGGAATCTCTTTTATGAGTAATATGAAGAGCAAATAGTGTGATTCGGCAGCTTTAATGTAAGCATTCTTCTTTGTGCTACAGTTCTGGTGTTTTCAGCCCTTTTTTACCAGTTGTCTCTGTGCAGGATGGTTATATCAGATTGATGTCCCTTAATTGTATTTCATCTTTGGTGACACCTGAGCAGAATACGTATTAGAAATGCTGTTTGGAATGAAATCAAATTCATGCACCCACTCAATACACTCACTCAATTGAAGTGCCTTTTTATGAACCAACAGTATCACGTTGCAAAGAGAACAAAAGGCCTCTTGGATTATGTTCCACTGAGCTGCCTTTACACTCCTTTAAACCCCTCACCCTGTTATATCACTGCCTCCTATCTCTGTAGCTCTCTACTATTCCTCTGTAAAGGCACTAAAAATTTATGTCCCAGACTTCTTCCTCCCCTTACTGCTTTTTTAAAGGGACATTGTCCTACTTACCCACCTTTCAGTACTTCAGCACTGCTTTGTGATGCCCCCGTTTTCCCAAAGGAGCCTCTCCATCCTACCTTTAACCCTGATCTACTGCTTTACCACATTTTTCAAAGAAAGTTTTTTTGGAAACAAAAGCACCAACTATAAAAAGATCAGCATAGAAAAGAATAGTGCTTCTACCTGTAAATATTTAGCTTCAGATGTGTCTTGACTGCCTTGTATCTCAGTAATGTCACTGTTCATTTAAGAGTCACAGGTTTATCCATCCTTGTGGAGGGAATCCTTCTTTGACTCAGCCCATCCAACGTATCTATCTGTTCTTTCAAGAAAAGGTCTTCTTTACAAGTGAATTTCTTCACTACCTCCTCCAAGGAGATTAAGGGCGCTTTCACACCTATCTCGTTTGGTCTGGACTTTAGGACTGTGTGAAAGGTGTAGGGCTGCAACGATTCGTCGACGTTGTCGACAAAAATCAATAATAGAAATAGTCGACAATGAATTCCATTGTCGACTATTGTCGCCAGACGTGTTTTCCAACAGAGTGAGGCATCTCACCTCATTACAATCTCTGCCGAGCGCGAGCGGTAACGTACACAGAAATGGTGGCGTCCAACACAGCTACACGTACCAAAACTACTAAAAAAGCATTTTAGCCTGCATACGGCCAATAAAACAATGACTTGCAAGGTTTGCAAAGCAGACTTTGCGTGTCACGGCAGCACCTCTGCGATGCACGAGCATTTAAAAAGAAAGCACGTCGGGCAGTTGAACCAAACGGAGTCTGACTCGCCTCGGTAAGATTCAAGTAACATTCAGTCGATACGTTTCGTTTATAAGCGCATTTTTTCGCTTTAAAAGAGAACTTTAACGTTATGTCTGACAAACGTATTTTAGATTAAATGCATGCAGTCTGAAGCAGAGAGCCACCATGGAGCCAAATGGATAACATGCATACATTTAATTGATGAAGCTTAACTTTAATTATCTATTACATTTGCAACTACAAAGATCTGTGCAATTCCAGTGTGCCTTCCTGCATGAGCACATATATAGCATGGGCCAAGAAAGACACTTTTGTTAACATTAAAATATAGGGAACAGTTATGGTGGAGGTCTGCACTCTTCAAATGCCCTTTGATCGTTGCTTGTTTGTAGATTGGAACCTCACCAAGACATTTGCTGCTTTTTTTTTTTTTTTTTTTTTTTGCTTCAGCAGATTTAAATAAAAAATGGTAACTTCCTTTAACCTCCGCATTGAAGCAAGAAAAAAAGCAAGTGGATTTCAATGATTTCAATTCATGCATTAGAAATCTATTCTTCAATCGTAAAAAAGAAAAATTGATTTCTTTTTCCACCTTGACTATTAACTCTGCATAAAATTGATGATGATTTTAGTGCTCAGCACATAGGCTGCTTCAAGTAAAATACTTTTAGCTTTATTAACAATGTTTTACACCTAAGTAAGAGTCTCAAAGCTAAAGCAGCACAAAGAAAAGCTCTTAGGAAAGTATAATCATCATGTGAGAGCTCTTTCATATTGAAAGAGAAAGCAGAGGGAGAGGGTTAGAGGATGTCAAATTGATGGGGCTGTTTAGCTGATTTCATGGTTGTGTGAGCTTTGTTCAACCTGTTACTATTGATGCTGAACTTGTTGCTCTCTGAAGACCCCATTAAATTAAATACAGCCTAGACTGGATACAATGAACAAAAAAATAATTCACAAACTACAAATATATAATACAGAAATAATTACAAAATATCCTCGTGTTGAGGGTAAAAAAATTAAACTTCTCTAACTAACTAATGTGCTTCTCCTGATCTCTGCCACTGTCACTTTACAATAACATCTAAGTAATGTTTATAGATGGTTTATAGACTAGACAATTATTAACCATTTACAAAATGCTATACACATATTTAATCTTTAAATGTTTTCAACCAATTTCTCAAAGGTATATGAATCATTTCAAAAATCATTAACATACTTAATATGGTGTTAAAAATGTTATAATGAGTGCAAATAAAACTATTAATTATAATTTATTGGTTTGTTAATGGTAAAGTAAATATAAACTTACATTAATATACCATATATTTGCCATTTAAAAATGATGTAGTTAGTTAAACATTAATACATTTTGTATTTACCATTCTAAATGGCTTATATACGGTTAATAAATGATGATTAAACATTAATAAACTATCTGTTTACCATTTATAAATGATGGTTATTGTAAAGTGTTACCGAATTTTGAGTTACCAGGGTGTGACTAAAATACTATAACTGAAGTTGTGATAGCTTTGAGTCATTTCGGTAACACTTTCTATGAAGACTACATCTATAGTGCATTATGAGCGCATTCATAGTGAATTATAATGCTCATTATAATCAATCATAATGCATTATGACTGCACTCATAAACACATATAAAGCTTCATGATGCACTATATCAATCATGATGTTTCATTGTTGGCATGATTAGCTATACTGCATTATAGATGCGTCTATATGAACCTCACTTTACTTAAAGCATACATTGATCATTTATTTATACTTATGGCATCCTATGAGTCCTTATAACAATTGATTGTTGAGGTGTGTGTATAGAGGGGTATGAGTAGTTGTAATGTATTATAAGCCTCATCAGTCAGCCTGTAGTTTATAACCAGTCAAGAGCACTCATAAGACACTTGGATTTATAAGTTATAAGTTATACATTAAAAGCTATATTTATAACTGTTGATATAGTGCATCATGAAGCTTTATATGTGTTTATGAGTGCAGTCATAATGCATTATGATTGATTATAATGAGCATTATAATTCACTATGAATGCGCTCATAATGCATTATAGATGTAGTCTTCATAGAAAGTGTTACCGTCATTTCTAGCTTGCTTTTTATTATCACCTTTGCATCCTTTTATCATAGGAGTATACAGTTTAAAAATCCGAGCAGTGTTAACTTCTGATTCTCTCACCATTTCGTCTCTATGTAGTTTAAAATCATTATCCCCTTTAATTTCTTTCCCCAATTCATCTTTCTTGACCGTCATCTCCAACAAGACAAAAACATGGGATGTGTCTTTTGTTGCTCTCTCTGTTTTCCTTGATCTGCCCCTCACCCTAACCACAGCCCACCCCCCACCCCCCCGCCTTAAGAGCTCTGAAGGGCACCCAGGTGCCCAAGAGGTCGCTGTAATGAGCGCTAATGAGCCCATTGACAACCTCAGTACAGGCTGATTGGTGCTGCAGGCTCTCACCATGTGCTTTACAGAGCACTTCCTGGCACAGACTAGCAGCCTGCTGGATCTCTGCCCTGCCATGCCCTCCATATGAGCTTAATGTGGTTACAAGAGATCGGCTAGTGAGTCTTTGAAGCTAGAACTGTAAGGGTCACACGTCTTTTCACAGCAAATAACTGTGTCTTTAAGTGTTTTGTTAGCAGCTACTGTATTTCGGGCAACTACACACATAAAAAACATGGTTCTGTACGGCAGGTCGGGGAACCGAGTTGAGTCTGACAATTACCTTTTGCTTCCATCTGCTCTCCTTCTCGTATGAATGAGCAACATCAATACAGAGACATCGGTCATGCTAACAAGCTACATGCAAAAGAGCTAAAACGTCACAGACTTTTGGACATAAAGGGCTGCTTTAGGAAGTGAGTTAGCTGAAAGAGGTCCTCATGTAATGGACTGATTATGAGGAATAATTTAGCAACATAGCAATTATTCATCTGCTTTATTGTACATGTTGCTACACAGTGGTCATTTTATTATTTCCTCAATTTTTGAATGTGGGACTAGGGATGTTAGATTCACAAACGCATAATAACTTAACTGGATTCACAAGCCGTAGATACATAATCATCCTTCTGTATGGTGCATGTGTGGTTGTGCAGAAGAGCAAGGTTAACACACCAACTTTTCCAGAATTTATTTGAAAATGATGCAGTTTAATGTCTCAGTGTACTCTGAAATTAATGCACATTTGCAACATTTAAAATTCTTTATTGAGCATGATAGTATTTTGAAAGTAAAAAAAAGGTTCAAAATCACATTTTATGTTGGACTAAAGGACTAAAAAAAGACACAAAATGACCAAAAAAAACACCAAAAGACACAAAATGACAAAAAAAAGACACAAAATGACTTGAAAAAGACACAAAAAGACACAAAATGACCAAAAAAAAGACACAAAATGACTTACAAAGACATGAAAAGAATTCAAAAATGGACAAAATAGCCCAAGACTCCATAGAGTTAAGTTGTTAACCCACTTCTTGTTCCCTGAAAAAAGGCCTACTTGTATAATTCTGAAATGTACATTATTTTCCAGTTTTAGTTAAGCTTACCTTTTTTTATTTACCTCTGGCAGTTCACCACTTACCTTTGGACCCTTTCAAGCTGTTCATTTGACTTGAACTGCTTGAATTTCAATAAAAAAATGGAAAAATTGGGGTGTTCTAAAACTTTTGACCGGTAGTGTAAATGATCATGGGAATGGCCATCATCCATTTACACTTTCACATTTTTTTGTGTTGTATTAACAGATTTTGATTACTAATTTATGACTAGAAGTATTTGACAGCTTTCAGATGGAACACCACTTCAATTTGGCATCTACTGTTGACCTTTAATCACCCCTAAAGATCCTATGTCCTCCACCCCTAACTCTCTAAAAAAGGGGGTGAACTGTTAAGAAGATATTGTGTCAAACAGGCAGAACAGCAGGCTGTAAAAGTTTAAATCGGTCCTTTCTCAAACTTTAAAAAAATATTTTTTTTACACGCACCTCAAGAGGCGCTTTCATAGTAACAACAGGGTTCTAAATTAACACCCGCCAAATGCGGGTTGGCAGGTTGGCGGGTGTTTTTTTACTTCTTCGGTGGTTTTGTGTTTCTCCGGAAAATGATTTTTTAATTTTTTTTTTTCTCTTGAGGAGGTTTTCATTTAAAGGTACAGAGGGTTTTTTTCCTCTCTCTTTTTTTTTTCTCCCATTATTGTATACATGAACTGAAAAAAACAAGAAATGAACTGTGAATGAATACTGTGTTGGACTTTTGGACTTTGTGTTGTGTGAATACATTTTACTTTAACAAAGATGCTTTTGTGCTTTTATTGTTTGTTGAGGTTCTGGGTATTATAAAAAGGAATACCCTGAGAGGTATTACCTTTGTGTGGTTATAGTGTTGCGGGTATAAATTGTGTGGGGTTGTATTTTTTCTAAGAGAAGGGTAAAACTGAACAATATAAAACCCGACTGACCAATAATCTTAAATGCCAGGAGAGAGACCTGGTTGGCATCCCACCTGTGACGAACAATTTCTCATAATCTCTGTTATTTTCACCGGGAAATTGTCTGAATTGTCAATGCTGATTCTGAAATTCACATTGGCTGGTGATCAAAAAAAGTTAATTTAGAATCCTGGTAACAAATAAATGAAATACACTTTTGTTGCCTCTTAAGGTTTGAGTGTTCATTGGCTCCAGAGGAGATCTACAGAGCTGAAGGAGAAGCAGCTGCTGGTCCGAACTGAAAAAGATCATAAAACAGGATGCATGCGCAAAAAAAGCCAGAGTCATGCTTCAACAGGTAAGCCGAGCAACAGGCCAGTCTCGCACAAACTTTGTGTATTCCCTGAAGTACCACAAGCATGGAATCCACTTTATTAGCGCTCGTCAACGCGGCTAGTTCTGTGCTCTGGATTTGATTGCTCACGGATGTCCCACTGTAGTGCTTGTCAGATGAGGGATATTCCTCTCTCTATCCCTCCACTCCTCCACTCCTCCTGTCCTTCCTGTCATCTCCGTGGCAGCAGGAGACATCTGGACGACTGTCACGGTTGACACGGTTGGTTGACGAGCACTGACAAATCCCCATGGACCGCAGAAAACAGGAGGAAAGGACTCTCATTGGTGATGATGGACTGTTTGTGTGTGTGTGTGTGTGTATGGGAGTGTTGTTTGCAAGATGATGTTAAGATTAATAGTCCCTGTTACCGGAATTTAAATGATCATTATGTGTATATGATCAAAGATGTCTAATGTAAACATTGTTCCAAACTAATTTAACCTCCTGAGACCCAAGCTTTTGTTTGGTGTGTATTGTTCAACCTGGTCTCACAGAAATCCGTGAAATAGCCACGGATTTCACTTAACTCAAAATCCGTGGAATAGCCACGGAATCGCTCAAATTTCCGTGAAACTGACACGGATTTGGCTACAATGCAAGTTAATGACAGTCATATCCCGTGGCTATTCCAACATACAAAGTGATTATGTACATTCACAGAGTGAATATTTAGAAAATAAAACGTATATTTCTCGCTAGAAATGTGATCAAAATCCATTTTTATGCAGAAACTAAGTCAAAATATTGATTTTTCACTAAAAATGAGAGAACTGTCCGCCATGTTTTTTGTTCTGACCGCCGGGACCTTGAAAGTCACGTGACTTGGAACAAACCAATAGCCACGGGATATGACTGTCATTAACTTGCATTGTAGCGAAATCCGTGTCAGTTTCACGGAAATTTGAGCGATTCCGTGGCTATTCCACAGATTTTGAGTTAAGCGAAATCCGTGGCTATTTCACGGATTTCTGTGAGACCATGTTGGTATTGTTAGTTTCTCCTAGATATTTGATATTTTGGATTTGTAGGACATGATAAGTACAAAAACTAAGCAATGTCTTTGAACAGGAAGTAGTTTTTGAAAAAAAAAAAAAACAAACCGGTTAATTTTACTGTAACACAATTAATTCACCAGTGTATAAAACTTTTATTTCCTTACATTTACTCCCTCTCTTTGGAAGAACGATAGTTAAAGTCTATTCGTTTTCAAATGAGTACTTCCTGATTAGCAGAGTCGTTACGTCATTACTATTTCTCAAATCCAGCGACTCCGGCTCGTTAGCGGGTCGGCTAACGAGCCGGAGGCCGGCTCATTAAGAAGAGCCGCTGTTCGCGGCAGTGAGCTTTGTAGCAGTACAGTGTGTATATGTTGCTGCAGCAGGAGGTGTTCACTTAGCGATCTGTTTGTTTACAACAAGCACCAGACAGTCTGTGCGCAGTTAGCGCGTACCGTTAATTCACGATCACTATGTTTATGATCAGCGGAGACACTGTGCATAATAATTAGCCATGCTGCTTTGTTTATGATCATTTGCTGTGCACAGTACGCGACGGCAAAAACCAAACGTCACCTCCAGAGTCTCTAAATCGCTCTGGGGGCTAAGTTGTTGTGGAGACACGCAAAGTGAGCGGACATTTGAGAGGGTGTGGCATGAGACTTTCCCGGTGGTAGTCGAAACACGGCTATACGGTCCGTGCGTGCGCCGTCCCACACGTCAACCTTACTGGGGATTTCCACCGGGCGCGGAACGAGCGGAACGAGCCAGCCGTATACACGCGAGATAACGAGAACATGCGATAATCCTGAACGTACGGGAGACCGCGAGATCCCGTGATGAACTGTGTATAAGGTAAAGAACAACAACAACAAACAGCTTACTTTGCTTCTCCGACGTGGAAGATCTGTTGATATGACCATCTATCCTTATAGAATGAATATGTTATGTCATAAATGATTGTATGCTTTACCACTTCAACAATCAGACTCTTGTCGTCCATGTCTCCGACCCTCTGAGACCCTTTGATTGATTGATTGCTGATCAGTGCCAAGACGCAATGTTGTTGGTGTGAAGTTGTTTTAGGCTGCATGAAAGTGTATTTTTTTATTTTGAAAGGAGCAAAATTTCTGACAGGATTCTGTATTTTCATCTAGTTAACAAGAATGTCAGTATTTGTTTTGGTAAACCCCCCCCCCTGCATAAAAAAATTCAGGCACAGGATTTTTTTCTGCTTCAAGCCCTGTCTGAATGAACGTTTCAATCCAACACAACTCTGGATTTACAAAACGTTCCAGTTTGTGCTCTCTGGCGCTCGGAGTGCCTATTTATGAACCTTGATGTTAGATTCTTAAACATTTAATGGACACATTTTTATGTTTCTACCTTAAAAGACACTGATTTGATCACTATGAATACACAGCTCATCCTTAAGGTTATGCTCAGTATCCCCCTTACAGTTTGTGTTTTTGAGGGTCTGGTTTATATGAAAATCTATTTATTCAAAAGTGGAACTGATTATATTACATAAATATTTGAAGAAAGTATTGCCATCTGTAGTTTATTAGGAAGATTTTTTTTGTCTGTAGACATATTTTAGTTTGCGGCATGGGAGTGAGATGTTAAATTTGCAAATATGTATTTTTATTGTTCGACCCGATGGGAATAATGTGAATTCAGAAATAAAGTGCTGGAGGTAGAGCTGCTTTGAATGGCTCTGAATGAAACCCTCCCCTTGTCGATTTGCTGAAATACCCCTCAAAGAAACAGTGTTTGTCATTTATAGCCCCAGGCACAGAGTAATGCTGTATAAAGTTGCATTGTAATGACATATAGAAACGGTGATTACAGCCTAATTCAATTGCTCCCTAATCTCATTTCCATAATGGCCTTTATTTGGAACCTCAATTTATTGTTTTCCCAGAAATCATTATACAATTTAGCCCTTAAATCCATTTTGAATATGCGTGCCCACTCTTACAGGCAGGCATAGGAAAAGACGCACGCATAAATATCACATACACCAACATACAGAACAGTGTGAACATCCAATTCATACACAGAGAGACAGACAACTGACTCTCACATAAGATACTACACATAGCCAGACACAGTCATAGATACTAACACACACACACACACACACACACACACACAAACATATACACGTACACACACACTGATGGCATTATGGTAATGGATAGGCGGGCCCAGCTGGTATATCTGGTGGCAGCAGTGTGAGAAAAGCGGAGGGTTATAATGTGCAAATATTAATGATCCTGGGTTTGGGACTCTGGACACGCATGCATCTTTGTGTTTATGTGTGTGCGAGTTTATGTGTGTGTGTGTGTGCGCGCGCATGTGTGTGGTCAAGTGCCAGAGGGTGGGATCCAACAGCCTGGATTTAATCACTGGGACCCCTCTCCATAAGATGACTATCATGATCTGCCAGCTTCACTGAGCTCCTCTGATATGTCTATCCCTGGTGACACAGCTCGATCTGGGCTGCGATGTTTGGCCAAGTCACCAAGATCACCATAAGTCCATGGTAGGCAGCGTCCCAACCCTGGTCTTAGAGCTTGAACGCTGCCTGTAACCCCGTACAAAGCTTTAGTTCAAATAACCCTCAGTCCCTGCGCGGGGGCTGAGCTGCTCTTCGAAGGGTGTGTGTCGGGGATTTCAGCGACTGTGGGATGAAAGATCGTCTTGGTACTTTTTCCAGCGTCTTTGTGCATGACGGAGCTTGGTGTATGATATCTGCTGTGCAATTTCTACATGGATAACCTGCTCTCTCTCCCTCTCTGTGAGGCACTGTGAGGAGCAATCATGCGGGACTGATTCCTGTGCTTTCTTAAGAGGATATATAATACAGTTCACCTCTGCATACTTCTGCTGCTGAGAACCTTTTGAAAAGACTCTTCGACGGCAGCCACCAAGGAGGATCATGTTTTATAGAAAAGAGCAAAATCAAGCAGAACAAAATGAAATAATATAATACATTGCTATATAGAAACTAGAATAGAAAAGAATGAAAGTTTACTGCGATATGACGCTTTATCTTTTACACACACCTCTGGTACTGCTGTGATATTAACAGAAATTCCATGAAAGAATCAAAGCCAGGTGACAAATCACTGGTATGTTAACTGATTATGGTAACATTTACCATTGTAGAAGAAATTCTTATCATATGTATTATACATTTGATCGAGCCATGACCGCTGAAGTGAAGTATAAAACTTTGGTTTGCCACATGCCAGCTTTAAGGGTGGAACTCAGGCCGGAGCACCAGTTAACCTGTTTGTCATGATGGGCTGCACAATGCTTTGTTGCAGTTTAAAAGATGTGTACGTTTGCTCCTTTCTTCCCCATGAATGCTCATAATGCACATCACCAAATAAATCTGCAGAGTTTAGATGCAGACATAAGGTCACCCTTACATTTTGATGATTGTGGTATTGTTGTCCACACTGAACCACATTCAAGATGTTTCCCTGTGTGTAGACAGCAAGCGTAACAGATGTGTTTTTTTTTTTTGTGATGAAAACAAAACAAACAAAAGAGTGTATCTTTACAAAAATCAAAATGTATCAGTTTTTTTTTTTTGACATTTATTTTTATTGATCACTGATAGTACAGGACATGTACAAAAATACAACATTCACAAAAGAAAACTTTGGACCAATGCTCACATAATTTTTTGTTTTTTGAAACAACAAACAAAACCAAACCAAAACAAAACATGTAGGACACTGTGTGTGCTGCAATAACAATAATACTTACACTTATAGTAAGGAAAAACAATACAAAAAAACTAAAAAACAACCTATGCTCACCATTGCTGATGTCGTGTACTACACACTACAGTTCGCATGGAGGAATGTCACAAGTGTAAATGCAAATGTTAGAGGGCTGCTAAGTGGCTTTAAGTGGGCACAACCTTAAGTTTACCCAAGTATGTCAGCACTGGATCCCAAACAGAGAAGAATTTATCCCTAGATCCCCTGAGAGTGTCTCTGATGTGTTTTTTACTTGCATATCTCACAAAACGGATATGTTTTAATTTGTATCTGTGCAGCTCTCTGCTAACGTTGGCAAACTCATAAGGTTAGTAGAAGATATTTGCTGCTTAGTGTTTAACTTTAAAAGTTATATTGAAATATTAAGGTTGTATTGTTTACCTATCATAGTCTGATGATCGTCTCTGGTGTACACAATTCAGTCACACTTACTTCTCCAAGCTTTAGATGGGTCCGGGGTGTGTGAGCCTGGAGCTCTGGAGCTTCGACCATTCTTTCTCCTTTGCAGCACAGCGTTTTTGAAATTTCCCAGACAAGATGGCCCTCATATATACAGTAGCTTCAGTGTTGAATGATATCGTCGTGCAAGTGTGATACTGATGTGACATTTGTGGTCTAGAAAAGGGTGAAGGCAAGACAATGGCAGAAAATAAGTTTGTTCGGCATGATGTCAGACCACGTCGAAAGGCAAAAGGCCACCATAGGGAGGGTCCAGATACAATCATCATTGAAACACAGGAATAATGAAGGGCATAAGACGGTCTATACTGAAAGGCAGATATATATATATATATATGATATGGCAATATACACACTAAAACATTAGTCATGTAACAAATAAAACAGAACTCCAAAATACTGCCTACCTCCACTGACCTCACCAACATGGTCTCACAGAAATCCGTGAAATAGCCACGGATTTTGCTTAACTCAAAATCCGTGGAATAGCCACGGAATCACTCAAATTTCCGTGAACCTGACACGGATTTCGCTACAATGCAAGTTAATGACAGTCATATCCCGTGGCTATTCCAACATACAAAGTGATTATGTACATTCACTGAGTGAAGATTTAGAAAATAAAACATATTTCTCGCTAGAAATGTGATCAAAATCCATTTTTATGCAGAAACTAAGTCAAAATATTGATTTTTCACTAAAAATGAGAGAACTGTCCGCCATGTTTTTTGTTCTGACTGCTGGGACCTTGAAAGTCACGTGACTTCGAACAAACCAATAGCCACGGGATATGACTGTCATTAACTTGCATTGTAGCGAAATCCGTGTCAGTTTCACGGAAATTTGAGCGATTCCGTGGCTATTCCACGGATTTTGAGTTAAGCGAAATCCGTGGCTATTTCACGGATTTCTGTGAGACCAGGTTGACCTCACTGTGTGAAGAGGGCGTGGATGTTAGATTGTTTCTTTAACAAGATGTTGGTGGTCCATCAGCTTATTTGACCAGATTTAAAGATGGTGGTGGTGCACCGGTCTGTCCATTACACCCTTCTCTTTGCCGATCTGCAGTTCATTTGCATTGTTGTAGAACTACATTTTCAACTGCCATGTGATCTCTATATATTGTCAAGACATGATCAATATTGTAGAAATAAATGGGCAGAACTGGACAAAAGCTATGCTGAAAAATACAATAAATGAAAAAACAAATGCAATTTACATTTTCTAATCTAGTATGGACCCTATAACATAAAATATTACAGCTCAGGATCTCAAAAATAAACCTGAAATGCCAAGTGATAAGCAGAAATTGTGGTGTTTGATAAATACCATCCAAGGTAAAAAAGAGCGAGTTCACATTGTCCTCCAGCATATTTGATCAGAGATGGTTACAATTAAACATCCTGGCACATTCTACACACACACACACACATGCACACGTGCACACACACACACACACACAAGCACGCACAGTGTCATAGACTCAGGCACTGCTTGGCCACCAGACGTGGGCCACTGTTGCTGCCGATTGGTTGGAGTTCTGTCAGATAGCCAAGCTCTAATGGAAACGCTACAATGCAGCCAAAGTGCGGGAATCATTTCAGTGATAAAGTTATATGTTCAGCCTAGAACAACCACTGGAGATAATGTTTGGCCTCATTATAATTCCCACCATGTTTAAACAGGCGGCCGCAGAACGCAAACAAAAGCAGATGAAATTTGAAAAGTATTATCAATATTGCAGATAGTGGATGCCCTTTCCAATCACAAGCTGCATATCTCTCACGGCAAATATATGGTTGAGTAGTTCATTCATTTCTATTAGACCCCTTGTATGTTTCCCCGTGGCTCATATATATTTATGCAGAATTGATGAAAAGGCCAAACAAGCTACCATTAGATATGGGTTGAATTCACTAGCAAGGCCACGCTAAAGGTACATTTAAAAGGCATTACTTTGCAGTGACGGATCTCTCTCTTTGTTCTGCTCTTTCCGTGGGATCATTCCTCACACGGTCCCGGCCACAAGCCAGCTTTTCTTACTTTATAGTGCGTGTATGCATAGGTGTGTGTGTGTGTGTGTGTGTGTGTGTGTGTGTGTGTCTGAGAATACGCAAGAGAGAGAAAGAGAAAACAAACTGTACAGTAGCTGCATATATGCATGCGTTTTTATGTATTTTAGCTCATGCTATATTCGTATGCAGTATTTACCTGTATGCATGTGTGGTTCTCTATATATCTGTGCGTGTGTGTGTGCATGCATGTGTCTTCTTTTTACACTGCAGTTTCCACTCTGCAGTTTCCACTCTGCACGCCACTCCATGTATTCTTCAGCTCTGTTAATAGCTGGCTGCTGGAGCAAAATAATTGTCATTTTCCAGCCACTGGGTCTAAAGTCATACAACATAATGAAATGTATAAAAAAGAGGGGGAAATGGCAGACAGGAGGCATGCTAAATCAAATGTAGAGAGATCTGAATAATTTAAGGCACAGGAAGGCGAGAAGAGGAGGAGGAGGTGCAAATGGAAAGATGGTGAAAAGTATCATTTAGGTTGACAGCGCTATGTGCTAATGTGTGTGCATCTATGAGGGCAGTGCAATATCCAGGGTAATGGTGAATAGAGAAATAAATATGAAAATAGAAGGGAGGGGGGATCTTTGGAGAGTGATCACCGCTGGCTGTTAAGCAAGTACAAATTTGATTACTTTGTTTACTGATTGATTGATCAATCGATTGGTTCATTCAGCTGCCTTCTGTTATCTACAGTCTATATCCCTGATGGTGCTTTCTTTCCCTGCCAGGTGTGTCTGTAACTAACACATTAACTAACCAGGCCAGAGCACTCGCTGTCCTCTGACAGCCTGTCATTTAAGCTCCACAGCTAGAGAAAGGTAGAAAATATAGGGAGGGAGGGAGGATAGGGGAAACAGAGGGAGGGAGGAAAGGGATGAACATGTAAAAGAGAAGGAAAAAGAGAAAGAGGGAGTGTAGAGAAGGAGTGTGATGGTGAGAGAGGCTGACCTTGTCCAGACGGTCCACTCTCTCTCTTTCTCACACACACACAGGAAACACGGGTTTCTGGGCAAAAGACAGAGGTAAACAATACTGAATAGTTGGCCATCTTTCTCTCTTTGCTTTTATGTTTTTTTGGGCCCAACCGATATAGGATTTTTGAGACTGATACCGATTTTAGAGAGGAAGAATTGAAATTGAAAAGTGATTTTTCAGCTGAAATGAAAATAGACCTTTTCTAACTGATTTATGATGTACTCAGAAGACTTGAAAATAACTTAATAAAGAATATTTATCCGTATTATATATTACACATGCACTGCATAACATTGTCAAACAATCGTTGAAATAAAAACTGAGGAAATATAGATTAATACAAATAAAGTCAATGGCCCGACAGATTTGGGATTGATACCAATTTTAGGGAGGAAAAGTTAAGTTCAATCTGCACAGAAAAGGTAACTAAGCCTAAGCAGTTTTTTGCTTTACATGTACAGTAAAGTTTTCATAACGGCACATATCAGAAAACGTACACGGCAACAAAGATATGTATAGGATAGGCCAACTGTCGATAATAAACTGGTAGGGCTCTGGGTTTTTCTTCTATCTCTTTGTGTCTCCTCCCTCATTTTTTCATGCACATATGCACACACACACACACACACACACACACACACACACACACACTCACACTCACACTCGTAAATCCCTGATTACCATGTTGTACACCTGTCCAACATTATGAGGGTATCTGGCACAGGCTGCAGTTGTCTCTAGAAAAGGTACAAAGGACACACACTATCGTGCACACACACACAAACACACACGCAATATAACTACGGACACACTTTCTGCAAGGACATTGTGTGAATGTGTGTACATTTGCACATTTATCTGAGCATGTGCCTGATTACTGTTGTGTTCGCACATGTTTGTGTTTATATGTGTGCGCGCTGTGTGTCTGTCTGTGTGTGTGTGTGTGTGTGTGTGTGTGTGTCTGTAGGGCCTGCAGAGGCCTGTCTAATGGAGACACAGTTTTATTGTGCGTCAAGCAGGCAGGCAGACAAACAGTTTGCCAGTTTTTCTGGAGCTGAGCTGGGCTGCAGCTGGTGATGAAGTAGAGCCAGCATGTAGTCAAGGCTGACATATACCATCCACTGGTGACAGGAGCGTCAGGGATACACACACACACACACACACACACACACACACACACACACACAATACGCGCTCAAACACACACACCTACACCTATCTATTTAAAAAACAGAGAGACGCAAACTATAGTATTTCTTTGGCAGAAGTGTAATGTAGTTAAACCTACCAAAATAATAGCCAACTTAAAAAAAGTAATCATGTGTTCAAATGAGAAGTTTATTTTTATTTTCTCTTTAAGATTATTCAAATTAAGTTGTTTGGAATGCTGTTATATATATCCTGGGGTGAACTTCAGGATGACCCTCTTAAATGGTAAATCACAGATGGTGTTGCTTCTCATTGCTCATATGGAAGCCATAAATCTTACCTAAGTCACATATAAAGCTTAAATGTCAGTCTCATACTGTATTATGATGCCTGATAGCTCAAGTGCTGTCTATGCATGCTAAGTAATTAGTTCTGGGTGCATTTTCTCACAGACTTGACAAACCAATTGTGTCGTCAAAGTGACTACATTCACTTATTTTAAATGGTCTTCAAATTTTAACCTAAACCAGCCTCTCTCCCTCACCTTAAAGGAATAGTTTCATATGAGCTTTTTTTGTATTTGTTGAGAGTTAGATGATTTTTCTTCTTTTCTTGGCCAGGTTCAGTCACTTCCTGTCTTCACTCTGAGGTTGCCAGTTATTCAGCGGAGGTAAGAAATAGTAACCCCCCTCCCCCACAGAACCACAACATGTCGATTTTACACTTTTGTTTTGTATGAATCAAACAAAGAAGATGAACATGTTAATTAGTGTGCTTCAGAGGTGCTGGTAGGTGGTAGGCTTTATTTCAAAAGAGCCTAGCTAGCTGTTTCCAACTACTTCCAGACATTAATCCTAAAATAAGCTAACAGGCTGCTAGGAAAAGAAACCCCAGTCTCCAGTGTCAGAGTCCTGCTTTGTGTGCCCAAACAGCCACCCCAACCTCCTTCCTATGAATACACAATATAAGATCACATCTCCTACATTTAAAAAAAATATCCAAAGAACAAAGTCCAGTCAGAAATTAATTTGAGGTGGAGGTGATGTGGTATGTATGTACAACCCTGATTAAAAAAAAAAGTTTAAACTGATAAACTTGGTTTGTAATTATACACTTTTGCATTTTGTTTTTTTTCCATTTTGCACAGCATCTTTGTCAGAATCGGGCCGTACATGTGTTAACGTTTGATTAAAAATGAAAAGCTCTAGGGATTAATCTTATTCGTCTTTGTCCCACACCCAGGACTTTTTAGTGACCATACAGTGAAAAGCCGCTTCTTTTCAGTAGCTGCAGAAAATTTTCAAAGACAGAATCCGAGAAGACAAAAGAGGTGGATTCAAATAATTATTCCTGTTAAATATGTGACTGTGTGAATTACAGAGCTACTTGGCTCCCTCAAAATAGTCCCAATAGGCTTATTTGAGATGAAAGAGGGGGTTGGGAGGGTATTGTCACTTGATTTTTTTCTTTCAACAGTGTCTTTGGCAAACAAGTACAATTTGAGGTCCAAAAAATGATATCAATTGTTATATCTAGGAGTACTAAATTTAACTAAGTCCTCAAAGGGCTAATATTAAATTCAAGTTATCAGATTACTGGATAATTTACTGCCTCTGATCAGGTCCAAAGATTTCACGTTTTCCTGACACGTCGTTGATCTATTTCACCCAAACATCCCTTATGATTCTAACGAGAGCTGCGTGTGCATTCACTTTCCAACATGAGGTTATAAGTGTGATCGACGGTGTTGATAGCAGAGGAGGGAAATTCCTCGATAAAGTCCTCGAAAAAGGACGATATGGATGCCATAACTCAGGCCATCTGTTACACATGTCTACAGTATGACCAGCTATATACTACTCAGCTCCTGCAGAGCTGCAACCCACATGCATGCTGTATCACCATAAGACTGCGTAACACACACACATGCACACACACACGCACTGACTCAAAGGCGTGTGTTTTCGTTTCTTTACTGCCGTTTGGCGGATTTTTGCACAATTTTTCTATCTGTGTGACATTTAAAAAAATGCAATTTTCTAATCATAATTTCCTTTTTATTCTCCACATAATTGTATCAATTTTCAAATAATTACATGTATCATTAACATTGCATATTTAATTTGTCTGAAATGAGAGGAATGCGGCTTTTTAGCCCCCCCTTTTTTTTTTTTTTTTACCTCTCTTTTTGTTTTACTGCCAAAATATTGTATGGTTCATTATCTCAAATCTCATAAACCTCCCCAGTCCCAACCACTTCCTTTAGGCAGCTGTTTGTAGTTGAGAAGCTCTAATAAACTACATCATAGCAGGGCTCTGCCAAATTGTTCGAGGCTTCATTGATAACATTCAAATTCTAAATGAACATCCAAGACTTCCCTCCATGAGCAAACTCAGGCGAAATTGACATTACGGAGTGTAAAAGTAAATGGAGAAGGGAATCAACGTAACTACCTTACTACTGACAGTCACATCAGTTACATAATTAACTCACTTATAGAAAGTCACCAGCAATTATACTTTTTAAACAGTTATAGTTACATAAGGCATTTAATTCAAACCATGATATTTTGTTCCTGAACCTAACAACGATGTCTTGTCAGTTTATAAATCATTTTTTAAGATATTTAATCCAAACCATGTTGTATTTCCCATAACTTTACCACATAGTTCTTTCTCTAAACCTAGCCACGTAATTCTAGGGCCTAAATGTAACAAAACTGAAAATCGAAAAAATGATACTGTGACTTGCCATTTATTAAGCTGATAAAGGCCTTTCGGCTCCTACTAAACCATATCTATGAGGCTGATTACAACTGATGACGGCTATAAAATCGAATAATAACTTCTTAAACGCTTACCAATTATGATTTTTGGTAGAGCCCTTATCATTTGCAACTATGTAACTATATTAAGCATGCCATTCTTCTGAGGAGTTGGTGCAGACCAAGTCAGAGCAAAAATGTCATGCCACCTTGTAGATAATAAATTGATAAATAACAGCTGATGCAATCTGGCAGCCATGTGACACGGCCAATGTCGCCAACTGGAAATATTTAGTAAGATAGACTCGTAATCAGCCTCAGTGAGGGAAATGATCATTATCAGATACAGAGGTATCAGTTGGCTAAATGAAACCATGAACTTCATGTGGTTACAATTTGAATGGAGATGTGAACTGTCTGGTTGTCTGTCATCCGCTGCTCCTTGGGTGTTCCTGCAGATCACAGAGAGAGAGAGAGAGAGAGAGAAAAGGAGGGGGGGAGCAAAGCAAAGTCCTGTCCAAGAAGAAGTATTATGGTCCAAGAAGTATTAGTTCTCTTTTTAATTTTAGCAAGACGAGGAAGTCGGAATTCAAATGAAAGAATCGGTTTCCATCCAGCTAATAGTAATCCATAATCCCACCGACGTGTCTAAAGCACAATGTGGTCGCTGTGATTAACGTTAATGCCTCCCCTACTCAATTTATTGAAATGTTGGAATGAACACATTTGGTTTGGAACCAATGCGCTGGCTTGTGTTTAAAAATGTGGATGGGTGGGGGCAGGGGGAGTTGGAGGGATGAGACGAAAGTGATGGAAACACTGTGAAAGTGAGACAGGGGAAGAGAAAAGACAGAGGAAGTTAGAAGAGGACAGAGTGAAAAAAAATCACGAGCGGATACAGAGGAGGTAGGGATGATTTCGGGGAAAAAAATTAGAGAATGATGAAAAAGAAGAAAAAAAAGAGCTGCAGTGTACAAGCAGAGGAGAGAGATGAGATGGCTGTGAGGAAACAAAATAACTTCCTGGGTGAAAATTGGTCCACCCTGGTCTCATTTTAAGGCTAGGCTGATGATTTTAATTTCTCGAAATGGCACACTTTGCAGACAGACAAAAAAAGAGAATGAGAGCAAAAAAGAAAGTGGTATTAGAATAATTAAACGCTGGAAGAGGGTCGCAGTTTCATTTTCAGCAACACTTCAAATGAATTCCTGTAATGATCCTGAAACCTTGAAAAGGCAAAATCCAATCAAACAATATCTACTGGGCTTCATTTTCTTTGCTGGGGGAATGACCCCTCTTTGTCAAAGGGCGAGTTATGGAGAATGTGGGTCGCCATAGACATACAAATGAAGGGCGGACAATTTGGTCTAGTTAAAGCTATTATGCCTACAAGTGCGTGTGTGATAATGTCGAGACGTGTGTGTATGCACATGCCTGGGAACACAACTTTGTGTGTGTGTGTGTGTGTGCCTGAAATCTGGTGTGGGCAAGAAAAGAGAATGATTATCTGTGTGTTTAAGCGTGTGTGTGTGTCTGTGTGTGTGTGTGTGCACAAGCAAGTGTGCTACAGCTTTAACACTTTGTGGCTGTGATATGACTCATTGTAAATGATGCCATGGAAGGTCAATTGTAGAGATCAAAATGGCTGTTGATGGAGGGGAAGGGAGAAAATGTGTCATGTTTTTCCCCCTCACTGCATGCCGCTGCCGAGGCATTTTGATTTAAAAGAATAAATGGATCTGCTCAGGGTTATTTCTCTCTGACTGGCGCCGTCCAAAATAACACCCCTGGCCCATATTTCTTGGAGGAGCCTCATGCCTTGCACCCATTGTTTTTACTCCCTCCCCTACCTTTGACCATTGGAGAGGTAATCAGGCATGAGTGCCGTGGATTACGGCACGAGTGGATGAGCAGCTGCAATGCTCCAATGACCTTTTGTCACTCATTACTGGACCTCCAAAAAAGAAGGGAAAAAGGAGAGAAGAGAGAGAGAGACAGAGGAAAAAAAAGACGTAAAGGAAAATGCAAAAAAAAAAGAGGCCTCCTCCGAAATCTTTAGGGAATTCAGTTCAGTGACCGTGATGTGTTATTGTCTGCCTCGCCTTACCCAGAGCAGATGTTAAATGGACTGATTGACAGACAGTCATAATCTGGTCTATGGGAAAAGATGAAGAGCGGAAAAAAAGAGGGGATGGTGATGGAGGAGGGATAAGGTGGTAAAAGAAGGGTAGAAATTATAGGAGGTGGTTGCAGAGAAGAGGAGGAAGCGATGGAGGGTGATGTAAAGGAATTGTTAAGCCAAGAACAAGTTAAGAAAAACACAAGAGGAGGGAGGGAGGAAAAGTAAGAGGGAGAAGGAGGAGACAGGAGTGTGGGGAAGGTATTTACGCATGGTAATTGCGTCACCACCGGAGGGGGCAGTCTCATACGTTTGACCTTCGGGTCCTGCAGGTGTTTATCCCCCCCCCCCCTCACACACACACACACACACACACACACACACACACACACACACACACACACACATTCACATTCAAGTGTCTACTCCCCTCACCATTGAGGAACATTGCAAACATTACAGGCATTTGGCAAGACTCTCATGCCTGTTATAAAGTGCAGCAGCAAGGCCAGCGCTGGCACATACATGCACATAAAAAGACACACACACACACACACACACAAACACACTCTGGGACTTATGCCAAAGTAACATAAAAAAAATCAGTACTTAAAAATAGGGTGGTGCTCTTCCTCTGATATCATCCATGCAGATGCTTTGAAACCTTCAACCTCAATGCTAAAAGCAATTCAGATGTGAATATTGAGTGATTGAATGCATGCCAGTAAAGAGGAGGAGGAGGAGGTGGAGGAGGACCCCCACACCACCACCACCACCACCACCACCACTTCGGCTCACCCCCCCCCCCCCCCCCCCAACCCCCCAATGAAATGGTTTCTCCCACAATTAATGCAGTGCACCTGTGATGCTCGATAAAGAGTGCTGCACTGTGCACAGGTGTGGAACATTAGTTCTGGGGGTGTTCCTTGAAAAAGACAAGCTTCTGCCTCTCTCCCCTGTAATAACACACTATGACACACACGTTCACCGGTGGGGTGTGCGCACACACACACACACATGCAATCAGCGTAGGAAAATTTGTAAGAGGGGAAAAAAATAAGTGTGCTGATGCTGTGAGAAAAGTAAAAATATGTAAATGAACTTGGTGCCCAAGAATCAATCCTGTCATTCACAGTACTGCACACATCAAAGCTCAGGTAACCAACTTTGAATGTGTGTGTCCTCATGCAAGCATACATCACTGCCTGTCTCTGCATCTGTTTGTTTGTGTTGCTATGAATGTCTGAAAGTGTGAATGTGGGTGCGTGCAGAGGCCATATGAGTGTGTTTGTGCGATGGAGCCCATGTGGAAAGTGGGACAAAAGTGCATAGAAACTCACTGCTCTGTTAAAGCCAGTCCTTTCATCATGCTGTAACATTTAAGTAGGTACCAGTTATGGGCCATCATGGATGGGATGTAAAGTTCAAAGAGGATCTGTTACAGAGGGAGGGAAAAATAAGACTTTACTGTTGACTTTACTCTCTGCTCCAGAGATAGAGAGATGGAGTGATTGAGATGACAAGAGATACTCAACCTTTGAGATAGAACTTTGAGATAAACGCAGTAATAGACATATTAAAAGACAGATGCTGGGAGAGATAGCGGGGAGCAGCAATATGAAATGTACTAATAAGTAATGTGCTTCTCTTGTTAATGTCTATTTTGATGCTCTTAGCTTAACCCAGTCTCTAACTAGGTCATTAAGTAGCCTACCAAACGCAGTCCTAGATAATCCTTTAGAATTAAGTGTGTCTGCATGTTCATGTTGAATATTCAATAAAGAGTAAATATAGCTTCACTACACTGCTGGTGCTGTTGAAAACTGTAAGTAATAGCAGATGCATGCAGTTTTTAATTACTGATTTACATTGTATTTAAAGAGCATTTTTTGATACTAAAGGCATCACAGTTTCTGAGTGAATGTCTTTAAAATGAGACGAGGAATAACACATATCTCTTACAAATGAAAAGTTGAGTAATAGTAGCGTTATTGAGCTATGTTTTAAAGAATAAGTCCCTTTTTTTGTATCCACGCAGCAAAAAACATGGCTGTTACGATGCACAATCATGCCACTGGTATCACACTGTTTCACATTTAGACAGGTGGCGCTAGCACACCAAGAGAAGTAGCAGGTTGCAAGACAAATTCAGAGAAAAAGACTAGCAAACATGGATGTAAACAATGCATGATTGAATTTGGCTGTGCAATTTTTTATGAAGAAGGAAATGCGTTTATCACATTTGGTGGGCCTCAAGGACACACAGAAAGTGTTTTGATAAGAAACCATGAATGTAAACAGAACTTTCTTTAGCAGAAAATTCCACACTGTATGTTTAGAACAACTGACCTGAGAAGGTTCAAACTACAATCTTGTAGTCGACATGACATGGACATTTTATATAAGACACGCCCCCTGAGATAACTTCAGGTGTAACGTACTTATTTCATTGTGGTTAAACATAACATTAAATACCTTGTCTCTCAATCCGTATAACAAAAGGAACTTTAAGGTCCATAAACATATATGAGGCTTCATTTGAAAGGAAACATATCCTACTTTCTCCTGTTGTGCTTGTTTAGCATGTGGATAAAACCCAACCCAAACTACATTACTTAGAAAAAGAAAAAGAGATTTTTGGTCAAACCCTACCCTTTCCTGCACGTGGGCAGGTGAGTTTAAAGAGGTTAAATATGTTGTCTTTGTACAATTGATAAATTAAATATATGCCACAAAGAATTAGCAAATTATCATTCTGTTTCATTTTCATTTTAGACAAGGTCCCAAATCAGAGTTTGTAATTTAAATAACATACATACTTGTTTTAGCCCAAACAAATCATCTCTTCCTAAACCTAGCAAAGTGGGTTTTTAAAAAAATATATTTTCACACCATTAATCTCGTGCACCAAGCCTCTGTACCTGATGAAGTAGAAATGAAACCCTTATTACTGAGGTCATGATTGGAGGGATTCCTATCCTAAATAGTGTCACTTTTCAGGCCACTGGTATATTTTAGTACTCTGATGTGTAGACAACAGGAATAAACTCAAATGTAGTCAGTGGGATTTTGTCATAAATCTTCAAAAACTGCAGCTTTTCACTCATCATTTAGACGTTTCTTTAGAATCTATAGAAATGGGTATTAAAGGTTTAATATGTAAGATTTTGTGGTGTCTGTGAACTGAATACCTCCACTCACCCCTCCCTTACCATTCTTAGTTTCAGGAAATTATTCACAAATGTAAACCTAATTATGAATTCTACATTTCTGCCAATATATTCTCCTTAAATCCTACCGACTGAACCTTAATACAAAAAGATAATTTCTACATATTCCGAAGAAACATCTAAGTGATGAATGAAAAGCTGCACCTTGGAGAAAGACTTGAAAACTTGCAATACCATTAACTTATTCAAAAAAATTACTTAAAAATAGGATGATTAATTTATATAAGTTAGAGTAATGAGTAATAAGCTTCTTTCTTTTCTCTCTTTTGTGACTGCTTATTTCTTTTGTTGATAAATAACAGATTGTACATTTCTAATTTTTAAATTTACTTGAGTTGTAACAGGGTAAGCGTAATAAGCTGCTTCAGCCTTTTCGGTCCAAATGTCTATTATCAATTTTCTCTCTCTGTTTACATGTTGTTTACTATGATCAATGTTTTTTTTCTGGTTTGTTTTGATGACATGTATTGACCGAAATAAACAGATACGAAACGAAACGAAAAGCTGCACCTTTCCAGAAATGTTACAAAACACCACTGACTAAAACATTTCAGTTTCTCCTTGTTGCACAATGCGCACACATATCAGGGTATTAAAATAAACCAGTGCCTTTGAAAAATGCCACTATTTAGGACAGCTTCCAATGACGACCTCAGTAACACTTATAATGTGCTGTCCTTTCATACTCACAATCATTTGAGACGAAGGCCTTCACAGATAGGTCACTTATGCTGAGGATGGGTGTGGGTGCAGCTGGTTTCTCATCTACCTGGAACCTAATTGATCCATTAATCGCTGGGATTGGTCACAGAGTGAAGACACCTGCTCTCCCACCTGGGTTTCTGTCAGATGGGACCATGTATCGACATCATTTCCAAAAGCCTGTGTGTTCTGATGTTTGAAGGGTTTCATTTCAGGCGAATCTCACACAGAACAGTAAAAGAGCAAGCAAAAGCATCATGAATCATTAAATGTGTTGATTTAAAAAAATGAGGAAAACATACAGATTATATATACACTACCGGTCAAAAGTTTTAGAACACCCCAATTTTTCCAGTTTTTTATTGAAATTCAAGCAGTTCAAGTCAAATGAACAGCTTGAAAGGGTACAAAGGTAAGTGGTGAACTGCCAGAGGTAAATAAAAAAAGGTAAGCTTAGCCAAAACTGAAAAATAATGTACATTTCAGAATTATATAAGTAGGCCTTTTTCAGGGAACAAGAAATGGGTTAACAACTTAACTCTATGGAGTCTTGGGCTATTTTGTCCATTTTTGATGTCTTTGTAGGTCATTTTGTGTCTTTTTTTGGTCACTTTGTGTCTTTTTTTAGTCCTTTAGTCCAACATAAAATGTGATTTTGAATCTTTTTTTTACTTTCAAAACACTATCATGCTCAATAAAGAATTTTAAATGTTGCAAATGTGCATTAATTTCAGAGTACACTGAGACATTAAACTGCATAATTTTCAATTAAATTCTGGAAAAGTTGGTGTGTTCTAAAACCTTTTGACCGGTAGTGTATATCTTAAAGAAATGTCTTGCATTAATGGCTGTCATGTCACCCTCATGTTAAAGGAAACTGTACATTTCAAAAAGTATTTGTGCCTTTTATGCAATGAGGAAGGAAACATTGTACTTTGAGGTCTACTTTAAATGCCAGCAATCATTATTAGAACAGGTGTCACATTTTTCAAACAGAAATATCTCATTTGGGCATAAAACACTTGCTTTATGTTTTCATAGCTGAAAATGAGTTTGGTGCCTCAGAGCGACATCATTAATTATGCACTTGACTTGAATGTGATAAGTGTAGGCTCTGACCTTGGGCTGGGACAGTCCTGTACTGACCTTTTTCCCTCTGTGTGAGAACAAGGACCCACATACAGCATTCCCACATCGTCATCTGGAAACATCATTGTCCTGTCTTCGCTTTTTAGTTTGTAAGAAGAATGAGTGTATTGTTGCATTCACGTCACATGGAAATAACTTTTGGAACAGCCTGACAGTTAAAAGCAATGGATTTGCATTGTTCACACACTGAAACTGGTGCCAGTTTTTTTTTCAGTTTTCTCTGATTTTTACAATATCAATACTTAGATGTACAATGTGTGTACAGTAGAAGAATGCAGCTCACTTGAAGCAGCATCCCAATGCTAACGGCTAATGCTGTGGTGCTATAATGTGCCCTTATTGAATGACTATTATATTATATGTATATTATGTTATATCCCCTTTGTGAATGTTACAATGTTGTGGTTGTCTGCCATAAACTGTCTTAAATTATTTATTTTTTTGAGTTTTAAACCATATTTTTGTGATAAATGTTTTACATCTTCGTGGTTTTTTAACTCTAGTTTAACAAGATGAAGAATTTTTGTCATCAGATGTGAATAGAAGCTGACAGTAATGACGACATGACTAATATATATATTTATATATATATATATATATTTATTATAGGTCATATTAGAACACATACAGTGTATGTGAACATCAGCCACGTGTTGCTCCGGCACCAGACACTGAGGTTTTAGGTTTTATTTTATTTGCACAGTTTGAATTACATAAAATGACAAAGATAACATATAATGTAAAGTGCAGGGAGAGGCAGAAAACCCACATGGGCTTATTTAAAGCCTAAATCTAATAGAAAAAACAAATGTATAACATCAACAAGTTATAATGACAATAACAAAAACAATTATAAACAAAAATGAACATGTTAAAAAAGTGTATTTGTGTGTGAATTAGAATTTTAAAACGGCAGTTAAATGAGCTTTCAGACATCTTTTGAAGCATTTTACAGAGATGGAGTCCTTTGCCAGATGGGAAAAGGTATTTATCCATAATTTGGTCCCTAAATTGAACAATAAATTGACCTCTGCATGTTAGAAATCTTGGAGGATGAAGATCTAAAGATTGACGCGTTGAATAAGAGTGAATCTGAGAATTACATTTAAGATAAGTCTTAAAGTGCTTTGGAAAGTTTTCATGATCTGAATATACCTTAAAAATAAAAACACATATTTGAGAAATATTGATGTCATGAACAGTAAGTATTCATGTACTTAATATAAAAATGTTCCTATAAAAGTTCTTTTTACACTTTGTCTGTCAAAGGATGCAAACTCCTGTCTCCAGGTTTACAGTCCTGAATTTAAATATCTAAATTTCTCCTTATGTGGACGCTGTTGCTCCTTATACAACGTCACATACTTCTTCACTTCTGGAAGAAATATTACTACTAGAGGTCAGCAGCAACAATACGATTTAATATCACAGTTCATTCATGTGATGACAGCTGATAACATCCATTCAATTGCATGAAAAAGTCCAAAGCGGTTGGATTTTTTTTCAATGAAAGTAAAGATTTTAAGTCTGTGACTTCATGTTGTATGTTCTTCATCTAATGCATTCTTTATATTTAAGATTTAAGCATTTGAAACTGCACATTGTAACACGTGCCAGTCTGTCTTTGATGTTTCTTGCCGTCTCTAATGGCACATAAAAAAACAACACAAACTTGAACCTGCATCTCAGTTTTCTCAAGCTGTCTGCTACATTTAAAATGCTAATATAAGACTAAACTGATTAATAATTAAACAATTACGGTCATGAATCAATAACTTCTGCACATATTTTTCATTAGTAAATTGCACAGAGTAAACAAAGAAGCAGTATTACCAATTCAAATGCGGATGGGGGGTGGTTGTTGAGAAGGGGGGGGGGCACATTCTAATCGTCCTAACTTTGATGAAAAATAAACATTCGAGACAGTCACTCAAACAGTAAGGCCTCTGGTACAATTTTCCAAAGTAGATCATGTTGTTGCTTTAGATACAGTTAGTTGGTTGATTATTCAAGTAAACATGGTTGGAACATTTTTAATGAAGTACTCCAACAGGAGAAATTCATGATAAATCTGGTGTGTGTAGTCAATGTACAGAACATTTGGACAGATTTGATGCCCATCTGAGCCTCTTTAAAGTTGAACTGATTTCCGTGGCAATCTGTCCCTAGTTTGAGCAACTCAGATATTGCCGTACAAAGGAGGGCCGTCCACAGCGGCTCAGGCACAACTGTCAACGTGTTCCTGATTAGTGCTTGATTGACTTTTTTGTCATGTCTGTCAAAAAGCTGCATTCACTACAGTCTATGCCAAACATATATTTTTCCGTGCACCACAAAAAACCACTGTGCTCCTGCCGGTTTTTATCCATTAATGTCAAAGTGACACATTCATGGATCATTCTTGTTTTGTGGCTCATCACGCATATGCAACTTACCGTCTCCCTTCCCCAAAATGCCAGCGTGGTAATAGCTGATGCCATGGCGGTAAGTGTAAAGCCTGAGAAACAAGGATAAAAGCATAAACAAATCTGTGATAAGAAATATGACATGGCTATCAGCATGCAGAATAAGCCCAGCCCTGCGAGCACAGGCACCCAGATTAATGATAAATTACGAGGACCTGGGCTTGTTTATAGCACTCATTTTCCTTGCTGCACCTGCTCATATTCTCTTGGCCTAGAGCAGCCCCCTCTTTCTTTTTCTATTTTCTCTCTCCATCTCTCATACTCCTTCACCCCCCCCCACCCCCCCCCCCCCCCCCCCCAACACCCCCCTTCCTTTTCTCTGAGTAGGTGCTTATTTAAAATGGTCCTGTGTTTCTAAAGCACTCTGCCAAAACCGGTGGGACACCCCATGAAAACATAATCTGTGGGTGTATAACTGATGTTTTAAAGGAGAGGGGAGGGCAAGAAGGGAAACTATTAGAGGGATAAAGAAAAGGGTGAGTAAAAGAGAAGAAAGACAGAGAGAAGAGAGGTGTACTGTAAATGAGAGACAAAGAGAAATATGAGCAGGGAAGAGACGGGTTAGAGGTGGAATAAAAGGTGAGCAGAGAGAAATATTTTGATGTGCAACGTAAGAGAGAGAGAGGAAAAAAAAAAGCTAAAGCGGGAATGAGATGAGAGCAGTGGGCAAACGCAGCGGCCTTTTGGTAGCAGCTCTTGTAATAACACACCACCCGGCATCGACACGATGCTTAATTTTAATATTAATTACAAATATCTCTCCACACAACAAGGAAATAATTTGACAATCACTTTGGCCCCGAGTACTGTATTTAATGCAAAGTGGGGCTAAGGGCGAGAGCAGTCAATACGGAGAACTAAAGTCTGACCCCCCCACCCCCACCCCCCTTCCTTCCTTACACCCCCCCTTTCCCTCACCTCATTACATGAAGTGTGAATGTTAATTCTAGTGGGTTTATTAGTTAGAATCAAGGAGGGAAAAAATGAGAAGAGGTTAGCATTTTTATTGTTCATTACAAGTGGCTCTCTGATGGTACCTGGGAATTTTTTGGGGGGCTGCTGTTTAGGCTACAGTGTGTAGGTGTGTGTGTGTGTGTGTGTGTGAGGGCGGGGTGATAAAAGGGCAGTGGGTGGGTGGTTGGAGTAGGGGGTGCTACGAGTGGCTATTGTCTGATTCATAATTATATTTTTATTATGACTGAGCTCGGGGGCCCCCTCACACTGTACAAAGCAATTTCTAGTAGAGAGCGCTACGAGGGCAAAGTGTTTACATACCAAATTATAAGAATATACTGACAGCGTTTGGTTGTTAATAAGCCGTAATCACTTCCCCTAATTTAATCCGGTTGCTATGGTAAACAAATGACACTTGAGGCTGATGGCGGTGAAGGAGGAGGAGGAGGAGAGGAAGAGGTGTGCCCAGTCGAATGAGCGAGAGAGAAAAATAGCTGATGAAAGAAAACACACACACACCCTCTTCTGACAAGACACCTGCTGTCCTCTGTGCACCGTACATGTTCCCAGGGTTGTGTGTGTGTGTGTGTGTGTGTGTGTGATCTGTTATAAGCATGAGAGGAGAGAGAGATTGTACTTAACGGTGTGTGTGTGTGTGTGTGTGTGTTGGTCAGAGACAGCTGTCTGTGCAGTCAGCAATGCTGCTCTCCTCAGAAAGCAGAAAATTGAGCGGGAATTGGGCTAATTGTACGGAATGATTGATGCTAGTGGAAACTACAGTACATTAAAAACACAAAAGCACACTCATAAGTGTGTGGACACACACATGTAACATACACACTCATACAATCCCATACACTTTGCACACTCTCGCAGACACAAACGTGCATGCACACACACACTTCCTGTCTGCTGCTGCACACAGCTCATTCTCGCAAATCCTCCAAAATACAGTTTTTCAGGTGTTTAGACAGTTGTTTTTATAGAGCAGATCTTTATTATTTTCCTGTTATTCTCCTTCCACTATAGAAGGAGACCTAATTCAGGATTAAAACATGTTAATTAATGATACAAGTGATTTAAAGAAACAATAAAAGCTTGTCATTGTTGTTAATTTTGGGAGTTGTATAGAAACAATAACTGTAAAAATGAATTTCTACATCACTATTCTCTAGTATTCAGATTGAATAACGTATATATTTTATATTTACCAGCGGCTACAATTGTTTTCAACGCTGTATGTATTAAAGGACAAGATAAAAGAAAATAAAATAACATGAAAAAAACATGATTTAAAGATAAAAAAATGTTCTATAAGTAAAGCAATACTATAAGTTTCTGTAATGGAGACAAAAGTGATTAATTTCACAGTCTCCTGCCCGCTCATTCTGTTCTTAGTGAACTTAGATTGTATGATGTATTGATAAAAGGACTAATGATTAGGGTTAACTGATTACTGAATTGATTAAATATAAATTGACAATCATTTTGATAACAGATTCAACATTTTAAGTCATTTATCAATTCAAAATGCCAAATATTTATTGGTTCCAGATTCTTAAATTTGACAATGTTCTGCTTTTCTCAGCTTTATATATCCTTGTAAATTTTATTAAGGTTTTGGATTGTTCATCAGATAAAATGAGCAATTTGATGATATCATTTATGCTTCTGAAAAATCAACAAAATAAAATAAAAGAATAAACAGTCAACAACAGGACACTTCAGAGTGATGCTGCTGGTCACCGGGACTTGTTTCAGGGACAAACTTCTTTAAAACTCTGCTGCAAATAGATATCAAGGCCAGTGATAAACAAGAGAATCATGACGTGCTGATTATTTGACATTTATGATGGAGAAAGACGGGAAGAGTTTTTCTGGTTGCCATGTCATGTGGGAATGAAGTAAACTTAACTGGGTTCCTACAGCTTTTGGCAAGCCAGATTTAGGATTTTTTGTAGCCACAAAATTAATTTAATACCAATTTTACAGTAATCACTATTGAAAAAAAAAGAAAAATACTTTTAGTTTGGGAAAATTATGTTCATTGTATTGTTTTGTCTTGTGGTGAAGACGAGGGAGAACAGAACTGAAATACCTGGCGCTCGTTTGCAAGTTTTCTTTGTGATTTTGTGTCTCACTTTGCAGTTGGGATGCCGTTGCCTTGATTCCCATTGTGACAAGTTTTGAAAACCTTGCATAAAATACAGCTAGCCTCGTATGCACGACCTTGTACTGGTTTCAGCCGTGCCACAGCATCCTGGTTCAATAGTGAATGTCTTAAATTTGTAGTTCTTAAAATAACTGCTGTCACCATGAGATTTTATAATACATGAGAGATAAGACTCATAAAATCATACTTAGCATGTCAAAGCATATTTTCAAGACTTTTGAAAGGCTGGTTTTCTTTTTTTTCCTTTTAAACAATTAAGGCCTTATTTTTAGATTAATGCATTTAATGCCTTTTAAGACTTTCTAAGGATTTGAGTAAAGAGGAGTGATGAGTGGGGAGAAAGATTATGATAACGATGAAAAAACCCACTCACCAGTCAGTAAACACACACACACACACACACACACACCTAATGTGTGCACTATCTTTTGTCACCTCTTGAACTTACCAACAACAGAACATGCTTGTCTGTTTATACACAAGACACTGATTACTCACAAAAATTCATCTCCATGCAGAATGATTGTCTATTAGGATGCATGTTCACTGCTGTCGGATGACTCCTGCTTGTGCATTCAAATATTAACACTTCAAACACATTTTAGCGACGTCCTATTGGCCGCGAATCGGGGCCTCATTTTCTTTTCAGGGTGTATAGAACAGAAAGTAGAATCCAGGTCCATTGATTTTATCTCCTCGTAGTGTCTCCAGCTGATTAAATTTGGAAACCTAAAGAAAAATCTCCACTTCTACACTCTAATCCAGCAAATAAGAGAGACTGAAGAGAAAGGGGATGAATGGTTGACAATGGCTTTCACTTCCAAACCCTTTCAGAGAAGAAAATCCTTACCTGTCATTCTTTAGTCCGTGTCGCAAAAGTACACATAATTGCATCGCAATAGTGTCACTATATTGAAAATCCAGTGTCTAGTCGGCTACCAAATTAGTTCATCTTCAATATTACTTGCAGAAAAAATAATTTTCTTAGGGAAGCATTCCTAGCTTATAAGTTTTAAAATAGTTTAATGGTAGCTGCCTCATTAGGGAATAAGGCTCTTTACATATTGGCTCAACGAATGTGGATCTATTGGACAAGAGAGACGAAGAGTGAAAGAGAGAAAGGGAAAGTGAGAGGACGCTGGTAATGGTTTTCTTATTCTCTCTATCTTCTCTTATAGATGCATATCAATACATATCGTGGCGTCTGCATAGAGCCTGCCACATCCAATACCGCCTGGACATTTTACATAATTATTATTTTCAGGAGTCATTGGGGTCTCATAGAAGGGAATGTAAGTGACAGGCGTTTAAAATGGTTTTTAAATCATGCGGGATAACCAGGGCCTTTCAGAAATAATTGTGTCAAACTGCTTTTCACCTTTTTCGCCAATCAATATGCACACTTATTCATGGGCAGACGACTATCCATCAAAAGGCAGCGCTGCTCTTTAATATACATGCTTGCATTTTAATGGGCTACTTTAACAACAATACGGGAGACAACAATGTGTTTCTGTGTAATATTCCCGTAAAAATTGATGATACAGCCTCTTTCACGTATAAGGCTCAGCAAAGGCTCTCCTCTCGTGTGCTTATGTATGGAATGTGTACACACACACACACACACACACACACGCACAAATACACGAGGTGAGTGCACACAAACACACACAGACAGTTTGTTAAGTGGTGGCCTAAGTCGATGTAATCGCATTCACTTTGTTACACGGCTCGCAAATGATTTAAAACTAGATTTCATGCATGCTTTCATACTAATTCACTCGCTCGTATTTTTCATTTTGGCCGGAAAAACTCTGAGAACAATCAAGAATTACTCCATTCTCCAATTAGGCTTCTAAACAGGACCAAGAGAGGGGGAATCTATTCATTTTCTTTTGATTAAAATTATCGCCACTTGCAAGGAGCTTTGGGGTTTATATATTAAATAATGCATCATTTCATAATTATATAGAATATATAGATTTTTTAAATAGGATACTGGGCAAAATGGTGACTTTAATTAGATCGGTGTGTAAGATATCTCGGGGGTATGATAAAACAATGTTAAATATCTCACAATGACTGTAAAATATGTTCCAACAGATAATGAAACACAAATAGGGTCTCGGTTTGCCATGGCTCCTATTTGTCGAAACATTCCCACATGCATTTCCTGAAATTTCATAATTATATTGAAAATATGATCAGGGGATAACGCAGCTAGGTGCTAAATATGATGCTGTCTGTCCCCCACCTATTCACAGGCATACATTATCATCCTATTACTATAAGAGTAAATTACTAGAGAGAGTCGACCATATCGTGCAGCGAGCGGGGGAGAGGGAAATTCATGGTGGGAGATGCTGTGTTTTGTGTCACACACGCTCCTCGCCGACACACACACACACACACACACACACACAGTGCATGTGAGCTAATAAACAGGCCTAGAAGGTCATGGGCGGCGTAATATCCACACAAGGATGAGCTAAGGCCAAAGATTAGCAAAGAACTAAAGAGCACTTGGCAGAGCGAGAGGGGGGTAGAGACGCTTTTACAATTAAAGCAGAATTAAAGATGCACTAGAACAGCAACACTTTGCCAAGCAAACAACGCCTGCAGCCTCTTTCAAAATTACAGCGGGCTAATTTGAAATGAAGGACAAACAGTGGTTGTGTGTGTGTGCATGTGTGTGTGTGTGCGCTTCCAGAACCTTCTCCTATTATGATTGCAGGCGTGCAGACCCCTCGTTTTGGTCTATATATAAAGTATGTAAATGTCGTCTGGCTGCGACAGTCAGAAGCGTCAATAGAAGTTGACAGCTGAATTATAACCGCAGCCGAATCCATCAGTCTTTTGTTTTAACCGGAGAATGGAGCGTTTTTAAAACTCAACAAAGGCCTTTAATCAAATTCTCAAGGTTGTTGGCTTTAGCATTGTATTAGTTTAATAGTTTCTGCTGCACCATTGACGTTAATGACACATTCCTATGTAAATATAATGTGGCTCCCAGAAGCCATCAAAACATTTTAAGGTCCAATGAATACAGTTGCATTTTTTTCCTTTGCCTCCCCCCCTTCCTCCTCATACAGAAATGTCTTTTTATTTAGCAATCTCCGCACAGTGCATGGTGATACAATAAAAAGGAGGGGAGATTGATTAATGGAGACTTTAAGGTAGTGATGCGCAGCACTGATACAAATAACTGTGGAGAGACAGAGAGGAGAGAAGATTGTGCCTCCCTCCCTTCTCATCCCCTCACCAACACACACACTAATCTACACACACATGTATACACAGACTTTTAAAGAATTCACTTATGGAAGCACACACGGCCTAGAATCACAGCTGTGACACACACACACACACACACACACACACACACATGCAAATCTAAATCACATGTACAGTTTAGAGGCCTTTGGCACAGATTCATCACCCACGATTGAAAGATAATGAAACTGCATATTTTCTCACCATTCAGAGACTGATGAAAGCATTTAGAGTAATATAGCAGAATACATTAAAAGCAGTATCATATTTTGAGAAGCCTCATAACATGTTAACGTGTCTAAAGAAGAAAAAAAATGTGGAGACATCTTGGCCTATATCTTAAGTATGGATGATAGGCTGCCTTTTGTATGTATGAATCGGTTAATCAAGTCTTTGGGGGATATACTGCATTTAAGTGGTTGTTGGTAATTTAAAAAGGGGAGAAAAATCAGATACTTGAGAGAGCTGGCATTGAGATCACACCACATTTGCAAATAAGCTTGCATACACCAAACTGTTAGAGGGAGACAGAGGGAGAGAGAGAGGGATGTAATGGAGATTTTTCATACTAGACGTGTACATATAAGCTAAGAATCAGCATTCCATCACGACTTCATGTTTTGTTTTCTGGATTTCTGTGTTTTTCTTCATCCATTGTTTAATATCTTAACAGACTGAAATTAACATCCATATGTCACATGTAATGATCTGCAGCACACATGTTTTAAGCTCTGTTTCAAAGAATTACTACATTACAGTACATTAACAAGATGCAATCATTCTGGGGTTTTCCACAAAGCTAGGAGATATTGGTGTATTTAAATTCACATCATTTTTATAAATACTATTCAAGCCAGTAAAATGTGTTTGAACGCAGTAAAAGTATCACTTTGGCAAAGCTGAATGCGTACTTGTATAATTTGAATATATTATTAACGATTAACATGTCAGCAGGCTTTAATGTTGTAGCTTGTTGCTTGTTGTTTCTGGTTGAACAAATGTTTTATAATTTAAACTTACATTTTTTATGTTTAATTTAAGTGTGAAAAAAAGACAATATATGCCACAGTACACCATAATATCAGTGTATTGCTGCAACCCTAATCTATATACTGTTTAAAGATTATTATATAACTATATTTTATACATTTATTATAATTTTGTATGTTCAATGTGTTTTTTTTCACACAATTTAAATGTCAAAACACATATGTGAAAGTCGTTGCATGAGAATGTTTAGATATAATTAGTTTTTATTTACATGTGCTGGCATTATCAAACATAAAAAATACAATCATGATTTTAAAGAAGTTAGGAAACTGTGAATTCTGAATTTAATGCATTCTGTTTTTATTTGCTTATTACAGAGTGTAACAAAAGAGCGTTTGTAAGTTTGAACATGGGACATTTTTCCTTTGTACTGTATTCAATTAATTGGATGAAAAAAACCCATTGCATTCTGTGACTATTTAAGTTTCAAGTGTCCATACTTATTTGCAATCAGGTTTGAATAATAAGTCATCTTCCAGAGACACAAAGTACAGTAATCATAAAATGACATTTACATGCTGAAGGTTACATGTTTGAGTGTTAAATTTTTCACATGATGACTTCAATTCAATAAAAAAACAAAAAACAACTGGCCTGTTACATTTGAAATGTTTTAAAACCATGTGTCAATTTTCATACATGGCATGTGTTTGTTTTTAGTGGATCATCACCGGAACTTATTAGCTTTAACACAAAATGCCCCACAAAATATTACCCAATAGTTTTTCATTGTTCAGTGTATAAAGCATTTTATATTATGTACAGATTATCACGATTACAATTTGCTCATAATCCATTTAGAAAGAGCTTATAGTGCCTTATAATAGCATGTGAGCACCACTTGGAGAAAAGTGCTACCAAATAAAAGATCAAGTGCATTTGAGCATTTCCATTACACACAGCCTCTAACACACATTGCACAGATTTCTCATGCATCGTCTTCCTGTGAGCTATGGGCTGTAACATTTGCTTTCTTAGTCAAGGAGAACAATCTCATTTGCAGGGAAACAAATTAGAAAAAAAGATGTAGCTGTGACAATACCTCAAATTCTATCCTACTTATTTCCCCCTCTTTCTGCTTCTTCTTTTTTAATTTACAATGCAAAGTGTAAAAATAAACATTGAGGGCTCAATTTAGTGTGGTTTTCAGCCGTGGCACCTAATCCCCCACCCCATCCCCTCGTCACGATGTGCTGGAGGTTGTAGATTTTCCCGGGGGTGTGTGTGTGGGGGGGGGTTCATCGACTGAGATAGGTGGGCAAAGAGGAGGACCCTGAGGCAACACCCAAATCTCTCTCTCTCTCTCTCTCTCACACACACACACACACACACACACACACACAGTATAACAGATTCTTAAAGGTGTCTCAAAGACAAAAGTGTGCACACAAGCAAAACACACTAACTCCGCCACACACACCGTGGAGAAACTGGGAAACAAGCAACTCTTAAGCGCAAACAAAAGAAGAGTTTGTTTGTTTGACAAGGATCTCCACGCCAAAGAAAAAGCGTTAAAAAAGAAGAAAGCGGGACAAGAATAGGTGAGGGAGGAAGAGGAGCTGCTGCGCTGTGCCCCTGAGACATGTGCCAGACTTTAACCCTTCGCTCGCTGTCAGTCACTCTGCAAGACGTTCAGCTGGAGACAGTTTTTCCGTTTGTTTGACCTGGTGATGAAATGATTGCCCATCTGGATTCACTGCTTTTTCTCTTCTGCTTTAAAGAGGAAAAATGAGACAGAAGTCGGGGGAAAGAATGTCACTTCAAAGTGTTAGCAACTCAGAATGTGCACATGTGTAATCACTAAGACAAACCTGTCTGATTACAGGCCCTTAGTCATATCAGCTCCGTGACAAGCCTCCACACACACCTGAGCGCTGCCCAGTGGGACGCTATCTGCCTGATGAGGAGGGACCTCACAACAGGAGGGACAGCGAGATGAGATCAACCATCCCCCGGCAGACGGACCGAAAGAAAGAGCGAGGCGAAGACAGAGTGAAGTTATAGATAATCTTTTTACTTGCTGTTGAGTAAACATACAGTGTTTGTTGAGTCTGTTGCCATGGCCGAGCCAAGCGGCGAATGACGGATGCAACAGCGTTAGCTAGCTGATTAAAACCCTATCTTCTTCAAAGTAGGGGGGATTTTCACTCTGACATTTAAAGAACAAACACAATGCTCAGTTGGGTGGCATATTTGCCTATTGTTCCTTTTTAAGATAAAACTTCTGTCCATGTGGAAGTTTAAATCGTCTCGGGTAGCTGTTGTATCTGAGCGTTTTTTCTTTATGTCTGGCCGGCTCAGCGCTGCTGTTTGCATGCATGTGTTTCTATATAGTTCTTCGTGGCTGTACATGCGTGTGTGCCCATGTGTGTTCCTGCATATAAACCCTCATTCAGATAGACCTCGGTCCAACTTTGGCGGTGGCCCGCGGCCACATGGAGTGGTCTGATAGAGCACTGGAGTCTACGGGAGTCACACACACTGCTGTCGTATGGCGGGGCCTCTCTTATCGGAGCCGCCAGCACGGTAAGCTAGGATTAGCATCTAGATCTGTGAAGACTGGACGTCAGCACAGGGGACAATGGTGACAGAAGAGAGGAGGGCGCAGAATGAGAAGATGGAGATAGAGGGGGCGGATGGAAGGGGAGGGTAAGAGCAGATAGACGGATGTCATACTCACCAGTCGAGCAACATCTCCGCCACTTACTAGTTGTTTGCTTTCCTTTTCCTGCTCTTTTAAGCTATGTTGTCTCCTTTTCTTTCACTTATTTTGTCCCCGTGGAGATGAGAGCAGCATGTGTACATGCCTTCTTGGACTTTTTTGGTGGTCTGATGTGGAGTACACACTTCAAAACCACAGAAACATCACACTCATGGAGCAGGCTAAGTGGGCCCTGTTTTTGAAGTCTTTCTTTGAAATAAGCGAGGCAATCCCTTGGCCCAGGGATCATATTCTATTTACGTTCCCTTTGCCAACGACACAGGCGACGCTGGCCAAATTCACAAAAGAAGATCCACATTGGAAAATCCGGCTAATCCCTGATTGAAAGTTCATGTGTTGGCTTCGATGGATAAGCTCTGGCAGATTTTCCCAGGAAAGGGGAGTAAAGGAAAAAAAAAAGGCAACAAAACTGGGATCCTTTTTGGTTAAAAAGTGGACTCAGTGTCAGTGGCAGGCAGGCAAAGCTCATGTCCGCTTGTCAAGAGCTGCCTTTCATGCTCAAGGCCGCAGTGGCTTCTCTCTTCTGGCCCTGAAGGGAGAGGTTATGTTGTCATCTTCATAAGCAGTCGGGGTTAGTCGCTTGTTCCAAAGGTCGACCTCAAACAGTCAGAAATCATGCTACCTTACTTTATTCCGTTCCTCTTTTTTCTTTGTCCATTTATTGCTTCCTCCAATTCTCATCCACTCCATCCTCTCTCATGCTCCCAGTCTGTCTCTCCCTCTTTTCCTCCATCCTTCCCTCCCTCCCTCCGTCCCTGGCTGCCTCTCTCTTCTCTCTCTTCCAGGGGTGGTGGCTATGGCTAGAGAGCCTGCACAGATGGCAGGCCAGCTTGCCTTCAGGGGAAGGGCTCCACAGCTTAAACTTCCTCCATTTTTCCTCTTTTCTTCTTCTCTTTTCTTCATCACAAACTTTTGGCCTGCAACTTTTCACGCCTAGTGAGCCTTTATCTCGCCGTGCATGATGTGAGGGGGAAGGCAGGGCCCTGGGAGGGGGGCTGGGGGTGAGGAGGGGGGAGGGGCAGGCTATCGCGAGCGCGAGCTGTCCTCGGATCAATAGGGGCCATCAGTATCAGTGGAAACCCAACACAGAGGCCAGTAGAGTGTCAGTGGCGGCTCTGCGGGGCCATTGACTAGCCAATAATCTGACACTTGAAATTGTCACATTTCAAACCTAAATCCCATCATTCTGCAGAAAGCTGTATCTTTCACTTTGAGTCGTCTTGATTGATAAATAGCTGAGGCGCTGGTGACGGCTTTCTGCTCAGATTCTCACATCCAGTGATTTCTGCTGCTTTACACGCGAAAGCTTCACTTAGCCAAACAATAGAAGCATTAACAAGCACGAGTATTATCACAAGTCAGAGTTTCCTACTTTGTGTTAACATGAATCCTCTAGATCAATGTCTTCCTGAGATGACCCTGTGATAATGGTAATATTACCTCTCGCTATCTCTCCACACATATCATTTCACACTCAAGTCGATGTGAACAATGTTCCTCTAATGGCTTGCTATACTTAAAGCCGTCACCACCATAAGTGGTCTTGTTAGCAGTGGCCCCTTTCCTCTTCATGGGATCAGCCCAACAACTTGACCCGTGTCAAGTGATCACCTGATAGCCAGCGCTCTGTTTTAGGCCTCCTCCCATTCAGCACTGGAGGGACTTGTGTCTGTGTACAGGAAAATCATTTTAATTTTATCCTAACTTAGATACTGTGAGACTCCACCAATTAAATGTAAAACAGAAAATATAAATGGCTGGTTGCATACTGCAGTGGGTGCCTAAAGAACAGACCAAGGACGCCACAAGCTAAATTACCATTTTTAACGATACCTTTTATTTTCATTAAATGTAATCCCTTCAAAAATATTACAGGACTACATTGTTCTTGACAAAAAAAGCATTTGAATGTAAGCGACATAAAAACTGTACTATTAAGAACACTGTAAAATATGCAGTCACAGCTATCGCAGCTAAGGTCGATGATGAGTAACTCATAACATTTTCTGACAAACACATTTTTGTGAGTCATAGCTGTCAGAATAGCAGCATTATCATGGTCATCACTGAGTATATGAAAGAATTTGAAAAAGCATTTGACTTTTGCATGATTGACAAAGTGCGGTGATGAAACTCATCAAAAATTGTGTACAGTTGGACACGCAATAAACCTGCAATGTCCTTAAAAATATATAGGCAACTTACTAAACTAAAATGAATACCTACAACCGAACTGAGATTCTGCATTTAAGAGACTGTTGCAATGGACGGATCCCCGGAGAGTCTGGCTGCATTTCCAGCAGAGATTACCTGCTCAGTGGGAAGCGCAGAGACCAACAGCCTGGTAGAGAAGGATTCACAGGTAGAGGAGAAGCAGAGTTAGGTGTGAGGGCTTTCTCAATAGAAAATGCTGGCCTAGGCCTGCTAGCTCCACAGCCTAGCTAAGGATGTTTTTTCAATGCAGTCTTGTTCGATGATATAATGGGCATTAAAGAAACTATACAGCAGGTTATGCAGGGCTGCTGTAAGCCTAGTCTGGAAATGGGAATCGCAAAACATCAGGAAGTACAAAATCTTAGTTTGTGTGTAACTTAAGTTTTTGAATGAAGATCTTGGATTTAGGTATAAACTGACGCTGCTAATGGCTAACAGAGTAGACGCATCTACTTCTTCAAATCATCAGAAACTCTGTTGTGTTAGTTCATTTTACAATGTTTTATATAAAACAATCGGGCCAAATCTTTAAGGGTGTGACGATACTCTCAGCTCACGAGACGAGACACGATATTGGGTTCATGAGAACGAGACGAGACAAGATTTTACTAAAACTTCAATGACAAAATATCTGACTGGACCAACAGACGTTTATTTAACCGAGTTGCACATGCATTTTGAAAAGTTTTATTATAACTCTTTACATGCATGATGTAAGCAAGAGCTTTTAATAAACTTATTCTTCCATAAATTGAAACTAAAACTCAAATTTATAAAAGTTAAAATAAGATAAATAAAAAAATAAAATCCCCCAGAGGGATTAATGAGACTCCGGAGGTGACGTATGGTTTCTGATCGTCACGTAATCGCTTAGCAACAGTTTTCTCTTCACCCATCCTGGCGTGGTGAACTTTTTTTGCCCCTTTTTTGTGAGTGAAATGATTTTTTAATGATTTGACTCGAACCTGAATTGAATTAGATGCATATTTTTCTGTGAAAAGAATACATGAAAAACAAATTATTAACAATTAGGCCCTGTTCTTCAAAGATGTAGTGGAGTTTGCTGATAACAATTTGATTTGATTTACTTTTGTTGGCTTTTAAAATGCAGCATGTATGCAATTGAATGGCCGTTTTGGAAGATTATGGCATTCCATAATTCCAAATTTTACAGTAAAAAGGCATGAAATTCATGTCATGGACACATGGGAACCTGGTCTTCAAGAATGCACTGGAGTTTGCTGATAACAATTTGACGTATTTATTTTATTGGAGCAGCATGAATACAATCGAATGGCTATTTTGGAGTCATGCAGCTGACAAATGGGCTACCGTAAAGTGCAATGTAATTGTGCACTAAAATTTAAAGTGCAGATGGCGTGACCGCAGTACAGGAAGCATGTTGTTCCAGATCAGTCGGAAAAAGAGCTCCGGCACACCGTGCAGTGCTCTTTATAGATGTTATCATGCACTTTTTCCCACCCAGGTGTTTCCTTTTCCCATTCCTCAGTATTTTTGCATCCTTTTCTGTTTTTTTCTTGGAGGACTACTAGTGGCATTGCTGCTCGAAGGTGTATCGGCATCTGTGTCACTGTCACCTACCTTATTTATACAGTTTATATGTCACCTACGCACGCTGCTTTGTTGTCTTCCGCTATCTTCTCCTCGACCAATGGGATGAGCGTATTCTGTCAGCTCATTGGTCACAAAGCAGGATGGAGCCTGGAAACAAGTTAACCGCAAGTTTACAGATAAAGTGCCCTGTTATTCATTTTTCATTGGCATTTACTGACTATTTTTGACTGTCACAATAATACGGGACAAAGTGCGTCTCTTTTCAACTCAATACGGGACGGGTGCTTTTGTTTCTAAATACGGGACGATTCAGTTTTTCAAGGGACGGTTGGCGACCCTATCGCTAACTGCACAACATCAGCAGCTGATCAAAACGAAGCAGCATGGCTAATTAATATAAACATAGCGATCTTGAATTAACCGGCATCGCTAACTGTGCACAGTGTCCGGTGCTTGTTGTAAACAAACAGAGATCGCTAAGTGAACACCTCCTGCAGCAGCAGCACATACACACTGTACTGCTACAGAGCTAACTGTTAGCCTGTTAGCACATACATACTGTACTGCTACAGAGCTAACTGTTAGCCTGTTAGCACATACACACTGTACTGCTACAGAGCTAACTGTTAGCCTGTTAGCACATACACACTGTACTGCTACAGAGCTAACTGTTAGCCTGTTAGCACATACACACTGTACTGCTACAGAGATAACTGTTAGCCTATTAGCACATAAACACTGTACTGCTACAGAGATAACTGTTAGCCTATTAGCAATTTGCAGACTCCGGCTCTGCAGCTGGGAGAGACTGCTGCAGGAGGACTGTGCAGCTTCGTTCTTACTCTTCTTAACGAGCCGCCGGCCCCTGCGACTTCATTCTGTCTGCTTGCTGCTTCCCCTCCTTCTCCTCCTCTTCTTCTTTTCATTTTGCTGCCCCCGCAGGTCACAAATAGAATCTCACTAGAATGATTTTTAACGAGAATTATCGTCAAGTTTAATCTCGCGAGATCTCGTCACACCCCTACAAATCTTACAAAATGCTTAACTTAACTAAATGACTAATAATTTCTCAAATCTGACTGTACAGTGAAAGCTATAAAGCTTACCTCTTTTCATGTTGGATCTATCTTTCTGAACCCGGGATGCAACATTTGCAGTAAAAAACTCAGAAGAAACAGCACTCTGTAGCAAGTAAAATTATTAAAAGGCCTTTAATTTATTTGACATTTGAACAGAACAAATATACATCGAATCAATTAAACTATGAAGGGGTAACATGTTTTAAAGAAAAAGTTTAGAGACTTGGCATAGCTCAAGGGTGATTAAGACAAAATAAGCTAAAACTGTATGTTATGGGCGAGGATCACTTAATGCTGTTAGTGAAAAAAAATGTGTGACTTGGGAAGATCTCATGTTTTTCAGCCATGGACCCCTTACAAGATTAAAAATATACCTTGTAATGATTTAATGAATCCTATTTTTTCAAAACCTTTTTATAGTCATAATTATGTAAAAGAACACAAAAGAGAAAAAGTGTAAAACATATTAGCAGATTCTAAGGGTTTTAGATTTGTTAGATTGGAAAGTAATGTGAAAAATATCAACATATTTATTGAACTATGAAGCCTTTTATAAAACAGAAAAATAATAATTTGATATCATTATAATATAAATGAATTAATCTGAAAACTTTTCAGGGACTCCTGGCTGATCCCACTTTGAGAATCAGTGTGTGAACAATAAAGAGAGAGTCAGATGATTATCCGGGATTAATTGTGCTTATTTTTATAGACATTTAAATATTAAAAAAAAGTTTTATATATAAAATTTGTTTAATTCAACCCCTTAAATAGTATGTTAGGTAGAAGTGCATACACCTTTGCTCTGATACCCGTGATTCTTTTCACATGAGGTATTATTTTTGCTCTACTGAAGGTATTAAAAAGGTTTTCTATTTCATATTTCTTTCAGAGCTGTTATGATCAATACAGTAGCTGTGTAAAAATAAATGCTTAGGGCTATTAGCTGCGGGGTGGATGTGAGAATAAAGCCCTAAAAAAGGAAACCAACATATAAGGAGATTTGGTTTCAGCCGTGCTGTTTTTGCAGGAGAACATCTTAGGCCTAATAATAATAACAGTACTTTTTAGCAGTTTTCATTAATCTAACTGTGGTAGTGTTGTCATTGTGCTGCAGATGAGGTTTTGTGTGAGAATTAACATTCACCTTGACCTGTGACTCGCACTCTCAATTACGCATAAAATTCTAATTATATAGAGAGATTATAACGTTTTTAAATATGATTGCAGCATTTAATACACTTTAAAAGTTGTACGTGCCGGTAGACTGGCTGTTTTTTTTTTTTTTTTTAACAACGTTCCTAATTAAAGCTTAGAGAGGATTTGTCATCAGTGTGCTTCAAGCATGTCCTAATTCTCATTTTCATAAAACATCTGTGAAATAGTCTATATTTAACACATGTGATGGCTATTTTATGCACTTTTTATGCTTGTCTCACGGACATCTTCATGCGCTGAATATGTACCATCAGCACAGCCGAGGGACTCAAACACCCTTTTCAAACATCGATGAGAGCAGAGAGGTAGCATGAAAGACGGAGAGAGAAAGAGATAAAGAAAGACACGGGAGAGGAAGGGGATGAAGGAGAGTTGAAAAATGATTCCGGACTTTGTCAGAGAAATCAATTGAGAAACACATAGACACGGGCAGCAAATTGGGTGATAAGGCCCCCGTGTCCTCCCCTTCTTAACAAGGAGCAGTGAAGCATGAGGGTAAATAAAAGAGACATCTCTCTCTTTCTATCTTTCTTACGTGTTCTCTCTCATTCTTCTAGCTGCTCCCTCTTCTTGTGATTGTCTGTGTCTGTTTGTTTCACTAGACTCTGTCCTTTCTCTCTCTCTCTCTCTCTTCGTATCGATACATTTCTCCATGTTAATAATAGCTGACGGGATGACAGGACGCTGCTCTGACTCCAGTCTCTACATGTGCACACATTGTGCATGTGTGTGCAGGGATATAATGTAATCTGAGAGGCCTATCCTCTGTTCCCAGGTTTGGGCGAGGGCGACCAGAGGTTGTGGCGGCGTATGCCCGTACTTTGTGTAGAACAATGCAAGCAGGCAGGCAGTCGGAGCTCGGAGGTATTCTGCAGGTGTCGCAGAGAAGGACCCTTCTGTAGCAGTGTGTCTTGGACCCGATCTCCACAAAGCTGCCTCTCCCGCTGCCAGATGGACCCATGCTTTTCCCCACACTCTTGCTCTCACAGCTAAGACCTAGGCTTTTCTCCCTCCTTTTTTTTCTCCCCCTCCCTACAAAAGAAAAGCGCTTTGGCTGAAAGAAAACCACAGCTGAATTTTATGGTGCCGCTTCTTTTGCCAAGCTGATTTTACAATTGAAAGGGACAGAGTGCATGGAAATGCTGTTTTTGAGCTGCATCGTCGATACGCCTTTTAAGATGCAAGTTTGCATTGGCAGATATGTTTGCCACACTAATATTTCCTTTCCCAGTGTGAAATCTTGATAATATCCGGAGTTGTGGAAGAAAAACAGCTCAGAGTGTGTTTGGAGTGTGCTTGGAGCAGATCTTCTGCGGTGTAATTCCTACAAGGCCTCAATAAGGTGACAGCAGTGTCAGCGCTAAACGTGATCTCACCGTCTATAGATATCACGCGTTTCACATCAGTGTGTGTGTTTGCTGCTAATGTTTATGCCAGTGAATATGCGCCAACACACACACAAATACTGGCACACATTTTTTGGCACATATATCACCAAGCACAAAATTCATTAAGTTTTAACAACGCCCGCCCTCTTACCTTAAATAACTGAACGAGGTGCAACGCAACTTCAATCGCACGACCCCGATACAGCTCCACCTCGCACTGAGCAGAGGGAGCGCTCACTTACTCCGGGGACAGAATTAACATCCAATTTCCCACTTCTCATTACAATTCAATAAAAGCCAATCTGCTTTTACCTTTAGAGCACTGTTTTGGGTGGATGCTTTCAGGGGGCCCCACTCCACTCTGAGCCCAATTAAGAACATTTAAACATATTAAAATCTCCCAAGCTCTTCACTGTCCTGATTACTGCTTAAATATAATCTGCTTTTATATCCTCTCTCTGCCTCTTTCACTCATTTTTCCTCTAAAATTATATCCATCAGTGATGATTTTTTTTTTTCCCTCTAGAGGGGATTCAGGGTCGGGCAAGTAAGTATCTCTTCCTTTCATGCAAAGATATTGAATTGAAGTGGAGAGTGAACTCTGCCTGCGCCGCACTTTCTCACACATATTCTGCCTTTTCTTTACAATCACCACTACTTTTTAGGAAATGAGCGAGTACACCAGTATCTGTGTTTGTTCAACCAACTTAATGATCTGTGTCTGTATCCTTGCTTGAGATGGATGGGGTGGAGTTAAAATAGAAGTGGGTGGGACTTTAACGGAAGTTGGTATTTTTCAGTCTCATTTTGAAGACTCAGAGTTTCAGATCAACTTGTGTAAGAGAACTATTTACAGAATCCAACAAGGATTTTCATTCATCCTTTGACTAATTTTGTTTCTCATACAGTTTTTTAGTCACCTTATATTTGGAGTGCAGTTATATATCAGCTTCATAATGAAATGTGAAATAAGGGAAAAAAGCTTTTTTTTTTTTTTTTACAGTAATTTTTGGTAAGTATAACAGTGAACTAATGCAGGGGTGGGCAATTAATTTCCCCAAGGGGCCACATGACCAATACCACGAAGGTTGCAGGGGCCGGACCAAAACTCTGAACTAAATTCTGCTCAATATTAATGTAATCACTTTATAAAATACAGTAAATTATCTGGTTTTGAGCTGCTACTGATAAGAATACATGTTATGATAAGACTGTTAATGTGGAGTAAATCGTATATAGCAGTAAAAAGTAGTAAATACTCCAATCACTATATCACTATTCCATTTATTTAAACACAACTGTAAATCACCTTTAGCAAGGTTCCTATTGTTGTTTTTGTATTATATAGCTTGTTTTTCATGTTTGTATGTTTTCTAGGTGTTTTACAATGTTGTGATGCTTTTATTTTGAAAAGATGCCTTCCAGTGTGAAACGGGTGTTTTTATTTTGAAAGGTAGTGACAGGAAATAACAGGTGGAAAGGTTAAATGAAATACGAACAGTAAATAATAACGAGTGCGTCGTAATTCATATAAAGTTGATATAAAGTATGAAAAGGCTTCTATAGTGGCTGACAGGACACAAGGTTTGTTAAAGTTTATTTTCTTCTTTCATATATATTAGTGGCTATATTTGTTGTCTTAACTATAGTAAAAATGCTTGTTAGCTCTAGTGCTAACGCTAATGTTTGCTATTTTTTTCAAAATAAAAGCACTGCGGTCGTATTGATTTCTAATTTCTGGGCAACCTCATGCGAATGCCCAGGTCTGAACTAGTGTATGTTGTAACGCTCAATCTGGGACACTTTTCGTCTCCTAGTTCACAAATTTCCTTTATGTTTTCATTTGTGATTAACCTTTCGCTCCGGAGTCGAGCAACCCAATTCGCTTTTCCATTGTCCCTAAAACAAATGCATGTGCACACAAACAAATGCAACAATACAAATGCAGCATTGCCCGGTTCTGGCAATAACTAATAATATTTTCCTTGATAAATATTTTGGAGTGCATGTTTTGCAGTTTGATGTCCCAATTTTTTCTTTTTAAATTAAGCAACTGTGGAGCCCTGAATCAGCCACTTACTGCACAGGACACAAATACACACCAGCCTAACTTAACATCACTTAATGTCCAACCTCAGCCTCTCACCCTGTTATTTCTTTTCGCTATCAGCCTTGATGAGGATATATAGTGTGTTTAGGGGGGTGGCTGAATATTGACATGTATAAATGTTTCTGCTAAAAAGGCCGCCGACGATCGCTCAGTCCTTCTGTCACATCCATCACGCTAAATCCACTTTGCTCATCTCCATCACCACTATGCCATCCAATGGGCATGGCTAAATGGGCCACAAGTCACATCCAAGTGTGGAATCAAACTAAGTGCTCACACAATCACATGTTAACCCTTTATTTACATCGTACCGATTTAAACTGTGGACATGCAGTACTTCTTAATCATTTTTAAGACTTGATTCGGTGCCTGGAAGCTTCCCTGATTATATTAAGCCTGTGCTGCGAAAACAAAGGCTTGTTATTCAAGTTTGTCTTGTTTCAATGGCTTTATGAATTGGCAGAAAATGTTTCTGTGCAAATGTGTAATTGTAATTCATGAAGCAGAAATGCCCTACAGTTGTGCATTTTGGCAGGGACACGTGACACTATTCAATAAGCTATATATAATGCTATATTGAAGACTTCAAACTAGCAAATGCAACCTGGTCTCACAGGAATCCGTGAAATAGCCACGGATTTGCTTAACTCAAAATTCGTGGAATAGCCACGGATTCACTCAAATTTCCGTGAAACTGACACGAATTTTGCTACAATGCAAGTTAATGACAGTCATATCCCGTGGCTATTCCAACATACAAAGTGATTATGTACATTCACTGAGTGAATATTTAGAATATAAAACATATATTTCTCGCTAGAAATGTGATCAAAATCCATTTTTATGCAGAAACTAAGTCAAAATATTGATTTTTCACTAAAAATGAGAGAACTGTCCGCCATGTTTTTTGCCGGGACCTTGAAAGTCACGTGACTTGGAACAAACCAATAGGAAAAAATATTAACTTGCATTGTAGCGAAATCCGTGTCAGTTTCACGGAAATTTGAGTGAATCCGTGGCTATTCCACGGATTTTGAGTTAAGCAAATCCGTGGCTATTTCACGGATTCCTGTGAGACCAGGTTCAGCAAATGACAACATAAACTCAGTAGGAAAATATTTACCAAGGTGATAAATCAAGCGATAAGTCGGGTAATTTTCTTGACTTCTATACAATCTACAATCTTCTATACAGACCAGTGGAGCCGCCCCCTGCTGGTCATCAAAGAGAATGCAGGTTTAATGTATTTCCACATTGGCTTCACTTTTCAGGTTCAGAGGTTGCGGCTTGCTAGAAACCGTCTTTTCCCTCTGTGACCAAACAAAATGCTGTCTGTAATAAAGAAAAAGGCCTACAGAGGAAGGTTTTGATTGTGTTTGCAGGTGCAAATGTATTTCATGACACACGTGGGGAGAAATCCATAAATTAGATTTAGTCTCTGTATAACACTTGTCCCTTGTGCATGGGGTTTTAGTTGACAAAAGATTTGATGCTGTTTTATGTATTAAGATGAATATGTTGATTGCTTGTGTGCATTCCCACTTAATGTTATTCGCTGAAGTGTAAGCACACAGTGTGAGATTTCAGACAACAGCCTACTGTAGAGGCTGAAGAGGCTTTATTAGCAAAATGTGCACGTAGATGTGGATTGAGACTTTCATGGGGTTTTCCATTGTCTCTTCTTTCATGACTTATGACTTATTCAGTGATTAATTTTTAATCAAAGCAGAACACTGAAATCAAGGACGTCTGTTAGGCTGTTAACAGCCCATAACATTTGGCTGCAACAAATAAAACGTGTACTTTTTATTTTAAAAAGTGACATGAGTGAAATGAAAGCAAATAGGTTTGATCATGATGACTTCTTAAATGGGGTGCTCAAAAGGTCACACTTATATTTCTGACAGTTGCTGGAAAATGATCCATTATTGTAGCCGATGAGACTAAAAAGCACATTCTGCAGGTACATCTGCTCACTTAAAGACAGCCAAACTTCAAATTATTCACAGCGCGTAATTCAGAGCTGTGTGTAAGTCAGGCATGTAAAAAAGGCATCTTAAATTATACCATGCAAACTCCAGTGTCTCATTAATATTACAGGGACTATTCTTTGACTTCATTTCATTTAATTTCTCCGTCTGAGTGAGGACAAACGTTGCAGGAGGGAGGAATTATAAGGTGTGCAAATCACATTTTAGGGTTCAGTGTACAAAATAGCTCCTGAAATGGTTTAACCTCTCCTTCTCTACTTCTTCTCCTGCCTCCTGGGCTTATGGAAAATACCGAGTGATATATTTTTCTCATAACCATCCCTCTTTTATCTGGATTACTTTGTTGAGGCCTTTATGGTGCCTCAAACTGGACAAGTGTCATCTGTGTCATCATTCTGTTTTGGGAAATTCATACAGGAAGTCTAAATTTCAATATAAATCACGTTTTCTGTGCTTACTTATTAACTTCCATATTGTGTACATTACGTACTGGAAGCTCAGTAGATTAGCTTGTAATAATTAGCTTCAGATATTGCGGCTATCTGCATTATATTATAACCCATTATGACTTATTTCCGACTACACTATAGTTGTACTTAGTGAACAAAAACATGTATATCTTAAATTTCCATAGTTCCATCCATTTAGATCCATTTAAATCAATTCACTCTGTAGTGACCCGATTGCTACTCAAAAAAGATGGCACTATTATGATGAGATCCTGTTTATAGTAATTTACGCGCACAAATGAAATGTCCACTTTACGTATATCCATTAACTCAGTTTATTATAATGTTTCCAAACAAATATATACTTCTTTCTTAAACAAATAAACTTATATTTCCAACGTATACATCACATTTCTGCACGTAAATTACTATAAACGGCATCTCAACAACAATCAGTCATACACCGGTGCCTTATAATACCTCATGACCTCAGAATCCATAATGAGCGCTCTTCTCCACCCGGTGGTGGGAGGCGCAAACAAACAAACAAACAAACAAATAAACAATTAAAGCAAAATGGCTCTTACACACTCGTCCACCATTTTCACAAACATACGTAGGTTTGCTACGGCACAAATATACCGTCAACACTCAGCTTTTTTACTGTTATAAGTGCAACATCACAACATCCTGGTACTCGTAGAGCTGTCAGTGTCAACGATAATTCATGCACTTCAAATAACAAGTGTAAGTACAGAAGTGCGCAAATTGAAACACTGTAAAACAACTTTTTTACATACAAGACACCAACTCTAGGATTAGGCGACGAACCGATCTGTTTTACCTTCTGAGCCATCCCCAACACATCCCTGCTCTATCAGAAACTGAGCGCCACACTAACTCGGAGAGCTCAGACCTCCGCAAAGGCAAATGGTGCGTTCATGTACTCCTCGGGTGATTCCATTTCCATAGGCAGGAAATAGTTTTTCCGACTGCAGTGTGTTCATGAACTTTACGTTTTTAAGTTTTTTCTTGTTCCCCGCTGGTGGAACACATTACCAGTTACAACCAGAGCAGGGGCGTCCCTGTCTTCCTTTAAAAAACCTTCTGAAGACCTTCAGAGAGCATCTTCTCTCCTAGCACCACACCATAATTCTACTCCTCAAAGAATTGTCACTAGCACTAATATCTCTTATTGCACTAGACCTTGATTGTTTGCTTTTATTCTTCCTGTAAGTCGCTTTGGATAAAAGTGTCTGCTAAATGTAAATGTAAATGTAAGTTGTAATATAGAGACAACAGTGAAGATGTGTTGTATTTTATTGTATTTTAGTTACCGTTGCTGCAACAGTCTTAGCAGCGAGCATGTAGCTTTGGTGAGGTCCTGGCGGCTTAAGGAGCATTTCTGATGCAACTCCCATTTTTCATCTTTTCAAAAATAAAAAATATCACAATACATTCTATAATGTCATGATTTTTAGCTGCAAAAACATTTATTTGACTTGTGAACTTATAGACTCTTCTAAATGATTGCGCTAACAAATAGTTAAATTAGTGAAAAATCAGAAATCTCAAGTTTTTATTCAACGTGAACAAAATCATTGAAAACAAAACAATAAAAATGACCACCAAAGCCAATAAGCTGACTAACGACTCCGAGGGGGCAGCTTGTGTCTTTTACTCATCATTATAAAAGGCTTTTATTTCCTTGTGGCTTTTACTCTATATATCAAGACTGAGGTCATTGGCTCTCACATTAAAGATTCATAAAACCAGTACTACGGATATGGAGAATTTATGAAAGGCTCCCTCTGCCTGCTTATTATTGTAAAATTGCTGATATGCCGTTGGGTGACAGTATAAGAAAACGAGGATACATTTTTCTGCATACAGACGCCACCGGAGATGCAAAAGAGTTGTGTGGAGCAGCCGGTAATGGAGGGCATCAGAGTAAGCGGGTAAGTATTTCGATGCTAATATCGCCAACCTGACGATCTCCCATAGACAATAGCAGTTTTACCCCCCACCACCACCCACCACCTCCACTGTCTACAGAGGATCATTATGCATGGAGATGACTGGAGTCTGAGCGAGCTGGTTTAAACTGAAAGAGGCTCCACAGAGGAGAGATGGAAGTACGTGAAGACTTAACTGTTTACTGTCAATGAAGGGAGATAAATCCAGTGTGAATTTAGAGGAGAGAGATCGATGGATGGATGGAGGGAGCAAGGGCGTTAAATGGCCTTTATATAGGTGTAGTCTTACTGTTTATGAAATGGAACTAATGGTGTCGGAGGTGGTATATTCTGTCTTCTCTTCCATGAGGGAGATCTCTCTCTTCATATAAAGAGGGCTAATGGTGTGACTGTGTGTCCATTTCTATGTACTCTTACCCACTTGTGTGTCCGTGCATACTGTAGGTGTGCGTCCATCTTTATTTCTGAGTATTTGTTCCTATTGTGTGCAAGTGTGTGTGTGTGTGTGTAAAATTAATCAAAGCGGGGGCGATGATGAACAGTTTCTGTAGAATTCTGTCAAAGGTTAAGAGCTAGTTATTTTTAAGAATGACATGAATCTCTGGGAGACAGTGATTGCCTAAATGACCACTGTAATTACCAATTACTTCTTGAAGCAGAGAATATATTCACGGCATGTAGCCAGCTAAATACAGACAGGCATTAGCCCATTTACGTACTAATGCACATAATTTAGATCCTGAAAAGGGCAGATGGGAACACAATGGAAGATATAATAGATACGTCTAATATCATTCCAAAAAGAATATTGGATTCATAGGAGATGAATATTACTTTGTGTCAGATTGTTTTTCCATAAAACATTCAAAATATATTTCATCTTTCTTGCTCTTGTTCTTGCTTTTCTCCCTCTCTCGTTCCCTTTTGTATGCCGCCACCGCCATGCTGTGATCGTTAACGAAGGGTACTGCAAAGGAGACTTGTGTGGAGACACTTGCCTGTTTGGCAGGCTGTTATCCCCCTTCTGCATTAAATGACAATGAGGGCTTGACACGTTTCACACAACTAGCCTGGCACCACGCACTAGTTACCTGGCCTTGTGTGTGGCACACAGTTCAGAAGTTAAACTTTCACAGTGACGCCCACAAACAACAAAAGGGCGCAAATCAGAGAGAATGTATACCGTTCAGATCCAGACTTGATATCTCTCTGTCACCCAGCGACCGGAGACGGAGACGCGAGGGGGGGGGGGAGATGGGGACGGGGAGAACTTAGGGAAGAGAGAAAAACAATGGCTGACAGGCCTGACTGGCGAAAGGATATTTACTAAATTAGACATAAACTGCAACGCTCTGCATCTCCGTCAAGGAACTTGTAAAGTCTCATAAATAAGTAAAGCAAAACGACAGAGATGGAGCACGCAAACAAAAGTGGTGTACAAAATCTGACTGAGTGTGAGTGCATACTGTATGTCTGTGTGTGCTTGGGATGTTTTTGGGGTTTTGGATAATGAGTTGTCGTTTTGCTGCTCTTCTCCTCTCAACAACAACCTTTCCCCCTCTCTCTTATACTACATATTGCTCTCTTCCTCTCCACCCTCATTTCTCACTCTCACTCCGTCACCTCTGCTATTGTCAGTCTTGCGAGGCCCTCTTTGGCAGGATAAAAGGGACACATATTTGTTCTCGATGTAATCTTGTCTATCTGATAAATACTTGGAGGAGAAGCTGATTATTATAGTTGGCGGTGGGGATCAAAGGGAGCCACGCTGAGAGAGGGGCGAGTGTTTTGAATCCAAACTTTGAGCATATGACTTCACCCTCCTCCTCTTGTTCCCCTCACCGCATTGCTCACTCGTTGCAAAGTCATGTCCGTGCCGGCCGCGACCCGTTTGAAAGGGATTAGCTTATTCCATGTGGGGCTTTTCTTTAGCAAGTGCTGGCACTACATAGACAGCAAATCCATAGGGGCCCTGGGATTCACATTGTAATGTTAGTAATAGCTATGGGGAAAAAACACACTCTCACTCCGGAGCCGTTGGAAAAGCTAGCCCTCTCTCCGCCAATATATTATCCCACCCCCTTCATCCATGCACAGCCCCATCACAGAATGTGTCAGGATTTAAAACGGGACAGGATATTTTTAAGTAGCAGAAACAAAGTGTGTTGACTGTTTATTTCTTTCACTTGCTTCCTGTCATCTCTTGCCAAAGCTGTTTAGCAGCAGCATTGTCACTCCTCTGTTTGCCACCGGCTCCATATTCTCACTTCTTCTTCTTCCTCCTCTTTTTTTCTTTATCTTTAAACAATACCTGCGTTTTACAGTAGCAGCACTTTTTTAGCTGTGTCTTTATTTTTCCTCCTCTTTTTTTTTTTAGCATCATCACTTTTGTTGGCAGTTGTCTTCAATAGTTAATGCCTCAATGAAAAGAGGTGACAAACAACAAACCGTTGCAAAAGAGAGGTTTATTTGTTACATTTTGGAAGTGAATTTGTCTTTCTACACAGAGTACATTAACTCTTTGTTAGATGCCCTTTGGCATGGAAATGACCAGCTTAGGGTAGTGGAGACTCTGCTGTATTTTTCTGCCATAATTAATTTCTGAATCTAATCAGCACCTAATGAAAGATTAAGGTCTCAGCTATAGATAAATATGTTTTAATGTACACACATTTTTTTTTAAATCAGGTGATTTGTGCAAAGTATGAGTTTTGTTGAAGCAGAAAACATGAACATTTTATAGCATATCATTTTAACATTTTTAATACCAGGCAAGATTTTTAAGCAATCCATCAGTTTTACATTTTGCAAATAATAATGATTAACTAACAATATAAACATATTTTTTAGTCTAGTAATAGACTAAAAAAATTAATACTTTTTAATCTCTGACATTGACAGCACATGAGCAAACCAACCAAATCACATTTATAATTTGATGTGTAATAACTAGAAGTAACACATTTCCAATACATTGTTCTGTAATAAGTTTAGTCTAGGACCACTTTTTTTGTTTTTTTTACTTCTGACACCATAAAACTTTGTTCCCCTCCTCAAGAAAGTTTGTAAATTTGAGATTGTTTAACACAGTAGATGAGTGCAGTTCAAGAAAGCGAACATTTTAACGCTACATTCTATTTCTGTAACCTTCAAAAGGATCAGAAAATAGCTGTGTGCCAACTGACCCTGCTCTCTATCTTATTATCTGAAGTGATGTTAACCATAGAAAATATTTTTTGCTTTGTAAGGCCTTGATATTGCATATCTATGCACTGGCCTGGGCCTTTGTTTTTTACATCATGGCCAGGGGACTACAGATGAAAACTAGCCTTCTGGCTTACTCTGGCTTTTTTAAACATGTATAATCATGTGTTTTATGAAATTGCACTGTCCCCTTTTAAATAAACTAATAATAATAATAATAATAAAAAGTACTCTTGGTCACACGTTAGACTGAAACATGAAATAGCACATTGTCATGCTTACAATTTAAAATCAATTCATAAGCAGTATTTGTTTTTACTCAAGAATTAAGTATTATCTCAGTTGAACACACTGAGAGGGTTTCCTGCTACAGTCTATACTAGACTTGCTGTGTAACCGACCTTATTGTGCTACTTTTACACTATACATTTGACCATTTACCATTATAATACAATTGTAACTACAGTGACCTAGGGGTGGGCGATATGCCTCTAAAAGAATATCACGATATTTCAGGCTATTTTTGCGTTAACGATATTCTAGACGATATTAGGAAATACTTGAAAAGATATAGAAAATATGTTTTTTTTTAAGTCTGTCTAAATAAATAAAAATCTTAAATGTAGTTTGAAGTGCAAATCTCAACAGTTGCCAGGTACAAAAAAATTACTCTTGACTCTTAATACTAATATAATTTATATATTTATAATAAAAAAATAACCATTTAGGGGTTCCGGGGGCATATTTTAATGACATTTTGTAAATGAGAATAAAGGTTCTTGTATGTTTTATTTGAGCTATCTTATTTTGACAATCTTCTTGTAAATTCTGTGGTGGATTCTCTTAAAACACTGTGCTCTTATTTTGAAAGCTTGACTGACTGGTGACAGACACTCAACCTTACGCCACTACATCAAGAAGTAGGAACGTTGACAATATCATGATATGCATTTTTTTTAACCATAAAAAAAATATACCGATATTATCGTGAATGATCAGCAAAGATGAAGTAGTTTTGCATATGTAAACTTTACTCACACCAGTGAAAACTCAGCCTGTAAAACAAGTGCTACAGTATCTAGAGGGATCTCTTAGAACAGATGACAAAACTGTTGATGCTCTGCTCCGTCTGTGAGAACACTGCACTTCCTGCATTTCAGAACAAATTCTATAATTTTGGAGCATGCCAGACGTGTTCATTCTTTTGTTCACTTTATGTTCAGATTAGCTCCGTAATACAACCAAATAAGACGGTTTACAGATTTTTCCTCGCACTCAGAATGACGCGAGTCCTCTTGCACCCTAACAGCTGCATCCATGCATTCAAAACTGCAGTCAGACAACATGGCCCATCTGATCACGGCCTAAAGCCTTGTTTGGAGAGGATTTGTTTTACAAGGGAAGGTGGTCTAAAATAATGTGTCGTTTCAGTCCCCTCCAAATCTGACAGAATCTGCCACTAATGTTCCTGGATTGTGTGTACCAACATCAGTAGAAACCCTGGGATCCCGTTTCCCTGTGATCATCGGTTTCAAAGGTGAAAAAAACAGCCTTATAAAAAACACACGACATAGTCAATTTTTTGGAAATATCACCTTTTTGGGCTCTTGGAACATGTGATGGACAATTTTTCACAATGTTTTGACATTTTATATACAAAGTGATTCATCTAGAAAAATAATCAGTGGATTGATCAATGATGAAAATAATTGTTGGTTGCAGCTCTACTGTTGTTTGCTTTAAAATCAAATTATTTATGACACATCGTACATTTTGATGTGATTACAATATCTGGATTAAGCAAACTGTTTGCTGACTGATTACAGAGACCTCATCCAAAATTAACTATGAATATTACAGATGCAATTAGAAAATTAAAAAAATGACTCAGTTTTTAAGAAATTAATCATGATAGGGCATTGGATCGGTTGACAATATTAACACCAATCCGTATTGCCTGTTTGCTCAACCATAAATTATTTTATTATCACCCCAATTCCAAAAAAGTTGGGACATTGTCCGTCAGTTAATATATATATATATATATATATATTTATATTTATTTCAATTGAACTGTAACAAGACAGTATTTCTTATGTTCAAACTGATAAACTTTTGTCCGTGCAAATACAGTATACACTCTGAATTCTGAATTTGATGCAATCTGATTTTTACATTTTACACAGCGTGCCACCTTTTCTCGATATTGGGTTGTATGTATTTATAATAATATAGTTATTATGCTGTGTTATGACATCATTGTGACCTTTGCATTGGTAACTGTCAGTTATCTGCACTGTTGGTGATCTAGGATTTGGAGCTTAATCCTTTTATCTATGACAATTGTCTGATAAATGCACATAATGCGGCCGAAAATGATCATTTTAATACAATTGATGTAGAAATCAGTAAAAGTGCGAACACTGTTACCACTGCAGAGAAGCGCAAGTACAAAATACTAACCCTGATATCCATGAGCACAGAAGTAAGTGGTGGCTGTGAAGCCATGGCATTTGAATGACACATTGATGGCCGCGGCTCGTACGTGGCATGCCAAGAGTCCAGAAGATAGAACCAGTCTGGATCGGAGCGGGCCAAGAGCTTAGTGGGGAGTCCACAAACTGCTCAAAGCTGACATTTGTGCCTCCAGGAGGTACGCAAACAGGGATAGACATCCAGTCAGATCCAACTAACCCCCCCCCTCGCACACACTCCTCCCTCCCCTCCCCCCCAACCCACCCAGTTGTCTTCATCTCTCCATCAATCTCATTTAATTGTTTTTCCATTGGAGATGTTGTACATAGATAACTCACTGTACATTATTCCTACTCCTCCGTTCTCTCCAGCAGAAGTGCCATTTTGAGAGCAGGCCGTGTCTTTAGCTGTCTGGGGGACGGTGGGGAAACTGCTGATGTGCTGTGGATCGTTTTTCCTCCAATAGTACTGGAGTTCATTTAATGGGCTCAGGTTCTTGTTAAATCACGCAGACTGATTGCTTTTATGTACTGCTGCACTGACTTTTCTATTTCACCACAAAATAAACAGTGTTTAAATACGGGGAGGTGTGGAAGTTGTGCCTGAATGTTAGAATACGGACAATTATAAAATCTAATTTTCTGAAAAGAACAATAGGAATCACATGTATATTTGATGATGGCAACATATCCTCAAACCCCAAACCAATATCTTTTCTGAGTGCAGGAAACGGGGATTAATAAAAGGGATTATGTCTTACTCTGGATCCTCAAGGTTTCTGCCGTTCCTTCAAACCCAAATTATAGAAGATGTATAATGGATGAACAAAAGAAGAGGTTTTAAAGCAGTAGCATCTTTATTACACTGCCATAAATACTAATTAACGCCTGTTGCTAAATCAAAGTTTTGATTAAATCCCATATCTTGCTGTAAACCTTCTAATCTTAAGTGGACATCTGTTAGCTAGTTTTGTCAGTTGGTGTTTTGTTACTGACATCATGGGTGAAATAAATGCCACTGTTCCAAGAGACAAAAATATATAAACTCTGAGAGGACACTAAGAGCCAGACACTGTTTTTTTTAACCCAGTACTGTCCAAAAACACTATAGCTTGTGTGCCACCAAGTACTAACTCGAGGAGACAGTGGGAATACAGTACTTAAGTATCTCAAGTATGTTAAGCATTAGAATTCTAACAACCATCTGTTATTAAGAAATAAAAAATTGCCTCCATCTGAAGCATCACATTATAACTTATAATATTAAGTACACTGCTGCTCAAAGCTCTGACAATTAAAAAAAAAAAAAAAAGTTTTGACACAGCCCCTACTGATGTTACTAACCATTCAGCATACTTTATTAGCAAGACAAAAGCTAGCTTTCTTCAAAGAAAGAGCAGCAGCATTCATTTAAGCTAGCAGCTAAGCTATCTTTACCTACTTCTCTATGGATGGACGACATTTATAATCATCCATCAGTGCTCAAAAGGTTTAGTAAATCTTGAGAAATGCTCAGACTCTTCTCATTATCACTATGCTTCAAAATAACTTTAATGTAAACCCATCTGAGGCAGTGTTACACACTCAAATTGGTCCGAAATACAGGTGACATAGTATAAAGAGTGACAAATCCCGCATAAGAAGGGCCACGGGATGGATAGAAGACATGACTTTACCCAGAAATAAGTCCATAAGATAAATTATGTAACAAACACATTTATTTAAATCCAAACCGTGATCTTTTCTTAAACATAACCAAGTCGTTTCTTTGAATTCACAACATCACATGTTCCACATGTTTTAAAACTGCTACTGTAGTGGAGCGTCACAGTTGTTTTTTGGTGTATTTTTCCAGACATACACAATATAGTTAAATGACAGAATTCTCTGGTATCACTACAGGTGTGTTCAAACAGAATGCAAATTGTAGAGGTGGCACGATTGCTTGAGACATTGATGCAGTTAACACAGTTAGAAACTGATTCAACAATGTTTGTATGTTGCTAGCGAGCTAACAGCTAGCATCCGTTAGTGGCAATTAAACACGACTGCAGAGCATTTTATTTTTTTCATCCTAAAATGACCATGGGTGCAGCCAGGCCTATGTATGTTTGTGCTCCACTAGTAAATTACAATCACAGAATTCATCAGCTGTTGGTGTTGCCAAATATCCAGACAACAGATATCCTGAATGGTGGGTTCCCAGGTCACACTGGGCCAATGCATTTTGCACCTTTTGCTTTCCACATGGATTGTTTGCACGCAACCGAAGCCTGCTCAAAAGTGATTGATCAATAACTGCTTTGAATACAAATGAAAACGAGAATTCCTCAGATATCAAAATGTCCCGTTGCCTACAGATCCTGCATTCATTTGCAGATATCCGTTTATAGAGATTGTTATAGTTGTATTTGTCGGGAGGCCTGATTTGGTACAAAAATATTTTTTAATTAAAGCCATACTTGTAATCATTTAAAAGCTTGTGGTCTCACATGATGCCTGTATGCTGCACATGTAGCAGCCTTATTTTTCAATCCAGTCAGTTTTATAGTTGGAGACGAATCCTCAACAGCAACAAAGCTGAAATAAAAACCTTATTCCACATCAGCTTCTCTCTTGATTCCTACTAATTCCCGGTCTTGTGCACTCATAGTATTGTACATTTCCACTGTCTTACTTACTACTTACTCGACTTAATATAGTCTAACTGTGGACTCATAAGGGTTCAACAGAGTGGGATCTGTGTGATCAACAAAACTGTTCTGCATGGTGCCAACCAGCACTGATGACTTTCATAAGGATGCCTTCCAACAAAATTATGCAGTGCGCTATGAAAGTGGTATGCATCCACTTTAACAAGGACTCTTTGTTTTATGCTGTTGCTCGCCATGTGTCATTGACTTTAATGCCTTATAAATACCATTGATATATTAAATTGGTATTACACTGCCGTATTTTTATCATCTCTGAGCTTGTTTCTGGCGCTTTTATATCAAGAGGGAATGAGAGAAAAGATGAAAAAGGCTCTGCCAGCTTTTTCTTTTTTCCTTTTTTTATTTTGGAGTAGGCTGTTGGTGAGTTCTGTTCATTTCACTCAGGGCACTTTGTGTTGATAGCTTACTGTGCACATAAGAAGCGTGCGGTGCTAGAAATAATTGTTCTTTTCATGGTAAGAAAGGCCATATCAATTAAGAGTAAATAGTCTCCTTAGTTATTACAGTACAGCTCAGTGGTATGCCGTCAATTGTACTCTGTTCCCCCTTTTTTTTTTTTTCTCAATGTCTGTGCACAAACTGTATTTAAGCCTTGTGGTGTTGTAACCAGCATTTAACATGAAAAATACTCTGAATATGTGCTTATTTGTGAGTCATCATTATAATGGCTGTGCATGGAAAAGGAGGAAATGACAATGAAAAAAGTGCTCAAAGGAACTATTCATTCTCTACTTTAAACAGTTCTTTGTGAATGGCACGCATTAACCAATTACACAACAGAAACAGTTGGCCTGTCTATTGAGGGTTAACTCTGTCTCTTTGTTTTTCATCTCGCTCTGAAGCTGAGGGTATACACTGTGGGCCTATTATTTTTCATTGCCTTGGGACTTGATCTTGAAAGGAAGCAGTCATAATGTATAGTAAATAAGCATTTAGAAATCGTCGGGGATATGTTTGATATATCCACAAGTAGGTTCCTACATTGGCATTATGTGATTGTAAACATTTGCTTAATAGATCTTCTAGGTGAAACAAAGATGCATCTTTTACCTGGATCATTTTTCATTTTTGCATTTCCTATTAGGGATGATATTGTAAATTATTCTCTTATGTATTTCATAATGTATATGCATCACCACCATTCCCCTGGCCCATTGTTTGATATTCTGCAATATGTTTAATGTATGTGCAGAGTGTCTGAGCTAACAGACATCAGCAACCTGAACTAAACTCAATCCACTGTATAATTGAGTCTCAATAGACGTAACATTAAACAAGTAGAAAAGATACAACTCATAGGGCAAATAAGCTCTCGTCTAATTGTTAGAATTGGGTCATATTTCAGTCAGAGGAGTGATCTCAGGAGCGGGAAGATGATCATTATTACCTGTATTAATGGATGAAGAGGAGTGATAGTGTTTCATGATGGTAATGACCTTTGACCCCACTTGTGTGTTCCTGTGTGGAGCTGGATCAAGATGAGTGGCTTGACGGCCAAGAGTGGGAGGAGGAGAATGTGAGGGATAATTAGAGGGCAGATAAAGAGAGTGGTTCCAAAATGCTCTGTCGTAGAATGTGTAATTTAGGCCTTATTTTCAAATTACAATTCATGAAGATTTCTGCAACAATGGTGATTGAGTTTTATTATTTAGTAGCTTTTATTTTCTAGTGCTGGAAGGATCATGATGCTTCACTCAAAATAACACCATGCCACTTTTGAAAGAAGAAACAACACACTCTCCCTCTTACAAATGAAGAATTTATAAGCAATAAACCTTTGTTCAATTCATTACACAGAGGGGATTTGTTGCTACGCCCTTATTTGGTCTGTATGATTGGTTATGGTGGGTGGCATTAACTGATGTCCGCTTATGATAAATATAGCTATATTCCTGATAGTACACTACACTTCAAGCACTCCCCCAGACCTTTCTGAGAGCGAGCAGTTAACATAAGACATGGTACAGGTGTGAATGTGTCTGTTTGTCTCTGATGTTGCCAAAGTGCACATATGATGTCCCTATGACTCCCCATGAGAATGCATTAAAGCACAGTATTGAGCGTAGGTCGCCTGTGTTTTGGCAGCGATCAGAGCCGAAGACACAATCACTGTAGTCGTATGATTAAAACAGAAGAAAAAAGACTTGAAATGTAAACATTATGCTGCTTTTTCGCAAGCGAGGTACCACAAAATATCTTCATGTGTTAAAGTGAGAAAACTAATGAGTCCTTTGAACATTTTCCATGCAAATTGGCCGACATTATCATACAGTATATATAAAAAGATGAGTATTTTATGCACAGTGTTTCAAGTGTCCAGTGAGAAAGAAGGTCAGGGATTAGAACTGAACAAGACCTTGGTCTCATCACGACATTTCTGTCCAGCTATTCAGGCTGTAAGCATATGATCGACTGGTGCCAAGTCTGGCCTTATGTTTTTTGTCATTGTGCCAGCTGCAACATCCCCTGGTAGGCCCCAAAATGATGCATCTTCTTTGATACATTCTTAAGTACACATCAGACACAGTCAAATATTAATCTGCCATGCTCGCCGGCCAAACAACATCTGTCTCAAAACATGAACTAACATTCCCAGTTTTTCTTTCTTGGCTCACAAGAATATGCCCCTCCAACTTCAGAACATCCATCCGCACAGCTATGCGTACGTTTGTTCAGTTATTTACCAATTCATAAAAATTCAAATACTCAGAATAAAATGTAGCAAACAGAAGAGCAACCATAAGCATGAAAACACATCAGATTTATTCTGCCTGCCTTGTTTACCGGTTCACGGAACACTGCATGCAAACAGAATGCAAATGCATTTGATTGAATCAGGTGATGCCGAGGTAATTGTATTTGGAGAAATGTCCAAGATTTTTTTTCATCATTATCAGTGGGGGGTTTTCTTTATGAAATCCATCTTAAACAAAAGCTATCATCACTCCCGAGCCTTGTGATCTTCCTTTGTCACATGCGGATGTGGATGCGTCTTTAATTTCCTTTCAATTAAAAGTAAATATACGCCTTTATTTTTTTTCCCCCACTGTGAAATCCAAACAAGAGGAGTCAACATGAGCAGACAGGTGAGGAATATTCATTTATATCTGCCTGCCGTTTTTTCCTTTTTTTTTCATTGTTGATGCTGATGATGTGATTCAACAGGCAACACTGTGCCTGCATGCACATACCCACGAGTTTGTAACGAGGGGGAGAAGAAAAAAACCCCTCCCTGCCGGCTTGTCTTGTTCAGAGCTGGATGGGAAAGACAAACAAACACCAAACAAGTGCAACACAACACAAACTTTACTTCATCATTAAATGGCTGTTAATCCATGTCTCCTGTAGCTACAGTTGCTTTGATCAGAGCAAAATTGTCACGAAGACGCAGCTTTTTCGTATCTACTTAGTGTGTAGTTGCTCGTCATTGTAGATATTAATGCAGTGACAGGAGTATTGCTTATTGACAGCAACTGCTGTGAATTAATTCAAGTCCATATTACTTTCCTTCAGCCCAGTATGTTGGATAGTGTATCTGGTAACGGGCAGGAAGGTTTTTTTTATGTTGTAAATTAACTTACCTTGTATGGTATTTATACAATATATTGAGATTAAATTACTTTCGCTAATGCTTCAAGTGCTAGTAGTAACACATCTACTACAACCAGTAGCAGTAATATCACTGCTAGATGTAAAGGAACTCTTCACTCAAAAATGGGTTATTCTTATCTTTATGGAACGTAAATGTTTGACGTTGACTATACTTGTACCTCTGCAAAGTTTGTCAATAGAAAGGTGTTTTTTACACATTTCTACTGAAGGGTCGATGTTTGTGCACTTACCAAAAATGTCAAATGTACCCAGGGATATCTTGATGAGGTACATCACAGCTTTGAAAGCCAATAAGAAGTTGTTAAAGAAATCTGTCACATCCAGCCAAAGCGAACTTGTTGGGCAGAGAGAAAACATAGTTAACATTGTTTACATTGTTACACTGCCAATTACAAGCTACCAAACAACATAAAGATGCTAACTCGCTTTCTATGTACCATTCTACGTCTATTAATTGGTGATTTTACTGCAATACCTCTGCAGTCTGCTGATTACTCACACTGCTCTTTCACAGGAAAACCTAGCAAAAGCAGTAGTGGTGGGCTATAGCTTAGCATTTATGTCCTCCAACCTTAACCCATTAAAGCCGGGGAAGCGGATACGTCGTTTTGTAGTATTTGTAGTTTTTCTCCACCTATTTTCCGTCTCTTGGCCAATGAAATGCATCAAATACATGTGGGAGTGTGGCAATGCATCATGGGACTTTTCCAGAACTTTGAAATCATCACCAAAAAAAGACACAAAATGACCAAAAAGGACACAGAATTACCAAAAAAGACACAAAATTATTTTAAAAAAGACACAGAATTATTAAAAAAGACACATAATTACCAAAAAAGACACATAATTACCAAAAAAAAGACATACAATTACTAAATAATAACTTCAGGTTTTAGGGGCTTATTTTAAAATCCCAACGGTTTTACAGGCATTTTTTCCAGGCGTTTTAGGCCTAAATGGGTTAAAGTGAGCTACACCATGGTCACATTCTTTAAACCCATTGACTTTGAGACAAGGGCACCAGACGTGCAAAAATGCCAACTCATTTCTGGGTTTTAGGACTGGTTCCTGCAACACTCTATACAGGAGAAGGAGTAGATCTGCTTCCACCCTTTTCTTCTCCTTAAGTAATAATTTTTTTTCAGTCAAGACATGTCTGGCCAGGACGCCAAAAGAGGAAACGCATGCCCTCTAGACTTGTGTGATGACACAGTAAAGCTAGATGAACAGTAACTCAAGGCTGACTACACATCAAAGCACAGAATCTGGTTTTATGTTCTTACTCTGCTGCCTTTATCAGTATTTTATATTAATAAATCAAATGATGTGAGGGAGCTCCCCCTAAATATAATGTGAGGGAGCTCCCCCTAAAAATGAACCCATAGGTTGTTTGTACAAGCAACTAATTACAACCCATACTTGCCTTTTTTTGACCCAGGAGAACACTGTCCACATCTTGTAGCTAAGTTACATATCGTACTTCAATTGTGACAAACTTCACTTACGTCACATATATAAAACTGATATTTTCCCAAACCAAACCCAAGCAGTTTTAGCAAGTTGAGATTCCTAAAATTTTCTTTGGTAAAACCCTTGTCCACATTTGGCTTCAAACTGCTTCCACAGTTAAAGCAGTAAGTAGAAAACAACAACACTATATTCAATTTTCTCATTTCACATCAGGAAGGACACTGGTTTACCTTAAGTAATACTGAGTCAAGGACTTGATTGAATTTCACTGATGTCATTACGGGGTCACATTTCAGTGTGTAATATGATATAAATTTAGTTACCCCACCCCTCCTCTCTCTGTCTGTCCCTGCCCTGTGTGGGGGACTCTTGTTTGTGCTTTTAAGCTAGCCTGGTTCTGTGTGCCCGACGCAACATGATGGATGGTCCCATCCTTTACAAATGTTTTATTGCATCTGTCATTAGCCAAAGGTGGCGCAGGCATACTGTAAGAATATGCATGTGCAAGAACCCACCACACTGCAGGAAACAGGTACACACACACAAAATTGAATCTCCCCTTCTCCCTTTCTCTTGCACTTCTACAGGTATGCAGCCTTTTGTATAGATAGATATTGTATAGATTTGTATATCTTGAATTCATGCAGTGAACCAAAGCAGTGATGAGATAAGGGGCCTGCCATGTAGGTGCACTACAAAAAGTGTGGTATAATAGATCTGGATGCACACAGATGTTCTTCCTTTTTGGGTATGAAACTGCACTGGGCAGTCCCAACTTAAGTAGGGGAACTCCGCTGATTTTACACATTAATTCCAGCTCACCAGTCATGGGAAGTGCTGCACAGTCTGTGAAAAAAAACTATGATTTTGTCTGTGGCTTCATCTGATTATGATGTCATCAGCATCTGTTATCTCATCTTGTGCTTGAAGGACTGGTCAGGTTCTGGCATATAGACACTGTTAAGTTGCAGTATGGGAAATGTAAGATCTGAGTTTTTGGAGCTCGACCCACAATGGGTCTTAAGGTTAGTAAATCTCTGCCTTTGCTGCATCATCATTCCTGGTTAAGGGTAGTCTTTTTCAAGCCACCCATTTATTGAGTTGCAATACTAAATTGATGAACCCCTTTCAATAAATCTTGCCTTTCTGCAGCGACATGTACAGGTGCCCTTGGATGAAAGCACTCCGTAACAATTCTGTACTCTAAGGCAATTTTGTGGCACAAAAGATACTTTCTCCCATACACAATTTTTAATGCATGCTGTATTCATTAATACATTTTCTGAGCATCACAAACACCCCAAAGGTACACTTTGTTTTATTACAATTTGAGTCATTAGGTCCAATAAAAATTAACAAGACTAAGAGTCCACAGCCACGCTAGCGGCTCACTGAGACTGTATTAAGGCACAGTGGAGCTTTGAGCTTAATCATAATGTCAGCATGCTAAGATGATTACAGTGCCAATATGCAGATTTTTAGCAGGTAACGCCAACCATTGTCACCATATAGTTCAACTTATCACGATGTTAAAATGTACTAATATTAGCGCTAAACATAGTTACAATTTGTTTTGCAGATATTCAGTCATAAACCAATGATGAGTGGTATAAAGGTATAAATAACTCATCTGGACTGGAGCATGAATGACTGAACCACATTTTTTAAAATGTAGTGTCAATCCATCCAGTAGATTTAGAGATATTCCATTGGATAAGTGAAAACTTTGACCTACTTGTGGTGCTAGAGGCAAAGTCAGGGGATCACAAAGTCATTAACCTTCGTTCTCGGGGGAAAACCATGAATGTCTGTACAAGATTTCATGGCAATCCATCCAATAGTTGCAGAGAGTCAACATGACTAAAAGGCTTCAAAGAGGTGGCTCAGCCAGAAAGGGTCTTCACTGCACTTGTTCTATCTGCCCAAAAACATTTTTTTTCTCACAACACAGTCTTGGAACTTGGTGTCCAGTCCTCTTAACCCATTGAAGCCTGGAAAGCGGATACGTCGTTTTGTAGTATTTGTATAAGCTCTCAAATACCTTTTTGAATTTCATTTCTATCTGCTACAGAGGCTGAAAAATCTATTATTTAGTAGAAGAGTTGACACTTTTTTCCCCAGAATTTTTCCAGAATTTCCAGAAAATTAGAGGCTTATTTTAAAATCACCCAGCGATTTTTCAGGCCTCAAACACAGCCATGACCCGGATCCAGTGGGGTCAAAGATCACAGAGACGGGACTGTTCAGAGATTCCGCCTCAAATTATGTCATTAAAGGCCTGGAATAACTACAGCTTTGCAGGTGCAGCTTTGACTGCGTTAACAAATCTAATCAAGCCGTTAGACCTTCTTCGTGTCCATCCCGAGGTCCATCCTAAGGTCACAGCGTTGGCTTGTACTTCAGCAGGAAATACACTTACTGCTCCTGTGTGATAGAAAGCGTTTTATCTGGACAGGGTGGTGTCTTTGGGGTGGCGGTTTGTCTTTCCCCTGCAACCTTCTCCTCTCCCTCCCTGTCTGTCTGGCTCTCTTTAAGGCTGCTGCAGTAGCCCAAGGTGAGTTATAGAGTTACAGGGGCCGCCGCTTCTTCCTTGCTACTGTTTTGTTGTTTTGACCCTGTGCCATCTGAAGAATTTTTGAATAACAGATCTCACCATCCTGGATGTTTTTCAGGGAGGCCTCATGCAAAATGAATAGGGGTGGCACATTTTATTGAAGTTTGATTTAAAGAGGGGGTGGGGTACAAATGGAGGACAGAGAGAGGAAGAAAAGGCAGGAGAGAAAGAGAAGGATGTTGTCATAAATTATTTTACTCATATCCAGCCCTGCCGATGTATGTTGGATCGGTAAATAATGCATCACTCCGCCGCATAATTAGGACAACAACACTATTCTTTTCCCCTTACTGACGCTTCTAGATAACTATGTAGCTGTTGTTTGATTCCTCCTCCTCTTTAATGGACGCTGAGGCCACCTGATTGATCTGTGAAAAAAGCGAGTTAAATGGCCTTTAAGTGCTGCTGTTGTTTCTGCACGGTTTGTGTAAACGCATCGCTTTCTTTAAAAAAAAAACATGTTCAGATCTTAATGATATAGGTTATCATGTGAATGCTCATTATCATTTAGACACCAAATAAGCGAAGGTAATGTGTCCTAGAACACAGGAGGCGCCCGGGTAATGTTTGTCAGCAGTGATGTACATGTACATTGGCTTCGCAGATTCATTACAGCTCGAAGGCTGGCGCCATTGATTCTAACGCAATGTGACAAAATGCAAAGCCTGTTAAAAGAAAGGCGGGAAAAAAAGACAGGAAAGAAGAGGAGGTTATTATTTAATATATGTGTCTCACTGTGTGTGTGTATGCGTGTCTTCCTCTCTCGTCTTTCTTCGGCAGGAGATAACACCTTTTGGAAGAACTGCCTTGAAGCATTATCCTCTAGACAGGATACATGGCTAATCTTCGGCTTTGAGCCATTACGCTACATTTATCTGTGACCCCCTCTCTCTTTATATCATTACAGTTAAAGTCCATAAAAGTGTGTTTAGACAAAGATGAAGGCATTACCTGCTCAGAAACCCCAAGTGCTATTAGAGGCTTAGGCCCCTGCCGATGTGCACTGGATATTAAATATCCTTTATCTTAAACGCTCTCTCTCTCACAGCTCTCTGGGTAAGCTGATATCTCACTCTGCCCTGCCTTATATTGCCATAGGCGTAATAAATACACAGATATCAATGGGCCAAGTTTGTCCCGGTCTCAAACGATTATGTGAGGCATGCCTCCCCTTTATGTATTGGGAGTAGCAGGAGAGCTTTTATTTATTTCCGTGGGAGGGTAAGGACAGATATAGTTACAAAGTCAGACAGAGTGGAGGAGCAGAGCTAGTTATCTGCTGAGCTGAGGGGACAGGCCAACCACCCAGACCTCGGGCACGCACACACACACACACACACACACACACACACACACACACACACACACACACACACACAGACACAGACTGCTGAACACCCGTGCACACATTTATACACTTTATTCTATGTCATAAACAGACACGCGCACACGTACGATTGCTGCATATCACGAAAAAAAACACATGCACACACACACACAGATGCACACACACACACACACACACACATGCACACACACACATGCACACACACAGATGCACACACACACACACACACACACAGACTGCTGAACACCCGTGCACACATTTATACATGTACACTTTATTCTATGTCATAAACAGACACGTGCACACGTACGATTGCATGTCACGAAAACACACACACGCATGCATCATGATCCACACTTACTCATCATCAGATTGGTATCTCAGAAAGGGAGGGATGGCGTGTATCTGTACAGAGGACAAAGAGTCAACTTTATTGTCTTAAGGACATTTGTAATGTACACCAATTCTCTCCAGTTAATGTCATATTCTTTGAAAAGGACAGCTCTCTGCAGGGCATAGAAACGTGAGAACCAAGTCTGTAACCCATGATGCTATCACACTGGAGCACTCCACCAAAGTTATCAGGTTAAAAATAACATTAAGGTTTCTAGTTTGAGGGCAGTAAAATGGTGCACCTGGCTGACTGTTCAGCATGTTTGTGTCTAACTTTCACATGGACTCCAAAGTGTACCACTGCTGGTGGTGTGGAGGTCTTCACGTAGGTGTGTTATCAATATTTCTGCACAGTGTGTAGCTTTGGCTAAAACATTCCAAGGTGTCAATCAGGGTGATTAGATTTACTTTATTGGTATCAACAGAACAACACTGTTAGACATTTCTGTCGGAAAATGGAATTTGTTTTATGATCTCACACCAACATCTTTAAAGTTTAGTAAGGTTTAAATACAACTTGGATAGTTTTAGAGAAAGTGTATTGGGTTGAAGTCCCATTTTTTGCCTGTCAAATTTCTACAATGCATGATTTTGAGTGATGCGATACTTTAAAAAGAGGGAAGAGTATAGGGAACCAATAGCAATGCTTTAATTTGTCACGTGGTCTCCAGGAGGCCATATTGAAACTCTATTTTGCCGACTTCTCCAAAGGAAACAGCTTTGCCATTTTACGCCACAAAAAAAGCACTCAAAACGTCAGTCCTGGCCCTTTTCCATCTGGAAAAAGAAAATTTGCTACTCCAGACAAGAAACTGGTTAAAAAAGTTACTTTTATTATGTTTTTAAATGTAAAATGTTTTGGATTGTTTGTATTGTACCCTGTTGAAGCTGCTGAATCTTTTACACATCTCTATTAAATAAATAATTTTCAAATTGAAAAAAAACCCCTCTCTTTTTCACTTATGCACCATTGCCTATGGGCAACAAACCCCAAAAACGTACAACATTTTTTTTTTTAAATTTCTTCAGATTATGTTTATTTAGTCTATTTTAAGACAAAAAAAACCAACACTCCGAACATTTTTTTCCCTAACTGGCATCATAATGCGTACCATAGAGGGTTAAGGGTAGGACTGTCAATGGATTAAAGAAACAAATGAATCACACAATTTGCTGTAATTAATCGTGATGAATCGCTTTTTTAAATATTGGATATTGTCTGTAAAGGGGTTACTTGTGGGTACCCATAAAGCCTGTCTTTATTCTGATATCTTGAGGTTAGAAGTTAAGGGAAGTCTTTGAAAATGGCCGTGGCAATAACGCCAAAACAGTTGTCTTCCTTTCACTCTAATAAGGTTAACAAAGCAGACCCACTTTCTTCAGGTTCCTCATTCTTTTTTCTATTTTTCACTTTCTCACGTATGCTCCCACTCCCCCTCATGCTCCGAGTCACTTTCACAACTTTCATTACCTCTCTGAGGGCAGGCTGAGCTAGCTGGCAGGGGAGATGGGTGTATATCTCCTAGCTATAACCCGCCGTCCCCAGAGTGTGGAGGTCAATGAGATTAACCTATAGCTCCTTTTTTCCTTCATTACGCACTCCAAATTACACCCACTTACAGACGAGAGAAAGAAAGGAGGGAATCATATATGGGCTGATATCTATTTAAAATCTAATCCCTTTGGGTGAATTGCTCAGCCTTTCCATTTCTCTTATGTTTCTGCCTATTGCCTCCGGGCTCCGCTGTGCCGTGGTGCGCTGCGGCGCCGTTCAGGAAGGTGCTATAACCTCGCCCCTGTTCGTATTAACTTTAGATTCATCTGCACAAATATAGGAGACACTTAAGATTATAACTCCCTCTTTTCTGTTGTTATTGCTCAGTTAAACATTACAGACTCGTAGACTTTTGCTCCGTTGCCACAGAGCTAACCACTCAATTTACTCCGATTATTTACTGTGGATTCCTTTGGTTGTACCTTGAGGTGCAGCATTTCTTTCTAAAAGAGAGGTTTTCAGTGTCCAAGTAATATTTTTTTAACTCAATGTACCATGACATGTTAAGTAAACAAAATAGTTAATAGAAATGCATGGACATGATTAAGTGTAGGGAGGAGTTTATGATGTACTTTTCTCTCCTTGTAGCTGAGGTTTGAATCTGTAGAAGAGCATTTGTTCCTAAATAAAACATTTTATTATTGTGACTTCCTCTCTGTACACATGTTCTATAGGCTGCAGTACATCTGAATCTCATTGCCTTTCACCACACTCCTCTTCTGCTGTTTAACTTCAGCGTGATGCTTTAAAAGTCCCATACTTATCAGATTTCACGATTTTGTTTTTGAATGTGGCTCGGGATAAGAATAATGTTCTTTTTGATGTTCACAAAGACATATACAGTGGTGAGACAGTCAAGTAAACATGTGCTATAAACAATGTCTGGCACACAGGGCTTTGATATGTGAGTTTGTGTGACAGCTGAAAGAGTTTTGACCACATCATGTGTTTCCAGACTGCAGGTGCACTGGTCAACAAACTGCATGTACTTCATATGTCATAGGCAGCCGTCTGGAAAATGACAGAATATACAAAACAGGAGAAAAGTGCTTAGATAACGAGGAAGTTTGAACTAAAACCAACAGGGGTATGGCAGATGTGGATAGAGAAATGACTGCTAGTTGGTTGTGCAATCGTGTATAATCCACCTTTTCTTGCAATGATGATTCACTTACTTCAAAGTCCTTTTTCATGAAGTGTTTACATTAATTTGTCTACCCCCTGTTGTTTAGTTAAAAGGATATTTATTGAATGTATTTGCACATACCCACAGACTGAACAACCACAGTATTGCGCTGTGATTGGCTTATGTCACCAGCTCATCTAATTGAAAGGAAACAAACCTGCTGACTGGAGGATTTCCAGATCAAGTGCTTCAAACTACCTTGATTCAGCCTGGTAGGGTTCCTCCGTGGCCAATCAGGAGCAAGTCCTGCTGCGATGTGTTTTCCCTGACACCGAAAATCCAAAGGTAAAAATAGAGATGCAGTTTGAAATAGGATTAATTTTATACATAAAGCGTCAGTAATCAAAATGTTTATATTCAAACTCTATTAATTATTAGATCAAATTAATGTGTGTAATGTGAAAGGGGGCACTCGAAGTAACACAGAGACCTGACTGACTCGCCAAAAGCCCTCTTCTTTCTCAACTGTCTCTGGTTTTAGTGTCTTTCTGCTGATTGTTTTGGTTCTTTTGCCTCGCGACTTTGTTCCATGCTATCTAACAGCAGACATGAAAAGTACCTATAGAGAAGCAGCGTTTAGTTTTTATGCACCAAATCTCTGGAACAAACTCCCAGAGAACTTGAGGTCTGCTGCAACTCTCAGCTCTTTTAAATCAAGTCTGAAGACTTTTCTGTTTCCATTTTAACCTGTAATTTTTATTCATTCGCTTTTAAATGTTTTATTCATTCACTTTTTTTTTTTTTTTAATTCGCTTTTAAATGTCTTCTAATGTGTTTTATGTATTTTAATCTTGCCCCTGTAAAGCACTTTGAATGGCCCTGTGTCCGAATTGTGCTATATAAATAAACTTGCCTTGCCTATCAGCTAAAATGCTGGATATTTACGCTAGGGATTGGTGAGGACCAACCTAGAGCTCATAATATAGTTGTATAAAGCTAAAGATCAGTTGTTGCTCAGTTTCTACTGGATTAAAAAAAAAAAGATATTCTTTTGGTCATTTTCAAGGCTTTATTGAGAGTGAGAGAGAGACAGAGCCCTTTCCCGCATATCTCCCCCTACAATCTGAGTCGGATTCGAACCCGGGCTGCCCGCGTATAAGGACAAGGCCTCTATAGTATAGTATGGACTCTACCAGGTGTGTAACCGTGGCGACCCTCTGCTGGATATTTAAAGCAACATCACGTGATTATTTTCAGTATATTTTCAAACTGATAAACTTTTGTGTTTGTAAGTATAAATGCTGAATTCTGAATTTGATGCATTCTGTGTTTGTTTATGCTTTACACAGTGTCCCAACTTTAGAGTAGAGTTTTCACACTGACCTAATATCTTGTCCTCCGTCAGTCACTGTTTAATTTAACTCCCTTTTTAATAGCTGTTACTGAATTAAAGCTCCTGGCCTCCTCGCTCTTTGGGGGCCACTTATTATAAAGCTGCATAAACATGAGCAGCATGTATAGTAATCATCATCAACAACAGTGGAGTTCAGAGATCAACCCAAATCGGAAGCCGCCGTGATACAATAGGAAGCCATGTTCAATATTATCTTAACATTAGCGGTGATGAGCAAATGTATTTGTCGGTGAGGACATCTGAGGTTTATCTGCTGGAGGATGGTGTGACTGATAGAGCGTCATGGTGGTGGGTGTGACGGAGTAGGCAGCAACCCGGCTCATGTAACTTCCTGGTTATGAATAGCCTCTATGGAAAGGTCAATGCCATGACAACCCTGTGATGGATGTCGCTGACGTCCAATTAAATCCTTCTAAAAAAGGCGCCTCTGAGGCTCTTGTGTGTGCTTATTAAATATAAAACAGCTAAATCAAAAGTCTGAGGGGCCTGCTTCTCTGTGCTTAATGCCGGCTAGGACAACCAAGAGCATTTTTTATTCCTCAATTATTCATGTTTTTGATGAGGGGGTCAATAAGGGAAAGAGCACTCGTTATGAATGTTTGGAGCTAAGCGCAAAGGTCACAACACACAAACACACACAAATACACATCTTTTCAGACGGTTCAAACTTTTTTTCCTCACTCTTTCTCTCTGGATAAATAGAGCAGAGCAAAGAACAGTACTCCTGTGCTTTGAGGAATGCAAATATTTGTCGCCAGGTTGTTGAAGCTTTCTTTTTTGTATCTTTCTCGCCCAGTCTCCCTCTCGTACACACACACACACACACACACACACACAGGCTGCTTTGAGGAAACTGGGACAGACAGTCAAGCCATGAATAAGAGGATGCACGTTTTTATTTGTGTATTATGTGGCCCTTTGAAACTTCCAGCACATCCACAAGTGCACACAGACATGCACATAGACACACATGGCCGCACACTGGAGTCAGCCACCCAGCCTCAGTTTCCTTCCTCCAGTCCAACAGTAAAAGTCCTCTCACTTTTAAGCCTACCTTTGGTTGAACTTATGCTTTTCTTTTTTTCCCATGTCTTGTGTATCCACTCTGAAATTATAGATGGGGATAATAATAATAATGTCATTTTGTACCGGAATCTTAGTCATTACCTGCAGTAAAGTGCTTCTAATTGATACCACCAGAGAGATAATGATTACAATGCCCTCCAGGAACATATTATTGCAATATTAACCTTTGTATATACTTTTATGCAGAAGACTCTGGCACATTAAGGGATCTCTAAATCTTACTTGTGCGGTGTAATGCCATTACAAAAGAATGGATACTCGGAGGTGTGCCCTTTTCCTGATTAAGTGTGTCCAGGGGTTTGCAGCCATCTCCAGGAAATGGATGACATGGAAGTGCAATTTCCAATGTCTCTCTCTTCTCTTACTGACTAAAGCTTTCTTTCCCATGCTTCCCTTCATAGTTGTGCACTAGAGATAACCTTTGTCTTATTCCTGCATATGTGTGTATGGCTGTAATTTGTCATTCGTACTAAAAGTGATGCAAGTAATTTCATAGCTATCCCACAAAACAAATGCGCTGAATTCCGAATGTAAATCACCTCTGTTTCATATAATGTATAAAATATTGATGTAGTCCTTTTGATGTCACGCATAGATGTCTGGAGAGCCAAAATTAAGCTAAAAGTGGTTGTCTTCTATGGCACCGACCGTCAGCCTCCTAATAACTCCTGGCTAATTCACAAAAAGGGGCATTGAGTAGTAGCGGCTGAGGTGGGCCGAATAAAAAAAAAAGGAGGCACTTTGAGGGCAGTAGCCTGTCGCTCAAAGCAGCCATGCACTTTATCATGCATAAAGTTAAGCCTTAATATACATTAAAAAGGTGAGTTATATAAAAAAATCACCCCCCTCTTGGTTGTCATGAAGGGGGAAATTAGCCATGAGACCAAAATTATTTTGTATCAAGCTGTAAGCAAATTTATTTTTGCTTAAAAGTTTGGCATTTTAACATGGTGTCAATGAGGACTGATTCGCTTTTGGAAAACCTCAAGTGGCCAGTCGAGGAATTACAGTTTTTGTTTCTTCTGCCTTAACAAACCCAGGTGTTAAGTTTCTGTTGGAAAATTCTTCACTCAACTGTGTTAAGTAATTCTGTACATAAGTAGTTATCTTAAACCTAACCTGGTTCTTTTTTCCTAACCATAAAGAAGTTGTTTTGATGCCTAATCTTAAGTTTGTATCACATTGTCACTGTGTTTATAACCGCATCTGTGACGTGTTTAAACAGCGATTATAATTTTGTAAGCTATCCTACGAACCCTGTTGCATACGTTATCGTAAGGAATCATACTATCTTGTCTAGAAAATGCATTGTGTTTAAAAGCAGTATGTTTCTGATACACAGTAGGTATGTGAATATGAATAAGTGTTTGCATGTCTTTTACCACACGTGTCTGCCTGTGCATGAGTGTGCTTATTTTTGCGAGCATCCCCAACATTTGACCGACACTGCACAGCTGCTGTGCCACACTCGGCTGGACTCCCCCCGAAAAATGGCATCCAAACCAGAGGCTATTTTTGGACACAATGCCCTCACCACGATAATTGGCCCACACTGAGTGTATGATCCCTACCATCAACCACACGACAACATTCCACTTAATATTACAGCATGAAGTACCACTGTACATATCTGAAATACCATGCCAAAAAGAAAGAATGTGTCCACTGTGTGATTCCTCAGTACACTGTGGCTTATTGCTGTTTGACCTGATGTCTTAGAAAAACAAGAAAGGCAGCAAGAGCAGCAGCAGCAGCAGCAGCAGTGAGCTGATTTGGAAGATGAAATCCCATGAGCAGATAGAGGGACCTTTGGTTAAGAGATCTTTCCGCAGCAAAGACCAGAGTACTGCTGACAGAGGGCAAATGAAAACAAATTAATTCAGTGAGGACTGCGGTTATATGCTGTCTGTGTGTGTGTGTGTGTGTGTGTGTGTGTGTCTGCATGCGTATGTGTGTTTGTGAGTGTGCGTGTCTAACTCATGACACAGTCCAAAACGGCTTCTTAAGACCTGGTGACACAGGACAGGAAATTGGGATATGTGAATACTCTGGAGACCTCTTGGCTTGGCCTCACAAATGCCCAGGCCCTCCCACCCTCCCACCCTCCCACTCCACCCACCCCCACACTCCACCCACCTGCAGTAGCACGCTTCAGCCCCTGGTGGGCACTGCACTGTTCAGAGCTCAGGCCTGACCCTAGGATCACAGTGAGTCAGGGAGTCTTTGAAGGAGCTTCTTCTTTATCTTAGTGAGGCAGTAAAATATGAAGTTGTGATATCATCAAGTTGATGCAATATGAATGTATTTTTAGACTCTGTGAGAAGTAGATAAAACCATTTGCAACTGCCAAACAAACCCTGTCCTCCTCAGACAAACAGCAGCATCAGTTGTTTCAGCAAATGCCTCAGCATGTGTTTGTTGGAGCAGGGAGGTCGTGTTGGGTTAATGGGTCAAAACATCAGACTTGAACTTTAATTTGGAAGACTTGTTGGCGAAACAACACTACAAATGGTGTGTTCTTTAGTGAAACCCCCATGTGTAGACTTTTTTCTTTCAAATCTAAATGTTTGAAAACTGAGGATCATAGTGTAGTCTAGACGGATTTCAGAAAAAAAGGCCTCCTATAAGAAGTGAGGAGCATTTATGGGTACAAGTCAGGAACCGGCCTACCTTACATATCTCAAGGGTGCTGAGTCCAAAAAAATGGTTCCCAAGCAAAATTTTCAGTTTTTGACCTTCTAAATTGTATATCAAATGGCCACCAAATTGCCCATCTTGCTCAGTCATTGGATCATTTCCCCTTAGTTTTTTGTAAGTAGGCAATCAAAGATGAGGAAATTAAGTTTCTGGATCTATACTCTAGAGTCAGAGCAAGGATATAGTGGAGGCTCAGTGTCTTTTTTATGTATATATATATATATATATATATATATATATATATGCAAAATACCAACTGGAACATTTAAAAGTGATATTGATTGAATATTTATGTCGGCCTTAAAAAATAACACAAATAATGCTTAATTTCACCTTAAAAGTTGGTATTTTGCATATATATATATATATATACATAAAAAAGACACTGAGCCTCCACTATATCCTTGCTCTGACCCTAGACTATAGATCCAGAAACTTAATTTCCTCATCTTTGATTGCCTACTTACAAAAAAACTAAGTCCAACGACTGAGCAAGAAGGGCAATTTGGCGGCCATTTTGATATGCAAATGAGAGTCAAAAACTCAAAATTTTGCTTGGGAACCATTTTTTTTGGATGCAGCACCCTTGAAATAAGTAAAGTAGGCCAGTTCCTGACTTGTACCCATAAATGCTCCTCACTTTCACTTTTTGGACAATTCCGTCTAGACTAGTGGGACAGAAGAGTTTGACTACACTGATCATTATGCAGAATAAATGAGAGGTTGAATCTAAGGCCAAATTGTTGGGGACTTTGCAGTGCACAAGGCTCAGGGTGCAGGTTCAAACAGGTACCAACTCACTGATGGATGTCTCTAGAGAACTACTGTGTTGCCTTGCAATTTTGTGTTTTGTGTTTGTTATGCGGTGTGTAAAAGCTGTGAATCTGATTTTTGCTTTAATATGTCTATACATCCCCATGTTGTCTGTTGTATTCTACTCTTAGTCTCACATAGCCATCTCCACAGAGCTGCGTCAGCGCTGGAGAATGGCTGCATCCATTATCATTCTGGAATATTTTAAAAAAGCTATCCGGATATTTGTTCGCTGCAATGGAACCCCAGTAATATTGGCCCTTTCCCCCAGACGCTAAATCATTACCCGATTGATAGCCGATTGCACTGCAAAAAAAGCCAACTTCTATTTTTTGCCTAAAAACAGTGATTTAAGTTGGTAAAACTTGGAAATATAAATTATTGACATTTAGGGCAATAATGTAAGTTAGCACAACAAAGGAAGCCAGTTGTCTGCTCAAAAACAAGTTGGTGAGTTGTTGTTACTTATATCTTTAAGTTGGGGTTCACAACAAGGGACAATAGTTCTGCTAACTCTTATTTCTTTGTTGTGAAATTCAGTCATTAGCGAAAGCTAGCGGCTAACTGATGCTAGCGGCTAACTGATGCGAGCGGCGCTGCTTGTTACAGCTACAAGAGTAGCCATTAGCATATCAAAAATTTTGAGTTCACCCAACTTTTCTTTTTTTGCAGTGTGGTTTTCGAGATTGCATATTAACTGACCTACTTAAATAAAATGTATTCAATTACTTTTACTAAAGTAAGTAAGTACTCTAGCACTCTCCCCATCCCTGCTGTTATACACTCCTTGGCCTCATCAGGTCAAATCAAAGATGCTTTAATAACCAGAAGCCCTGCAACATCTAGTTAGTGAGACACAACCTTGATGGATCCTTGACCTGCTTTGGGTCCAGTCGGGTCCTCTGGGCTTTTGCCTAAAGACCTTGACTGTACAGCTTTCACAACAGACTGAGTGAGCACCATAGCTCTTTTTTCTGCATTAGAATACTGCGCTACTGTGCCAAGCCAGTGACATGGTCAAGGGTACAACAGCTGTATTTATTGTGTCGGTGGTAGTGCCAGTTGCATTTGTCCAGCAATGTTTACTCTCTACTTTATGTCCTCACCAGCTTCACTCATCTTCAGTTCAACTGAGCAACTGTACCTGCGTATTATTTCCAAGGCTAGAAGATGGCCTGGAAAGATAGATAGTTGGCCAAGATTTTTTTTTCTTTTTTGCGTTTAGTATTCATCTCATAGTTGTAACACAAGGCCCACTTGTCCTTGACTGCTTGTTACAAATAACCCACATAATTCCCACAGGCTCAGAGATAATTCACTGATAATTTAAGGCACTGGTACTGTGTAGCATTTTCCCCTAACACACACAAAAATCAGCACATTCCTTTGTTGTTCTCTCATTGTTTCCCTGCTGCTCCTGAGCTGACACTAACCTAGTAAAGCGTCTCTTTTGTTCTGGGTAACGGGAGACTGTTGCTGAAGTGTACACAGAGGTTAGTGTGACTGAGCCCTTTTGTGGTGTGGCAGCACCTTGCACTTTATCTGCCGTTTAGCTTCTCTTTTCACTGCAGAGCTGCATTATCTGATGATTTAAGGAAGTGCTGCTGAATCAGGTCAAGGAGGTGCTGGATATTGTCAGCAAGGTAAAAAGGGCCTTAAGCGCTAGCGCTCACTGGCAAGCTTTTAAAAAAATGATTAAATTTACTCTGACACTGAAACCATTTTATACCAATAATCAGACCATGTATGAATGTAGCAATGAATATCCTCTTTTAATGCAATTTCCCAGGACCTACAGTATGGTGGAGTATTTTTGTACTGGGGCACTATAAAGAGATTAATTTTAGTGGTAGTCTTCCCACCAGGGAGTCAATGTAATCCTACAGAGCATTAGAGAAAAGGAAACAAGAAGGAGGAACGGACAAGAAGAGTGTGAGAGATGATGAGAGGGAAAGGAAAGGAAAGCAGAGAATAGGATAGGAAAGGAGGAGAGAGCAGAAGAGTATGGGAGAACACAGGGGGAGAGGAGTAATCACGTGTGTCCGGCGGAGGTCACCACTGGTCTGCAGGTTCTAATTATGTGCTAATAGCCACTGAGGAGGTCATTTGGAGCCATTAGCCAGTGCCTGTAGGTAGTTAACGGCCCACAGCATAACCCAGCCTCCTTAATGTTCCCTGCGAGGCCGTTAGCGCTCTGTCACCAGCCAGCTAGCTGCCTCGTTACTGCGATTAGAAACCAATTGATAGGTAATAGTAAAATATGATAGCACACTATCCAGAAAATATGGACTCTGGTGGAAAGGTGAGAGGACAGGAGACAGCGAGTGGTAGTACATGAGAGTTCCTGCCCAGAGGGGGAAAGCAGACTGAGTAGCTGTGAAGCTGAGGGCAACAACCCACTGATAAACTCATCAAAAAGTTGAGTTAAATCTGGACCTATGCTCCCCCAAAGGACGAGAACATTGCATTGTGGGTGAGTTAAATGCATGGTGGAGTCCTGGTGAAGTTAAAGTATGACATTTTTCTGTCGGGGGATTTTCAGTGCTCTCTCAACTGACAAATCACAGGTTTATCTAAGCAGGTATTACCATTTGGTATCAAGCACTTTTAGCACTGATTGACTTTACATTGACACAAAAACAACACACATTTATCAGTGCCTGGAGTGGTTAAAAAGTGTGTATCAGCAAATGATTACATTTTAAATGTCTACAGTGAATAAAGGACGAAGCAGCATCCTCCCAAGCTGAAAAAATTAAGACAACTGCCAAAAACTGCAGTTTCTTGAATGGCCACTTGAGGCTGGCTCCAACAGGGAGCAGATCACTGTTAAAATGTTGTACAGCAGATATAAAAATGTTTAAAGTCTGGTAAAAAACACATGCCATACTATTGATGAGGTCTGTAGGTTAAATAGGTCGTCCTATTAACACAGAGTATGCCAAACAGACGCATAGCTCGCAACCATGCAGTTAAACAAGCAGTTGAGACCTGGGGATGTGGCTGAATATATTACAACATGGTCTCACAGGAATCCGTGAAATAGCCACGGATTTGCTTGACTCAAAATCCGTGGAATAGCCACGGAATCACTCAAATTTCCGTGAAACTGACACGGATTTCGCTACAATGCAAGTTAATGACAGTCATATCCCGTGGCTATTCCAACATACAAAGTGATTATGTACATTCACTGAGTGAATATTTAGAAAATAAAACATATATTTCTCGCTAGAAATGTGATCAAAATCCATTTTTATGCAGAAACTAAGTCCAAATATTTATTTTTTTCACTAAAAATAAGAGAACTGTCCGCCATGTTTTTTGTTCTGACCACCGGGACCTTGAAAGTCACGTGACTTGGAACAAACCAATAGGAACTGAAATGAAATAGCCACGGGATATGACTGTCATTAACTTGCATTGTAGCGAAATCTGTGTCAGTTTCACGGAAATTTGAGTGATTCCGTGGCTATTCCACGGATTTTGAGTTAAGCGAATCCGTGGCTATTTCACGGATTCCTGTGAGACCAGGTTCATATATTCATATGTCTGAGCCTTAGTGTAAGGAACTTTTAACTGGTTAAACGCTCTCAAATTAGTATTGCTAGTACTGCTCTTTGTGACCTACTTCACTTCTCACTTTATCAGTGAGAATATTAACTATTGCCATATATGTAATGCCTGCCACGGTGTCATTGAGTCGAAAATCAGACGGTCAATTGGCTATTGGTCAAAATTTAATCTAAATTAGCAACTCCAGAGCGAGGCCAAGATTATTGTGAGGTTAATGTAACATAGCTTAGACTAGCCTCTGACAGAGAATAGCTAGCAGGCAAGAATGGGAACAGGTAGGCGACATGTTGTGCCCCGGGGGTATATAGTGCCCCAGTGCCCCCTGGGTAATGCAGTTTATTTAGAGCCATTATGAATCGCCAGGAAACCTGTTAAGGAGAGGGTAGAAAAGAGTACCAGCAGCTTGTGAGAGGCACCGGTGCACAATAAGTGTCGGTGCTGCATGCTAGTGAGTGTGCTGGCTTATTTTAAGAACTGCAAAAAATATAAACCGAGTGAACAACGTTATTTCTAAAGGTATTTCTGTATATATAGGTGAAGATTTATGAACATGTGCATGAAATGAACACATGCAGCAGTTCCTTTTCCCGAAGTCATGAATGAAAAGAAATCAAATCAGTATCAAAACAAGGATATGTTAGACCTACTATGCAGATCATTGTTCTTAATCAATTAGAGTCAGATGTTTTCATTTAGAAATATTTCATTTCTGCTCTGGGCAGCCGTTGATTCATATGATTTAAATTAAAATCACACTGGTTATAAGTCAAAGGCAGTATACTTCCTGCTCCTCCACATTCATCAAGCCCAGACAAGTTTGATCTTGAGTATACGCTCTGTCCGGGCAAATAAAGAAATACAGTGCTTCCTGAAGAATCACAGATTTGTCTGTGATGAAATCTCCAGGCTGGGCTGTAAATATTTGCCTGTGCTGTATTTGTGTGAGCGTTTCATTAACGATCCAAGCTGACAAACATGCACACTCATTGACCCCAGTCATCAAGGGAGAGCCTGAGACAGTAGTGTGTATTTAGTGTGTATTTGTTGAAAACGTAAATGCCTCACATGAGGGATTGATGTCACCAATAGAGCAGACGAGTGCAGTGGAAATGAATCTGGTGTGGTAAACGTTTTCCATAGCCAGCGCTCCTGGCTCTTATTTAAGGCCCTGTCAGAACTTGAAAGTCTAATTGATACAAATTCTAAAGTTTAATTTTTAAAGTTTACAGTCACAGAGGGTTCAGAGCTCGGGATTGTTTAAAATTGCGCTCACTCCCTTTTCATTAAAGCAGGATAGTCTGAAAACATTTGTTCATCAAAGGGCTGCTACAAATTAGACTTTGAGAAACTCAATTTGAAGTAAAGAAAAGCATTTCTTTTCCTCTGGGGGAAGCCAGAGTCTCCGCTGTGTTTGCATTTAAATATAAACTGGGCATAATATCTGGCTTTAAAGATGCATGCAGTCATACAGACACAAACACAGATACACACACTACACATGCCATATGCACATACTCACCCCCAACTACATCATTTGGTAGCTCCCTCCAAACTGGTACCGACAACAGCATGAAAACCTCCCTCTCATGTTGCACCCATGCTCTTAGATTGTTGTGTCTACTCGCTAATAGTTGAAATTAGCAATAAGGCCTCTGGAGATGTTTAGGAACAGGCGGGCATGTTGTAAATGTGGCTCTAGTAAGGGAGAAAAGAGAGACAGAGTCAAATAGAGATGGCCAGAGCAGTGGAATAACATCTTAATCTATCTGAGAAGTGAACAGTGGCCGGTCTGTTTTTGGAGCACGCTGTCTTGGATGACTCCCAAGCAGAGGGGCAGGGAGCAGAGCCATCTTCAGCTGCTAGTCACTAACATGGCAGTAATAAGGCAGTGATGACCCTCCCAGGACTGGCGGCCAACACTCCCTCTGCCTCCCATCCCTTCAGCACAAACACACACACACAAACACAGGCCGTGCACTTGAACAGATATGCAGTACAGCACCAAATCTCTCCCTCTTTGATATATTGACTTCCCTGCCTGCTTACAAATTCCCATTCATTTTGAATGGAACTTAATAGCATGCTGAAAAAGCACAGCAAGACAATCAGTAGGTTAAAATGTGGGTCGCGACTGCTGCATTTCTGAGCTACACTGTATAGACCTAAATTTGAAAAAACATTAAAATGTGTGACATTAATTTACTCACTGAAGTATAATCAATTAGAGCAATGCAAAAGCGTGGGACTATTCATTTATAAGCCTTAATGCAAATGGAGAAGTAAAACAGTGCTTACAGGAATGAATGGGATCCTGTTTCACCTGTTGCAAATTAAAGTCGGACCTTTTTTTCCCTGTCTGTATTTCCAGTGTCCATCACTTACATGCAGTACTCCATAAAATTAAAAATTCATAAATGTGCTTTCTCTCAATTAGGTTTCATGTGGCAGCTAAAAGGGCTTCAGGATTTAGACTTATAGATTATATTTTATGAATGTCTTAAATGGTAGATAAAGCTAGACACCTGCCTGTAAACACACATTTATATGTATAAAACTGTTGCTGAAAATCATCCGTATCCCCTGAGTCAGTCGTTTTGAGTCAGAAAACCCCCCAAATAATCCGGTTGGTGTTCAGGAACCCCCCTCTACCCCCCTTGACCTGTTGGAAACAGGTGTTTAAGGACCTCCTGATTAACAAATTAAGCACTAAGTGTAATACATGACAGCTACTAAACTCAGATAATAATGTAAAAAGAACCTCCTCATTCTTAAATGTGTGATTTCATTTGTTGACATGCTATTTTGTTTTTGTTTCCAGAACCGTCTGGCGACCCCCGGAAAGGATCTTGCGACCCTCTTGTGGGCCCCGACCCCCAGGTTGAGAACCACTGCCCTGAATAATATACAGGTGAGTTCAGTCCCTTGTCAGTGATCATTAGAAGGCAACAGGAACCATCAATATCATGAAGAATCAATTATATTCCATAAAAATACATTTGTATTTGTTTTTATGCCATTAAAATGCCTCATCCTTGAGTAGCTTAAATTAGTTTCCTAGTCTGCACACAATTAATTTAAGCCACTGAGATCCATGTCAGCCTGCACAATACTGCTGGCAAACACTTTTGCGTGGCTACTTACACATATATGGTGGTGTGCATGTGAGAGTACAACCCTCGCTGCTATGTATTGTTAGAAATTTGCATGCTTAAGTCCATATGGCAACTTCCTTTTGACCTGCTTTCCCATCCCCGATGCATTGTCAGGGCTGTCAGCCGATAAAGAATCACTTGACTTGCTATAACAAGTTCAAAAGGAGCTGATGACGCGCTGTTGATCCATGGAGAATTGGCAAAAGGAACACCCCTACTGCTTGCTGCTATCACTCCCATAGAGATAGCCATATTATTGATGGGGAATGGTTATGCTAATTTCTTTATAGTGGAGGAAGGGAAACTTTTTTTTATTTTTTTTTTATTTTGGAAAATGCTCAAAAAAAAGAAGGAAAGAAAAAAAGAATTTCATACGCATCAAACTGAATTCCATATAACCATTTAAAGGAGCAGCATGAGAATCAGATTTTCATAGTGCATAATGAATGTGGAGTATCTTTTAAAGAGGAAGACATGTTTTGTCTGGGAAGGGGAAGAAAGCAGATATTTAGGCTATCTATTAATGCCTCACAGGACACACACACACACACACACACACACAGACTCATCAGTGTGAAGAAATGATTAATAATATTTATCCCTTTTAAAGATCAGTAGATTCAAAAGAAAACAATAAATAATATTAAACAAGCTTGTATCTTAATATGCTTGATAATAATTTCAACGTGAAAAAAGGTACAAAAATAAAAGTATTTTTTTCTAAACAGCAGTTTTTGATTTGAACTCCAATAAACAGACTGCAATACATTCCTAAATGTGATTACAATAATCATAATAATTGCAATATGCTGTTTAAGGTGCGGATTATGTTCAACCACAGATGGAGTGTCATGTGCTCTCTGTCTGACCATTTACATGTGTGTATCTCTCTCTCTCTGCCTCTCTCTCTCTGACACAAACAGCATGGCACAAGCGGCGTGGAGAGGGGAGAGAGGATGATGAGGGCGGGTGTGTGTGTGTGTGTGTGTGATTGGAGAGGGGGGGTCGTTACGCACAGGGCTGTTATGAATATGACCCCGAGATATTCCATTGTGGGCCCATGTCCGGTTCTGAGGACATTTGATAGCATCTCAGTCAGTGGCATTAATGTGTCTCTCGGTTCGACATTTTGAATAATCGGGGCTGCCTGTCTGCCGTCATCCTGCCACTAGCTGTCAGCAGCACCGTCTGTCTGTCTTATCACACTCCTCTACTCATGCGCTTACATTATAGAAAACAAGCTGTCCTTGCAAGAGAGCACTTGATACTTTTTTTATTATTACCAAACCGTTCCCATAATTACCCCATAATCATTATATAATCCCATAACAAAGCCTCTATTGAAGTCCTGTCTTTTGTCAACGCTGGGACACTGAATCTATAATTGCATTATTCGGTCTCTTCCACCCCCCTATAGAAGCATAATATATCAAAACCATTCCGCAAAGCAGGTTTTAGTTGCAAGAAACAGTTCGGCCCATGCGGGACGTCTTCTTGTCGTGCGTTTTTTCTTCCACGCGTCTCTAAAAGTTGTGCCAACTTCAAGTTTAGGGGTCCTGCTGGAAATCTCCCAAAAAAACTAAAAGTATTTATTTTGCAAACAGAGCGAGCGCTTTTAAATTTCTTCAGAGAGGTGTGTAGAAATGCATTCATTCACAAATTGGACCAGCCGCATTATTAATATATCATATTTTCAAATAATTATGTTCATTCCCTATTGCGCTCCCAGGCAGTAAGAATAAATCGTCAATACATTGAGGAAAAAAAGGCAAAAGCGAGTCCCTGAGGAGCGGTTTTGCGTTTGTATGCATGGGGATTGGCAACACAACGGGGCTTATTTACATTAAATACGCCACAAGGTTACAGTGCAGATAGATGAGCGTCATTTTTATCACTCATTACTTCTCTTAAGCGGTGACTGACGCTCAGGACGCACAGGAGGCAACACTCATTTATCCTGGAGTTCTTTTAAGGCGAGGAGAAGAGGAAAAAGACTCGAAACAGTTCACTTGAAAGGTAAGGAATTCTACTTTTTGGAGTCATTTTGTGACCTGGGTGTCTTTACACGGAGGGCTTGTTATCCAAGGCAATTTTTAACGCACGGTGCCCAAGCGGCGAGGCTGGCTGTGTGCGAATGCTTATGTACAGGGGGCAGATTTTTAAATAAAAGAGTGTTTGTGGGCAGTTCAAGGTCAGAAACAAACTAAGGTGGTCGGGAATGGGTTTTTTTCTCCCGTCACGGTGCCATAGGAAATGTAATGATGAAGGGATTATTTCTTTAAACGAGGTTCTGTGCATCAGCTGCTTTTTATCCCCGTCAACGGCGAATACCGCAAGACCCGGGCTGTATCCAGCCAGTCGGCTCTGCTTTCTACAATGGAGTGCCTTTTTAACGGTACAATGCATTTCACCTACCAGATAGGGGGAGTCCAAGCTGAAAGATGAAGGGAATATGCTGATGCCTGGCGATCGGCATCAATGCAAACGTTTACCTTAAGCGGACAGCGACAGAGAGGGGCAGAAAGGCAAGAAGAGAGACAAGTAAAAAAGCCGTGTTTTACATTTGAAAGTCAGGATGCGCGGCAGGGAGCAGCTGTAGGGACAGGATCGAGGAGTGGACAGTCTTTAACAGGTCCGAAGCGCACTTTTCAACACCCCCGTCACCCGACAAGAATATGATCCGGTCAAATCATATGGACATGCCTCATTATTCAATGAGCACTATCTCTCACAACGCATCGTTTACGCGCAGGAGTTAGCCGGCGCTTCGCCAAATTTAAAAGGTAAGAAGAAGTGTGGAGCTTCTAGCAAAAGACTTGTGTTTTTACTGGGGGCTTCAAGTGTATTACTCGCTGGGAAGTCAGTTTTGGGGAGGATTGGGGTTGTTTGTGCGGGTGCATCACCACGGGGGCCCCTGATGCCTCCCCAATCATGATTAGAAAATAACAGTGCAATTATCCGGAGCAAGTGACGATCGTAAAAAACTGCGACAAAATACCAGCTGGGACTAAGACACGGGCTGCGATGCTCGACACATTCAAACTCAACGCGAAATAACAACCTTTTTTATTCCAGCAGAAAAATAAGCGATAAGTTTTGTTTACATTTGAGTGTTTTACTCTGTAACACTGTATGCGTAAAAGGCTGTCGGGCGCACGGCTTTTGCAATATTGCGCATACAGATCAGCGATATGAGACTTTTCGAAAAGTCCAGCCGTGTTCCCGGTGAGAGTGTGCACGAAAAACTTTCTCCCGACAACCCGCACTTGTGCTGAGACAGTGCGGGAGGGCGATTCAAGTTTCCCGGCGCGTTTGCCACCATGTGTCAAAACTTGTGAGATGGAAGAAGAGCCGGTGAGACCTGCCATTTTGTGCAGTGATCGACCTCTCTTATGAATAAGCAGCCCCTGCATTATGCTTTGAGGAGACGTTACGATGGTATTCAGACGAGGGGGGTAAACATGCATATCAGCAGCGGCGAAATTGGCTTTTTCGGGGGGGAACCGGTGTCACTTCTGACGAGGCTGTTTTATTTTCTTTCTTTTTTAAGAGAGGGGGGAGAAAGTTAGAGCGAGTCGGTTAAAGGCTACAGGAGGCTGATAGATATACCCGTTAATGTGGAAATATAAAATGACGGAGCCCATAAGCCAATAATATTTTCCGATTGGATGGAAGGGGTCGGGTGTTTGACATGTCACTGCACTCGTGCTTTCAGGAGTTATCTTCTTTAATTTTACCACAGTGTGTTTATTTTTAGGATATCCTAAAGATCCAGCAGGTTGAGCGCATTTAGAGCGCTATAAAAATCTCTCACCGGCTGCCGAATTCCCACATCAAGGCTCACATGTCCGAATTTGTGCTTAAATGATGGGCCAGTATTGAATTATCAGTAATATGTGGCACCAGGGATGAGCCTTGTAATCCCATTTTAAACCTCTGTCTCACCGTGCGTCTTGGGTGGGGAGGACCTTTTCTTGGAAGTAAAGTTGACCCCTGAGTGATCTGACCTGGGTTATCCAGCCACTTCCAACAGCTCCCAGCAGCTGCACAATGGCTGTGAAGACACATGTCATCCTTCTTAAAATACTCAACAATGTCTATCACGTTGTTTCCCACTGTTTCTCTAACCTTCCCTGAAGTTGTCTTGAGCCAAAAAAAAATGTTGCCTCTTCCTCATATTCATTGTGCGAGGAAAGGGGATAAATAGATGTACTGTGCGAGTTGAGATGCTGTCATTGTTTAATGGTATGCACAGGGCGGATATTATGTCTGAAATAGTGTCTGGGCGTAAACCCTTTTTGTCAGCTCCTTTCATTCTCTTATTGGAGATGCAATAGCGAATGGATAACTGTCCCCGCTCCTCTGACAGTTCCTGCTCCCTCACAGACCTGTTTGCCCTTTCCTGGACCTCTCTGCGCTGCTACAAGTTGAAATGTTGTCATTCTTCTCGGGTGAAAATATTTGGGAAGAGACGCTGTGTTTAAGAAAAGGCCTTGCTTTTGCAGACTGGCCTGTTCGAGGAATTTATGTTGTGAATTTGGTGTCAAGGCCTCAGTGGTTTAGCAATTTATTTAATATTAATAAGGCCTGCTTGAGAGTTTTTGCATTCATCTACTTACATTTTAATATTACATACTGCTCACTAATGAATTATCCAATTAATTGTCAGCATTGTTGTCATTAAAATAATTATTCTCATAAAATATGCAAGAATTATTTATCTTCACGTCATGGCAAGTCAGATAGATAAATTCACATGGATGGGATGTTTTATTTTGGAGTCAGTGTGAGATTTATTACAGCACAAAGCCACACACATACAGCACAAGTATTTTGACATTTTCTCGAGGTGCAACTTTCTGATCGACAGAGCTCAAAATGTGTTCTGTGGAGCCAGTCTGTAGCCGTATTATTGGTTGATCTTGTATTAGTTGCTTTCCCACCTGTGCCCGTGTCAGTGTTGCTAAGGGGGGCACGGGCCGTGACTGACTGCGGCGATACACATCTCTCAGCTGAAAACGAGGGTGGAGGGAGTGATGAGGGAGACAAGGGGTGGTGGGGGGGAGATGGAGAGGGAGCATGGCATGCAAAGGATGGCATCAAATCAGTCCTCTTTTCACCAGGCTGTCAGTCAGTCAGTCAGCCACTCGGTTCACCGTGGAGTAGACCCACTCGACTGAAGCCGCTGCGTTGTCAGTCGGACACCCGGTGAATTATTTGCACGTTGACATGTACACAATCAGATTTAAAAAAAAAAAAAAAAGAGAGAGAGATAGAGAAAAACAGTCTGAAAAATTACACACTCATTTAACAAATGCGCATAAAGAAGGCAGCACATGAGCAGGCAACCCATTGCAAAAACACACAAACCTAAAGTGAAGTGGTCGCATAAATTACATAATCTACCAGTACTGAAAATATGTGTGTATAATCAATCAGACAACACATAATTCAAGTTATCCTGTACCATAGTCAGTGATGTATGCATCTGCAACATAGTGCAGTCAGACAGGCAGCCTCACTGTGGCTAGTTGATCCCCTTCTCATGTAATTATAGGGGAGAGGGCTCCAGCTGTACAGGCTGCGAGGCCAGGGCTCCCAGTCCGCTGGGATCAGGGCGGTGGTGGGCAGGCCAGATCAGGCCAGCTCTGCTCATCAGCCAGCCATTAATTGATATGTGCAGTCATTGTGAAAGCACCCCCCCCCCCCCCCCCGCGCGCGTTTTCTCTCTCTTTCTCTCCGTTACCTACTGGGTGAATGCTGTGGATACTGGTGTCACTTCTTCATTTCCATTCTGGTTCTGATCTCCTCTCTCTCCGCACAGACAACAGTGCGAGGCAGCTGCGTACATGTATTCCAGTGTGTGTGTGTGTGTGTGTCCCGCAGGGGGCAAAGAGGGTGTTAAAGGGGCTGTAACACACAGGCGTTAGTCTGGGTTGAGCCTTGTAGCTCCATGACCTTGATCTCCAGAGTTCAAGTCAGACAGGCGAAGATGTCGGCGAGCTGGGCTTGCAGTAGCAGCGCTGGGCTGATATGACAAGCACACACACACACACACACACTCTCACACACAATCGAAAGCATTGAATCAAATGCTGGATGTGAACTCAAGATGAGATTGTCCTGACCACAAAACATCACACGCTGGATTACACACATTAGACGCATGGAGATTTTTATCACATTTGTTTGAATTTCTGTCATCTGAAATGTGAGATTAGATTTTTTTTCGATGAACTTTTATAAGAGATAGCAATTATGATTTATTCCACTGTGGTGATGAATGGCAGGGCGCGTGATTGACCTCAGAGTTTTCTGAAGTTAGTGCCACTGACCTTTGCTCATTATTAGGCCATTTTAGGATCTCGTTTGTAGAACTTCTCCCTCTAAGTCAATTTGTCCGCTAATTGATCTCTTTGGCCTTAGTTGACTAAGATTTTTTTAGTAATTTTTAATGTTTTTTTTCATGCTGGATTACTTATTTCCAAGAAACTTTTGAGCCTAAATACAAGATAAAAAGTGATGCTTTTGCATTTTTCTTTGTGGAGAAACTTAAATCAACGAATTGATTAGTTGAAAAATCATGTTGTCAAATAATATCTGTAAATTGAACGCATTGCTTTTGTTAGATAATAGGGAGAAAGTAAAACTGCTTGTGCAAGAATTACTTTATTGAATAACGTAAAAAGCAATGAGAAATAGGTAAGATGCCATTATCCTGAAATGAATATGCTTTCTATTAAAATCTGTATGAGTGATCAGCTTTATTGAATCATTGTTTAAATGAGTTTATATACAGTTTTCCCCCTGTGTGTGCTGTATTAACGTGAATCCCTCATCCTCTACTTATGAGTTGGAGTGTATATTTTCTGTGGTCTGAGAGCTTGATAAGGATTGGGGTTTTTTGAAGGGGATGGCGGAGCAGTGGGGTGGATGAGTTGGGCGGGGGGGTAATCACGGACGTCAGTTTGATCTAAGAATAAAGAGTGTGGGGCAGATGAGGCGCTGACAGATAGGCTTGACTCAGTCCTCTCATGCCGGGGTGCCATCACAAGGAGCGTCTGCCTGTCTGGGCAGCCGGGGGAGTCGGGTAGGGGGGGCGGTGGTTGAGGGCGGAGTGAGATGTGGATGGTAAGAGAGGTGGAAGTGGTCTCAGAGGGAAAGGTGGGCACTGAAGTGGGCGCAAGGAGGATCTGTCCTGGAAATCTTTTTTCTCTATCATCGTCTCCTCGCTGTTCTCAGCAGCAGACTTTGTTCAGTCGCTGAGAGTGTGTATGAGGCACGTTGGTGCGTGTGGGAGTTTGAATTTGCAACATTGTGTATATGTGCACATTAACCCAGAGTGTGTGTAGATTGAGTCCAACTCCTCAGCCTTGAGAGAATCCAGTGTCCAGCGATGCTCTGGCCTTGACCTCTCTCTCTCTCTCTCTCTCTCTCTCTCTCTCTCTCTCTCTCTCTCTCTCTCTCTCTCTCTCTCTCTCTCTGTCTGTCTGTGTAATCACTTGGCGCTCACATAACACCAACAAGGAATGTGTCCTGAAAAAATGTAAAACACCTTATCCTCACAACCCGTGATATTCCTCCTTTGTTTGCCCCGGCTTCCCCGCTGAGCCCCCTTGGCATTAAAGCATTATTGAGTTTGGCTTTACTTTGCTACTTTTTTTCCTCAAAGTTCGTTAGCATTTTGGATTCAAGGATGCGTCATGCGATGTCAGGACCGTTTCCATTTTGATGTGTCGAACGGCGCTACGTTTTCAGCTGTGTCATTTCCGTAGACAACAGCTTAACACAAACAGGCAAGCACACATCAATCAGAGGTCCTGAAGCAGAGAATTGTTACTGCTTAGCATTCTGCCACGCTCAGCTAAGACAGTGGTAAATACCTCCAGTGTTGATGAGATGGAAGGTTATATATGTGTGTGTGTCTATTACCCACTTCACATACCATCACCGACCGCATCGCACATGTCATGTCTGCTCTTTAGCTGCTCTACCTCTCGGATGTGACCTCTGTAAACTTCTCAGACCTCTGCTAATGAGCAAAGTAGCACAAGATGGAGGGAGAGGAAAAGAGGAAAACAGTAGAGAAAAAGAGAGGGAGAAAAAAAGGGAGGGTGTGAGGATGCTGGAGAGAACTCCTGCACCTTTAATTATGATCAAGAGGTTTTCACCAAAGGACGGAGGCGTTGCAGTTCTGTTGCGCTCGTAAATCTGGCCCCGGATGCCGTATATTGTGTCGAACGATTACTGTACACCATTATAGTGCATATTCAACTGCCTCTCCAGCACCTGATTTGCATAATTGGATCTTTAATGAAACTTGCCTCGTGGAACAAAAAATACAAAAAGAGAGATGAAAAAAGTGGTTTGGCGTGAGGGTGTGGGGGAAGAGAGAGAAAATAACACGATGTAGATGAATGCCCCCTCAAATATTTGTTGGACTCATTAGTTAAAAGAGTTTTAAAGAGGTGTGAAAGGTGGCGAAGATATACGGAAAGCAGAGAGATTTTAAGGAAAAAAAAAGGTGGGGTAAAGTGACCTGGCCTGGCCCAGGCGCTCGCACATCAGCGGCAGTGCTACAAATAGGATGAGAAGTGACTGTGAAAGCTGTACATTCCCCGCCAGGTCTCGCGGGTTAAGACTACAATAGCGGGATATTCTCTAGCCCGGGGGGGATTTCAGCTCCTCTTCTGTCGACACTCATTGCACCTACTTGTTACTCAGGGAAGATGGCTCTTTTGTAGAGGAGCCGATTCTGCGCTCGCCTGGTGGAATTCCTCAGTTGCAAATATTTTGACAATGCCTAATCAGGAGCCGTGGTTTTTTTAGTCTCCACTTTTTCTGCGGGGTGGGTTGCTTGGAGCTTACATGCAGTGACTGAGAGCTGCTTTTTATTACATATGCATGTGTATTTTCATGCGGATTACAAACTCCCTGCATTTCTAGCAAAAAAAAATCTCACATTTGTTTTTATGTGCATTTGTATGTGTGCCTTAAAGTTGGCGTTCTCTCTGCATGCCACTTGTTTGTGGCTGTGGCAAGGCATCCGTCTAATTGCTTAATTAAATTCCAACATGTCCTGTTTCTCTCGGCCTTCAGGAGGTGAAGGTTAAAATCCTCCTAGTGCCACTTTCACGCCAACGTGAGGGCAATGGATAATAGCAGGTTATTTGTCTTGTCTCGCTGAAGGATCTATTGCTTAAAAGTGACAGCGAGAGAGGGGGAAAAAAAGAACTACATTTTTTAATCAACGTGTTAGGAGAGACTATTAGGTAGCTCTCGTGTCTCTGCCGTGAGTGCCCCTCCATTCAAAAGTGGGACAGCCGGTTGTTAATCGAGAGCTAATGTTAAAAAACAACCAAATGCTGATGGTGCGTTAAAGCGCTTGTGTCCGCTTTGCTGCCTGCATGCAGCGGTTTTTTCTGTGTGTGTGTTTCCACTCTACATCCGTGGGAGTGGATCATGTGTCAAAGCGGTTTACAGGTGGCTGCAGGGCAGCAGCTCTACAGAGAGGTGGAGGAAAGGCAGGCAAGGTTCAAGTACCTCAGAGGCTCTGACTGCGCTGAACTGAGCAATGGCAGCATCTGAGAGGACCCTTCAAAAGCCTCCTTATCGCTCTCCTCTCTCCAGCATTTCACTCTTTTTTTCTTCTGTCTCTCTGCCGCAGCCTCTGTCATCTCTCCATCCTCTCTCCCACTCTTATCTCCTGTTCATCCTATCTATCATCTTCTTTTTTATCTCTTCTTCTTTCCTCACTTCTCATGTATACCATCTGCCACTCTGGACTTGACAATAAGTTACCCATTAGTTGTTACCACACCCTGCCAGCACTGAGCCATTGTCTAACTTTGTAAATTGCTTTCAAAAAATTGTGCAGAAAACCATAAAAGCCTCTTCTTTAAGTGGTGACGAATCCAAACACTTGTCCCTTAACTGAATAAAATTAAAGATGAGAGAGATGGAGACAACTTTTCTGCCTTTGCAAAGCAAACCATAGCCTATTTGTGAGATCAACTAATGAAAAATAATCACATTTTAAGATTCCTTTTTTCTCTTACTTATAAGAGGGATTCACAGACACTGACAACAGATATCTTGCCGATACTGACTCAGATAGCAGGACAGGGTATCTGTGACACTTGGGCTGATCTGTTAAATTAAATTCTATGTTTATATACTAATACATTAATTCTTGCAATTCCTGTTAACTTTGGAGATTTATTTTAGGTTGCCAGTGCGCAATTTATTATTTTAATAATAAATAGCAATTCACTAAATTTATATTATGGCTTCAGTTGTTAAAACGTTAGGAAAGCACTGTTTAAGTCAAGCCCGATGTTGCCTTAGACATAAAATAATACATAGTTTATTAATTAAACACTTGTATTAGATTGGTACTCGATGTCGGCCCAGGTGTCAGTACTAAAAAAGTTTGATCAGTGCATCCCTACTTATAACAATCCCTCAGCTTACCGCCTGCTGATCAGATTAGTGAATTTTCCTCCAGATCTCTCAGTCACGCTGCTATTGGGAAGAAATATAAATCATTTCTTTAGAAGGAAACTGGTAGCTTCTACCAGAGTCTTCCTTTAGCGCAGGTGAAATAACTTCTACAAGCTACGGAGAGACAAACTGCTTAGGATGATACATCAGTTTCACAAATCGTGACCTTTTATTAAAAAATCAGACATCGTGTTTTCCTATCTGGCCTGATAAAATATTGTTCACTCATGTAAAACAATAGCTTCAATAGAGTTTCAGTGGAGAGTTTTAGTGTCCCATGGTGGTAGGAGTTCTGCTTGAAAAGACTTTTACACCTCGGCATACAGTAGGAGTCGTTTTTGTTCTCTGAATGAGTCAAAAATTAAACAAAATACTTAACTTGACAATTGGCAGTCAGAAAACATTCCTATTAGTCTACAAAGTAGCACATCCATGGAACGGTAGATCCGGAGAGAAAAGAGATAAATATACAGTAGGCAGAGTGGTGACAGGACAGAGCGGGGAGAAAAAACACTTAGAGAGAAACGCAGCGAGCAGAAGGAGAGAAGGAGCGAGACAGAGAGACAGAGAGGAGGGATGATGTACTTAACGGTATCTGTAGGCTTCCTTCTCAACAAGCTGCTGCCACAGATCCTGGGAGCCTGCGTTGATAAATTCGGTTTGATAAAAGTCACTGAAATGCCGGCCTGTCTGCACACCTCTATTAAGCGCTGGTACATTTGTCACAGCCAGTGGAAGTCAACCAAAGGGTTTTAATGTCACATCAGGCTGAATTAAAGACTCAATCGAAAGCCCTGAAAGGTTTAGGTTTTTATTTCAAGTGACAGTAGTGGTGGTACAGCTGTGGCTGGCGCTAAAGATTACTGGGCTCTAGTTGATCAAGGCAGTCATTTTACATTTTATATTTGGCTATTGGGAATTTTGTGATTATTCGTTGCTCATTTTAGCCTGGATGCTCATTTTGTATCTGATGACTTTGAGTGAGGGAGGGGGGAGTGTGTGTGTGTGTGTGTGTGTGTGGAGGATGGGGGGGTGTAGAGGTTGAGCTCATCTCATGTCTGGTATTATTTTTCTAATTCATTTTTTTAATCAAGAGAAATTACATCTATGCTGCATTAATCATCAACCTCCCTTAATATAGCAAACTGAGGGAGCATTTAAAAAAGGCTGCATTTTAAAAACACACAACTTTCCCCCTGAGAAGCCCCTTAATACCACATTACTGTTCTCCATTTATGCAAAAGTAAATAAGTAAACCCAAAAGGCAAATGAGCATTCCAGGCGTTTAAACACACAGCCTTCTGTAAACGCCTGGCGCAGCCGCGACCACATCTCCGAGGCGTAGCTGCCATGAGATGCAAAGTAAGGGTTGCTACTGTGCTTCTTTAAAAAAAAAAAAAAAAAAAAGGTAAATATATGTGTTTATTCTTGCCCTTATTTGAGGACAGGATATTCAAAAACAAGTCCTTTTTTAAGCTTTTTTTATTTTCTGGAACATCATTACGGTAAGACAGCAAAAGGCCTCTGTTCAATTTTAGAGAATATTGGACACGCTTAGGGACTGTACACAAATTATAGGAGTGGGGAGGGGGGGGGGGCTAAATCTCCTAAAGCAACCCCCCCCCCCCCCCCCCCAAGTTATCAAAAAACTGCACCACCCTTTTCCCTAATAACTGAAACTACTAATGATAAATGCAAACTTAAAGGAATTTATCCAAAATATTTGATCTTCCGTTTCTTCCTTGCATCTTCCTTTTCTGTCCATAAACAACACACACACACACACACACACACACACACACACACACACATACACAGTCATGAACACTCACAAACAATCAGTTGATCCCACCTGGTGTTGTATTTAATTAGGTAAAATACACATTACATGTGTGTGGGCGCACGCATGTGAGCATGTGTGTTTGTGCATTTGCTCGCCAAGAGCTGTCAGTCTTTCATGAACTACTTTAAAAATTGTTGTTCAAGGTGGGAGCTAAATACTATTTATCTATTATTTATCTGCGTTATTACCGGGGTTGAATTTAAAAAGAGAGCTCTCCGACGTGGGAGAATTCCCCCGGCGCCTGACTCTTTCCTTTAATACCTCTTTTAAGTCATAAGATACGCTCCCACCCCTGCTGAAAAAGGAACCTTTAACAGATCTCCCGCAATTTCCGACAATTTTCTCAAATCATCTTTTTTTTATTTTTTTTATTTTCAAACAACCCACCTCATCATCTTCTCTCTCCAGCCCCCACCACCTCCTCCACCTCCTCCCCGTCTTCCTTTTCCTCTTTTGTTTTGATCCGTGTCTTTTTTGTTATTATTATTATTCTTGATCGTGGGCTGCAGTTGTTTTCTTCGCCTCAGGATTTTATCTCTTTTGTTGTGTCGTTCACACCAATCGTAGTAATGGGGAGAGAGTTAAGTGGAAGTGCTGTGGCCCGGTCCCTTGTTCAGCTTGTCTGTCGGCTGCTTTGGTAAACAGGACTGTCAGATCTGCATCGAGAGAGAAAGAGAGAGAGAGAATGGTGGTGGAGGATTTGCATCTATGGTGTGGAGTGAGTTCTGCTCACCCTTTCACAATGTGTGACCAAAAAAACTAGTGGGTCATTTTGCACAGTTGTTATTTCTGACCTTCTGTTCTACTATGGAACTCATTAAAGAAAGAATAGGAAAAGGACAGGGAACACTTACAATTTGTTTATTTTTCAGTTTGAACTGCCCCAGTGTGTAGCGGTTACTCAGTTTGTACCAAATCACAGGCCGGAAAGTGACTTTTTTAAAGAATAGTTGAAGTTGATTACAACTTGGATCCCTTTTCCACAGCTTTGGCAGTTCCTTTAGGTTATGACGACACCGTTCTCGCCAAACTTGGAACATCTTGGAATGTTGTGTCATTGTTAAAAAAAAAAAGTCAGACAAGGGACGAAACATGCAGAAAGACAACTGGATAGATTTTAAACAAACCCAGTGAGCTGCACTGTATGTGGCACGGTAAGTCAGCCTTGCTGCCAAATTGTCTCAATAATCAGGCGCGGCACCACAACAGAGAAACCCCACATAGATCAAAAAGCATTTTCCCCACAGACCACCACTATAAAGAGACATCTGCAAAAATGTTGTGAGGACACCTCGAACTGCAAACAAAGTGGATTGTTACCATGCGTGGCTGTTGGGACGGCAGTGTCGGTCCACCACTTTGGTCTAGAGTAAAAAATCTTGATTACTGTTGAAAGAGTTGCCACGACGTTTGGCACACACATTCATGTTTCCCTCAGAATTAATTATAATAACTTTTCATCTCGCACTATCATCAGATCAAAATTTTAATTCAGCAAAAAAAACAAAAAACGACATCCCCATCAGCCTCGGATTAGCATGCTAACGCACTTAACCAATACAGTGAACATGATACAGAATATACCTTCCTCAACGCCAGCATTTTAGCATTGTGATATTGGGCATGTTAGCATTAGCTCAAAGCCTAATAGATCAGTACCCTATTTACCACCAACGTGGAAAAGGTTCCAATCCGGTTTTGGCTCCTAATTTTGACTGTTCAGGGCATTTTGACCCAAAAGAAATTGGTTCGGAACCCAAAAAGTTGATTCCTAGATGAAATTTGCTTTACTGGAAATGGGAAGACATCAGAAAGAGTTTTGCAACTAAATTGTACTACATTACTTACTTATTATGACCATATTTGCTTCCTACTTGTTTTTGGATGAAAAAAATTATAACTGAACAAACCTTTGTATGTAATAAATACAGGCTAGAACTTTGTTGCATTAACAATTTACTTAACACTGTTTTTCACTGTGTCTGACTTTTTGCTTCAATGCCATTATGTTCGTAGATCTCAGCAATAACTTTGCAGAGTAAAATCTTATCATAACCATTATAAATGAAGGCCAAGACTAATGAAAATGAGCTTCATGTTGTAAAAAAACAGAATTGTTCTTCAGCTAGAAGTTTAGCTGGGTGGGGGAGTTCTTATGGATAAACAGCCTTTTCTAAAGCTGTTAGTTAGCCATTTTTTTTGCCACAGCACAGGAACTTATATACTTATTGCCCCCTTCCTGTCCCGACCAAGTGCCTCCACACTTCACCCAGCCCGTGACCAGATTCTGACTCTGTCACAGGAAGTCCTTCAGCTCTGTGCTCATATCCTCCCAAACACCTCCCCACCAACAGGACAATCTCATGGCAGAGCTGCTTCAGATTAGGGCTCAGAGAGGTTTGCGCCACAAATCTGAAGTTAAGGTAGAGTTAATTTCTCCCTCGTAGCCTCCGTCTCTCTGATTGCCGATCAGCCCCCGAGGGCTTTGAGGCGCTCTTGCTGGATCCCTGTGATTAGAGTAAATGGCCTCCCCTCTGCTCGCTGGAGATCAGGGCTGGTTTGCAGGGCGGGAGTGAGGTGGACTGAGGTGGACGAGATGAACAGCGCAGAAAAAACGAGAGTTGAGGATGTGGAAACTGATGGAGGAATGTCAAAGATGTTATGTAAAATAATGTTTGTCAGCTGGTTCTGGAAACACATTTGTGACAGGATCCTAAATCTATGTTTGCATCATTGCAACTTTTTTTGGGTAAAAACTAGCTTCCAAATGAGTAAAAAAGACATGGCATCAGCCTCCTGGTGGGACTTTTTAAATAGGACGTTTGGGGATTTTTGTAGCTCCACTGTCTCCCATTTAGCGTTACGAATGGTGTGTCTCACAAGAATCAAACATGCCAGCAAAAACAACAATTTCAAGGTATTAGGTGCAGCTCATTATTGTTGAATATTAAAATAAATTCTTACTGATTGCTATCTTGGCAATCATGTCCCTTTCTCAAAATAATGTGAAGGTGGCATCATACTCAGAGGAGTTATTCAGACTTAGTCAGTTCAGGGGAGTGATGGTCTACTACACCAGTAGCGGGTGGATCTCCTCTCCAGGCAGTGCACTTAGCAGAGACGTGTGTCTCGGTGTGGTTTTTGATATGTGGCCTGTGATAAAATGTAAGCCCGCAGGTGCTGAATCCCCTATGTGTGCTTGTAAGAAAGTGTGCTTTTTCTCAGTCCGGCTCTCTGGCTCTACAGTGTATCAGTACCTGTCGCGTGTGCACGTGCACGTGCGTGTGTGTGTGCATGTGTGTCTATGTGTGTCAGTTACTGCTGGGAGGGGCATTTGATCCAGCCGAGGCTCGTGTTCGTGTGGAGCCCAGCGGAGAGCGGCGGAGGTCAGTCTCCTCCTCAACACCCCTTTTTCATCCAATTTCTGTGGCTGCGGGCGGCTGCTTGCCGCGCTTTTGTTGCCGGAGGTAATCTGTGAAGTGATCTTAATTATGGAGGTTCGGCCTGTTCCTCTCTTCCCCCCACCTCTTCCTCTCTTCACCCCACCTCTTCCTCTCTCTCTCTCTCTCCCTCTCTTTTCATTCTTTCTCCCTCTGTCTTCCTCTCTGTACATGCTTTTAATCAAAGAGCGTAGTTAGCTCGTAATGAGGGCGAAGGGAGCACGTGCGCTTCTGCTTACACATGCTGCGAGGCTTCGAGGAGGAGGAGGAGGAGAATGAGGAGGATGAAGAGAGTGAGGAGGAAGGATGGGAAGGGTGGAAAGACAAATGATTATACAGTTTCCATGACAGGTTTGTCAAGAAAATAATGAGGCAGACCAGTAATCTGAAATTTATTTTGAATTCTGCCATACCTAAAACGGAGCAAAAAAAAAGTAGGATTTGACTTTACATACTGCAATAACAATGGTAACAATTTAGACATTTTTGGTTCTAAGAAAAGACATGCAGTATCTATACATTTTACAAAATAAAATTTTGTTTAGTTTGACTTCTGCAAGTGGACTTATCAAACATCTAAAACCACATTTAGATCACCAAATACATTTTTAAATGAAACTTGTAAATATAAAAAAAAAACAGAGAGTGAAATATTGGATTTAGAATACAGTGTTCTTCCCTTCAGAGCACTGACAACATGCGTAAATTCAGTGATAAAAACCTGTTTCCTTTTTACTCAGTGGGGGAAAATAAGATAAAATAAGATAAAATAAGAAAAAAGTTTGTGTTTTCCTATTTGGAGCAGTGAGAACATTTGTAAAGGAGGGAGGAGGGGATGTTGAGAAACCTGGAGGGAGGCAGGGAGGGACAGGGTGGAGGGGGCAAAGGGGAGCACTGGGGGTGGGAGAGAAAGGGAGTTAGATGGGATCCATTACACATAAACAGCCTAGGCATTGATGAGATGATCCGACGAGGATTAGGCCGACAATCCTGATGGACACTGAAAAGGTGACCACATGGGGAGGGGCGTGTGTGCCCGTCTATATGCACATGTGGAAATGTGTGTGTGTGTGTGTGGCTTGTAGCACAATAGCATATGGCGTATGGCCTCATTATGATATCCCTCCACACACACACACACACATGCACGCACACATCTCCTCCCAGTGCTGCCGTCGCCGCTCTTTAAGGTCGCACTGGGAGCCATTTCCAGGTCACAGCGAGGCCAAAGGGCAGCAGCTGGGGCATGAATGTCAATCAAGTCGGTCCTGCATCACTTTGAGACGCTCTTGTTCTTCATGCGTGAAATGTGTTATGATATCACTGAGCTGGTTTGTTTTTGGCTTTTTAATTTGATGGGTTGTGTTGGAATTTAAGGACAGAATTAAAGAATCCAACAGGCTTGTTTCCTTCTGAGAGATGGCTGAAACTGACGCTGATACAATACAATTACAACAATTCTGGTCATCAATATTTTAAGGCATTCATCAAGTAAAAACAGCAAACACTTGCTGCTTTTGAGTTTCTTAAGTGTGATAATTTATTGCTTTTTTTCTGTTTAAAATAATTATTAGTTGAATTTCCTTGGATTTGGAGCTGCTGGTCGAAAAAACAAAACTGACAAAACAAACAGAAAAAGCCATTTGAGAGATTAATCACTAATTAAATAATGCTGAAATGACTAGTCTAGTCGATTAATTGATTTGTTGTTTGTTAGAAAATTCATCCGCTACAAATGTTAATTGTTTAAGGCATTTTTGAAACAGTCAGTCACCGGTTCCAGTTTCTAAAATTTAATTTTTTTCATTGTTTTCTTAATGTGACTTAATACCAAACTGGATATTTCTGGCTGTTGGACAGTTCATTGGGCAAAACAAGCAGTTTAAATAAGTCCACTTGGACTTATAATGAAATTTATAATGGGCATTTCTTTGCAATTTTATACATTTTAACAAACCAACAAGTTGTGTAAGAATAATATCCAAACGAGTCATAATGCTTTTATTGCTCCTGGTCAACTTTTCAGGCTCACAAATCACTGGTTGTTGTTGTAATCCCTGTTTAAACATCATGTAGAGTAGCCACACTGTAAAACCCAATGTTGCTTGTTTGTCATTATAACAAAATTTTCTTTTTCAATACAACAAGATTTGTGCAAAAAGTTATTTTAACCTAAAATATTGAGTCAAATAGCAAGAATCATTTGAGGTAACTTCTTTTCCCTTGTTGTCTTGACATAAAATTATTTTGCAGCATTGACACTCAAATATTTAAGTTGAAACAATAAGTTGGGTTTTAGAGTGCATTAAAGCTGAGGTAGCAAACTCCTGGTGTGAACAAGTGTGGAGACTTTTTCTCCGTCTGCAAGGTAGTTTGTGAAGTGTGTGTGTGTGTGTGTGTGTGTGTGTGTGTGTTACAGTGAGTCTGCTAATTCCTTCAGGGTCAAGGGGAGGGGCCGGGGTTAAATGGTGTGACAGGAGAGGTCAGCGGTGATTAGCTGCCATCTGAACTAATGGCTGGATGCTGAAGAGCAGAAGAGACAGGAAGAAGAAGAAGAAGAAGAAGAAGAAGAGAGGGAGGAGAGAAGGGTTCTTGCATTTGGGTTATCGGTTTGTTGAAATCAATGTGTGTGTGTGTGTGTGTGTGTGTGTGATTGTGTCGAACAGCCCCCCCCCCCCCTCCCATTTGTACTCATCCCCCCCTGTCCCCTCCTTTCCTCATGTCCTTATATTATTAAAGGTTGCCTCCGTGCTTAAGTAAGGCAAAGCAGATGGCCCTTTTCATAAATCATGCTTATAAGATGATTACAGGCGTCGCCGCCCACCATTCTCCTCTTCACTTACGGTACAGTAGTGCTTACAGTTTTCCTCAAGGCCTGCTAATCTGGCTGTACTTTTAAAACAACACAAAGCCACGGCTAAAGCTAAACTCTGATTATTTTACCGACGACCGGGGGAAAGGAGACACCGCAGTTTGAACCCTGAGAGCTGAAAAAAGCCCACAAAGGTGACAAGTCAAGAAAAGAAAAAATGCAAAGATAAGATGACTTCCCCTGCCAGCGCCTCCTCCTCTCAGCGTTACCCCCTACTTGTTATGTTCCCGAGCTTGGCGCAAAGTTGCTCAGAACAGGATGTTAAATATATAGCACAGGGAGGGAGAAGAAGGAGAGGAAGAGAGATGGAAAAGAAGTAAAAGGAAGGGTGTGTGTGCATGTGTGTGTTGGATTATGTCTGTGCCGTTGCACTATTCCTTGATGTATGCACCATGTCAGGCAGTCATTGTCTCCTGGGTAAAGAATGATAGTTCAAATACCTAGCATCTCTCCCCTGGTGCTCCAAATGCTCGCCTTTGAAGTTTTTATAATCCATCTGTCATCTGCGAGCAGGGAGGGCACATGTTCTGTACCACTCAATTACCAAATTCTCTTTTTGCCAGCTACAATGAGACAGGAAGCAAATAATATGGGCGACCCTGAAAAAAAGAGAGAAGAGGAGGGGGGTATAGAAAGAGAGAAAGAGGGAGGAATTGCTTGAAATCCTGCGTTCCTGGCTTTCTCACGCACTTGATTGTGTCCCCTCGCTGCCTCTCATAACAGGAGAACAAAGCCTGTTTGTTGTGGGTGGAATGCCTAAAATGCTTCCTACTGTTACAATTATGAAGAATTTGATTGAATGTGTATTGTTTCAAGGGCTTGGCGATTTTGATCATTTTTAAAGTGCCTTAGATTGTTATTCTGCTTCCCTACTAGCAATAATAACCAGTCACCTAATCAAATTCCATTTGATATAAACATTTCATTTGTTATAAGGGTTGCTACATGTTGGCTAGTGTGAGAAAAAAAAGTGTGTTTTGATTATACATTATTCATTACCGGGCGCTTAAAGATGCATTCTGATAGGCTTTTTGTCAGCGGCTGGATGGAGAATCTAATGAAGTTTGCTGCACTTCTTGGTGTTAAAATCGTCTTTAATTGGTGAAAGCTTTGTTGTGCGTCTCTTTAAAGCTGCACTGAGGCGACCAGAGAAACTTCAGATAACCGTCTGAAAAATAACAACAGCAGCAGTTGCAAATTATGGCTCTGAAACATATTTCATTTACATACGCCACAGGCCCCTTTTAAGGCGTCTACCTTTTAATTCTTTTTCATATTTAACACTCAATACAAAACAATAAAAGCCTCAGATCTCTGTGTCTGTAGCCTCGTTTACATCGAAAATCCCCCCAGCCCCCCCCTCTCCACAGCCCCCATCCCGAAGCATCCTCACTGGGAAGAAGATGAAAAGATTGTTTTGAGAAACTCGAAAGGAAATTTGACATTCTTTGGTTGCTTCTGAAACTTCCAATATTCCGCCGTAATTGTTTCATACAAGTTATATATCTTCATTTGAGGGGAATGGGGGAGATGAAGAACACATCGGCTTCTTTCTTCCTGAATAAAAGGCAGCAGAACCCATCTGGTTGGGTGATCCACGGCTGGCCCTCTTGCGCTCATCGCTGAAATAATACTCCCTCTAATGACTCCCACATATTCTGAAATCTCCCTTTTGAAATTGGTCTTGGCAGATTATTTGCAGGTACTTGAGTTGCATCTGTTTGCAATTTTGCAAATGTGGAAGACTTTAATGCTGGGCAGGGGCGGGTAGCAGAGAAGAGGCTATTTTAATCCCTGGGATAACACCGGCTGTCAGTGTGAACGGGCCTGGGTAGCAGCCTGCACCTTCACCCAAACGCTCACTTGTCTTTACCCAGGTGACAATATGTTTGTCTATACACATGCTACATTTTTCCCTCATTCATAATTTGTAACTGTCTAAACATTGGTCCATGGCTGGTTTTATTCTGAGCTTTTCTGGTGTTTGCAGGTTAGTGGGAAAGCAGGAGGTCAGTCAGAACATAAAAACATTCAGAGAGGAGAGTAAATGCTTTGGATCGAGTAATAACAGACAGAACCAGCGGTGGAGTGGAACTAGTATGTTTATTCATGTACAGATTAGAGCCTTTTGTACTTCACTTTAAGGGACAGTTCACCCCAAAATCAAAAAATACACATTTTTTTCTCTTTTCTGTGGTGTTATATATATCAGCCTAGATTTTGGTGTCAGTTGCCAATGTTGGAGATCCTAAAAAGTAAATAGTTCCCACTAATAACTGCCCATAACAGATTATCTTGAATAACCGGGTCATGACTTCTGGAAAGGGTCATTACTGCTGAGTTTTTAAAATTTATTTTTTTTTGCACTTTGCGCACCACAAGTGAAGTCCCTTATAGTGTTATATTGAAGAGAAGGCAGACATATCCACAGCACTCACTCCAGAGCAGTCTAGATTGATAAATAGCACTTTATACTTGTAGGCATCAACATTACAGAATGTAATTCCAAATTGGCGATTTTTAATATTTCACAAAAACTAAAGGATTCAGAGTTAGTTCATGAGTTGAGAAATTTGTCCTACTTCATAAGTCAAAAACCCCATTAGCTAATTTAAAAAGCCTTTCACACGAAGCTGAAAGCATTCTCATGGAGTTACATGGTTTTCACATATAAGCGACATGTCAGGATTTTGCATTAAAATATGTGATCAAGTCATACAATAGATTAAAGTGTTGCAGATTAAACCACCCAACAGTATATAGCAGTTAAAAAGTGCTTCCCCTTGACTGACTACAACAATAAAATGCTACTTAAACATTAATGCATGAGCAATAATAATCTAGTCATATAATATATGATAGTATAACATTCACAGGGGAAATTTTTCTCCTACATTAACTTTGGAAACGTTAAGTACAGTTTGCAGACACACTTTTACTTAAGTCTGTTATTCTTAAGTGGGGTCCTTGACACTCTGCCAGGGGTCCCTGAAAAGTTTTCAGATCTATTTAAATGTCTCACAAAAGCATTCATAGTTCACCAAATAATTTAGATTTTTTAAAAATCTATAATAGTTGTTTACTTGTAATTGAGTTTTTTAGAGTGTGTTTAAAAAAATAAATCAAACATTCTTCCTCCACCACTGCAGATTAGTGTCACACATTGTTTTTAGTCATTTTTCATATGTCTATCATAGATAATATGGCCCAGAAATCCCTGGACATCCAGGAGTTTGTCAGGTATTTGCATTGTCCAGTTTGGAGTGCGGTGATCAACAAAGCTAAACTAAAGCTGAAATGATTGTGACTTCAGTCCTTATTATTTCTACCATGTGGTGAGCAGCTGACCAGCTTAAGCCTCCCCCTTTATTCACCCCCCCTCTCCCTCCCTCCCCCTTTTAAAACTGTAATAAGGTGCCCTATTGTCCTATGGTCGGGTGTACCGGGGCCACAGTCGAGCCCACCCGGCTGACTGTAATTGCATAGGTGGTTACAATTACATTAATTACATATTTCATCAACACTGTTTATCCAGCCGCACGGTAAATGAAGAAGCCAAACTTTTAACTCTGTCTTTTGTTTTTGCATTTCTTGTCTTTTTTCCCCCTTTCCACCCCTAACCCACCCCTTTCTCTTCCCTGCTTTTTTTTTCTTTCTTTTTTTTTTGTGGTTGTTTTATTAGGAGCGAGGGGAGGGGAGGTGCCAGAGGAGGAATTATGCTGAAAGTGTATGCCTTGCAACTTTTCCCCTCCCTGTTGGAAATGTTTATTTGAACAGTAAGCTCATGATTTGAATATTTGTAATCCATGCTTAAATTTACAGGCCAGATGAACTTTTTGGCACAGAATGGCAACCATAAGTAGGATTTTGAGAAAAGCTTTACAAAATTTTAAGCCATGTGCAAGGCTTATATAATTTAGAAGGGGGGAAATATGCACAAATAAAACAGGCTCTGTCTTATTTACTTTACATGCGCAGAAAAATACTGCATCATATGGCGCCTGACGTATATATGCGTTAGTTATGTCCTTCTGTCCACACTTTTAGAAAACAGAATCTAAAGCTAACAAGCAGTTGTCTATGAATACTTGAAGGAATAAAATAGCCCCAGAGGCACAGGCACTTGAGTTGTTCTCCTGTGTTAGATGTAAATGAGTGTACTCCATATTGACTTGTGGTGGCGGGGATGCCACCCATATTGTAGGCAGGGAGGTGGGTGGGTCGCCCCGGCGAGTGGCAGAGAGTGATAGAGAGGAAGAGAGAGGTCACTGAAGCGGGCAGAAAAAAAGGAAGGCTTTCTTAAATGATGCTAATCAGTCCGGAGGGGCCTGGCCCTCTCTCCCTCATCAGCCTGCTGTAATTCAGATGTGCTGAGAACCTGGAATTAAATGTGTCACTGTGAGGTGCGTGTGCTCCTGTGTGTGTGTGTGTGTGCATGTGTGTGTGTGTCGGCCTCTGTTTGCCTTGCATCCACTTCTATGTGTGCGCGCGCGGGGTGTTTAGGGGTTAAGTAGAACCAAATTAGTCGATGGGAGAACTAACAGCAGCAGTAGCTTTCTGTGTGGCTACTTCTTGGTGAATGTCAAGATGATTTAGCTGCTCTTCTGCTCGCCGTCTGTCTCTGAGCACTGGCCCTCCAATCACCGCTCTGGGCTGTCTGTTTTGTGGCCCTCCGTGCAACAAATGAATATTAAATCTGCACTGGGCAACTTCACACACTGGCAAGAGGTTACAGTGTGAAATATGAGCACGGTGAAGCCCAGAAATCCTGCAAGGTAACATCAGTAAACTGTCCTTCTCTGTAGTGTCTGCAGCTGGTGAAGGAGGTTCTGTGCAGAGAACAGCTTCCTCTACCTCTGTTTACTCAGACACACAGTCATATTTTCATTGGTTTCATTGGGGGACTCTTCTAACTTTTGCAGCACCTTTATACTATATATATATATATATATATATATATATATATATATATACATACATTTGTTTAAAGCCCTGACAAAGACCTACAGTAGTCGAAACATATGCATTTTTAATGATTTAGCCTCTAAAATAAACGCTTGTTTCAGGATTTTTCTTCTATTTTGGAGTGGCTGTTTTACATTTCTGTTTATCCTGCTTATTTCCACACAGTTATGATGTATGGTGGTATACAGGTACCTGGTTTTAGAGTCTGCATTACAGTCACATTATGTAACTATGAGCTTATACCAAACCAGTTTTAACTGTCTTATCTTTACCCTGTTAGTCATTATATCTATATTGCTAATTAATATTTATCAAAAATATTTTGTGGAATAGTTAATCCTGCAATATTGTTGCAATATCCATAACAAGTTATTCAGAGAAAAATATTGTATAATTTAATTTTCTTGATATTCCCCAGTCATACTTTTACCATATCAGTGCTGACCAGGGATGCAGTCTAAAATTTTCTAAAAAATGATTATTGATAACAAGAACTGTCTGCTAAATGAAGAAATTCAGGAGAATCTGTATCTGAGCAGCATTCAGTGCCAGTTTTTAATACTTTTCGACACATTTTGTTCTTTACCAAAAAAGTATTGATGTTGGTTCCCCAGCTCTGGTGTTGATGAGAGCATCCCTGAGGGAGCGCACAAAGGTGTCTGCGTTGTCTTTCTTGCCAGCTCAGGGTGTATGTGTGTATTCCTCGCTAACATATTGTGTGTGTGTGTGTTGGGAGGGGTGTGGGGGTGCGTGTGTGTGTGCGCAGGGACGCCAGTTGGGCTAACAGCTGAATCATGGCTCAGCCGCTGCCCCTCGTAGTCCTTGGCAGTTAGCGGTGTGAAAAAGCCTTCTCTTTGAGGGCATTATATAGATTAATGTGCTGTGCCTCGGGCAGAGACACACACACACCTCGCCAGGGAGGGATCCTGACCGTGTGTGTGTCTGAGCTGAGTGTGTGTGTGTGTGTGTGTACAGAAGAGAATCAGAGGACTACAGCAGCATAGGCTCGTTGAGGTTTTAAGTGTGTGTACATGTGAACGTGTGTGTGGGTGTGTGCGTATTTGTGATATTGTGCATATGTGTGTGGATGTGAGAAGGGATGGTTAGGGGGGGTGTTAACAAGAGACTAGGGGAAGGTACTGTGAGTAAGCTGTGCAAATGTGTGTGAGAGTGAGAGACAGAAAGTGGCATTCAAATGTATTTTGGTCTATTTTTATTTAGGATTTTATCTTGTTTGTGAAAACATCATTCAGTGATAATTTATATTGAAAAAAGACATTTGATCGTGAATAAATAATCACAGTAAGGAGTAAAATCTTTAACTCTGCACCTTTTTTGTACCTGTTTCTTCCATTTCTTCAACCCAGACATGCAGCTCAATTCACAGATATTACAGTGCATCTTTGCCTTATTTAACTGACTCTGCGTGCAATAAATACAAGATAATTCCAGTGAATTGAGTCTTGCTATTTAAGCACCTAAACCTGCCTGTGCTCAGGATACTGGCGGTCTGCAGGGGCATCTTGGGAGTGGATAGCTTTCCATCAGAGTGTTTTTACGTGAATCAGACGTGTGTTTATGAGGCCTGGATGACCTGAGAGGGTCTGACCCTCTCATCCTCTCTATCCAGCACTGTCTAGCTCTTAGTGTGGACAAGTTAACATCAGGGTGTAGCCAAGCTGATATACAGTATCACAACAAATACACAAAATGCCACAGCTGCTGGAAGCAAATGCAAACAGAAAAGTACAACAGTGTTCCAGCTGAAGTTAAAGCAAAAAGCTTGTAAGGGTAAACAGCGTACTTAAAACTTTTAAGGCCTCTCTCTCTTTCTCCCTGTTTCTTTCGCTCCCTTGGGTTTCATGATTGTTCATATTTGTTTCCTCATTTTCCTCACTTTACCCCTTTAGTGAGAAGTACGAGGGAGATTTTCCTTATCAGGATTTTAGCACATTCCATTCAAGATTAGGCACATCTGTTGTTTTGTGTATGTGCCGGTGCATGTGTGTAAAAATGTGTGCATGTGACTATGACTTCTGAGATTATTTGTGATTTTTCTGCCTCTCTGACATGTACTGTAGCTGCATAATGCATGCACACTAATGCACATATATGTCCATATATGTTTGTCATGCACACATATATGTGTGTGTGTGTGTAGTCTCTCTCTCTCCAGCCAGCGGTCTAAATAATCTACTTTTGTCTGACAACGGCATCAAGTCGTGGAGGTGCACATATGCAGAAAGCTATTTGGAAAGGCCTCCTCGTAGCTGTCAGCTTTTATTATGCGCTGAGGTGTCATGTTTGTTAGGAAGCTGAGTGCAGATGGCAGAGTGGAAGAAATGGATCACTAATTTTAACAATGATTAATGAACAGAGATGGAAAATGAATTACATCGGACTATTGGAGGCAAGGAATATTTTCTCTGAAAATGTTAACTTCGGCTGCCAGGCAGCCGGCCGTGTTGTGGGAGTATATTGAGGAGGGGAAGGGAATGTGTGTGTGTGTGTGTGTGTGTGTGAGAATGTGTGCATGCATATATGTATGTGTGTGCGTGTTTATGTGTGTGTGTGCACTAAGGTGCAATTTCCCCCCGCATCTTTTGTAGAATCAACACTTCACTGCTCTTGCCTATTACTTTACTGTTCGCCTGCTTAAACACTGCCGGTTTTATACACATTGTTTTCCCCCCTATGTGTATTGCACTACCAGTTAAGGTACACACTCTTTAATAAGGTAAACACAGGAAAGGTTAGACTGTCTTAAAATGTAAGCTATTTTCATTACTCTACTTGTGCTTTGACATCAAATCATAGATTCAGGTTCATTCAATCAGGTGTCAGGAGCTTTTGTTGAGGCGTTTCACTCTGGAAGAACAATAATATCCCAGCAATATGGCCAAAATATTCTATTACGGTATATATCATTTTATATTACTTAAACAGTATGTATTATTCTGTAAATTTGATTAGAATTAGTTTGAAATTACCCAACTGTACTTCAAATATTAATATATTATTTTATTATTTTGAACTTCCATAGGCTACAAACGGCAACCAACAACACTTAAAAGTTAAAAATAAAAGACTCTTTATTTCAAAATGGAATCTTTAAGGCACCTCAGAACATCTTTTCATATGTTACAGGTTTGAAGTTGAACAGGATGCCTCCTACTGCTCCGTATTTATGACAGCTGGATGACCCCTTTCCACTTCCTGCTACTGTACAAAAGAGGGGCCAAAATATTCATAATAGGCCGCTGTCATGTTGCACTATTGTGGCGACAAAAAGTGGAACTATGGTCTGAATCTGTCACTTGCAGACAGCTGGTTAAGCGAGATCATGAAACCACACGAGATCGTGAGGCAGGAAGGAATTACGAGCTAGAAAGAGAGAAAGAGCCCCAGAAAGAGCCCCAGCCTTTGAAGCCAATTGGACATAGTGGCCACAAAGTTGATTCACAGGCCCCCCAAAACTTTTTCCTATCGACTTATATTGGAAAAGAGATGTCTGTTAATCAGCAAATACATTTTTTTTGACATCATGAAATGAATCGTTTCACAATTTGCTTCATTTATCCAGCCCAATAATATTTGGAAAGTCTCGATGAACTGTACAATTAAATCATTTTATTCTCATTTAAGTTGTCGGAGCACTGAACAGAAGCTCTACGGTCCCCATAGTGCAGAAGATCCAGCGCTGTATCCAGTTCTCTTCATACATCCACGCGTCTCTCTATATCTGACTTTGAATGCAGTTTGCAAGCTATTTTTATGAGCCCATATTCAGTTTTGATTATTAAAACAGCAATGGAGTATAACATTAAGCATTTTGAATTTTCAAAGCAAAACAAGCCCCCTTACCCATTCCATGAAATAAACCTGATAGATTATTATTTTTGACAGAGAAAATCAGTGTGTTTACCTATCATACATCAGTATTACAATATCAAATGGCACTATAAAAAGCAGACGTGACATTCCTCATTGCTTGCAATCCGAGAAAAAATCCTTATAGTTTCTGCTGTCATTCTACCACTTTCTTCCCCCACAAACACACAAACACACACACAAACATCATCACCCTGCTTGTATTTGTGTCTCTGTCGAGGTTTGTCTGGTGGGCGGTTGGTGCAACATGGTTTAATAGGTAGATGTGAACTATTTTGAATTTAATTAAGGGCCTGATGGGAAATACGTAAAGGGAGAAAAAAAACAGAGCAACTTCTAGCAACATTGTGTGTTTGTGTACATGTGTATGTGCGTACAAGAGAGACAGAGAGAGAGTTAGACAGAGAGAGAGAGAGAGAAAAAGAGAGAGAGAGCTCAGGTTACCGCAGCATATGCTAAGCACTCAGAAAACATACACAATGCCTTTGGTGAACAAGGTAGTCGGTATGCCCTTGGGAGCCAATTTAGATTGTGACTTAAGGCAATGTCGTGGCTTTGTGTGTGAGTGTGTGTGTGTGTTCCCTGTATGTGAGTGTGAGTTTTACTCTTGATGCTCCATTGAAACAGTAGTGGTGGGTAGATCTGGGTGGCCCTCCTGCAGACCCTCCACATCTGTGCTCCCCCTCTACCCCCCCTCCCCTGCTGGAGGACTGAGCCAGCTTCTCCATGCCTGGCTGCTTCTCCACATCCACAATAGCCATGAGAATTAGTTGGACCCATACTTCTTTCCCAGTCAAAATTTTAAATAATAATGTGCAGCATTAACGAGTCACACAGAAGAGCGCCATCTACAGAAACCCATGGATAAATAAAAGACAGTGGCTGCCTTGCAGATTTCTTCTTTTTACTTTTAAAGTGTGTAGTGTTGCATGCAGGATGCGTACAATTGAGACATACTACTTCATTGTAACATGGAGCCTTGGTTATTGACCCTCTTGCTCATATACATACACTACATACACAAAAGTTTTAGAACACACCAACTTTTCCAGAATTTAATTGAAAATGATGCAGTTTAATGTCTCAGTTGTAAATGAATGCACATTTGCAACATTTAAAATTCTTTATTGAGCATGATAGTCTTTTGAAAGTAAAAAAAAAGATTCAAAATCACATTTTACGTTGGACAAAAGGACTAAAAAAGACACAAAATGCCAAAAAAAAGACACAAAATGACAAAAAAGACACAAAAAGACACAAAATGACTTACAAAGACATGAAAATTATTCAAAAATGGACAAAATAGCCCAAGACTCCATAGAGTTAAGTTGTTTACCCATTTCACCCATTGTTAACCCATTTCTTGTTCTTGTTGAAATGTACATTATTTTCCAGTTTTGGTTAAGCTTACCTTTTTTTATTTACCTCTGGCAGTTCACCACTTACCTTTGTACCCTTTCAAGCTGTTCATTTGACTTGAACTGCTTGAATTTCAATAAAAAAATGGAAAAATTGGGCTGTTCTAAAACTTTTGACCGGTAGTGTATATATGCTGCGCAGAGAATTGTGGGTCATAAAAGCATGCTTTCTTGCATACTTCCAAATGTGGCCGCATGCAGGAGGACATCCTGATGTTTTTGGCATATCGCATTTGACGTACTATGTATTGGGGCATACCAAATCTTTTTCTAGGATACTCTATAGTATGGTAATATGCGTATTGGAACACACAGTGTGTTGCTCACTCTGTGACTGACAGGTGATGTTTGGGTAGCAGATTGCGGGAACAACACAGCATCGAGCATTTAGCACTAAAGATTGAAGGTAAATATACAAAAGCAAGATCTCGCAGATTAGCATCTAAGCAAATTTCAACACATTCAGGGAAACGTTTGAAATGTCACAAAAATGAATTGTAAATCAGGAGCAGTTCAGTCAACGGCGTAGAAACGGATCAAACAGCTGCTTCAAAAGAGAATACAACTGCAACTTTTTCAGGTATGCATCTTAAGGAAGCATTGAAGGAATTTGCAGCGAAAAATATCCTATAATTTCATAAATCATGACTCATATTAGAAGTCAGAGCCAGTTGCTGTCAGCTCCTCAGTGTCTCTCTGTGAGGCCTCAGCCTAAATGCCACTCACTGACTTACATGCTACTTTAAAGGGGAGTGGCAGTCTTTTACTTCACATACTTTGAGCTGGCTTGATTATTTTTCTGGTGTTAAGCGGCGGCTTCAAGGCTGGATCAGATAACATCCTCCGCTGTGCAGCGTAGGCTCCTTTCACTGTTCTCTGCTTATGAGAACAAAGCTTCCTATTTTTTTCTGCATCGTTTTTGACTTACAAATGATGAACCTTGGACATTTTAGCAGTGGACTAAATGACTTTAGTTGAGTATTTACATTTCATGTTATTTTACACTTATAAAATTATATATATATATATATATATATATATATATATATATATATATATATATTGTACCTTTTGTTCTTCTACATTTATGTGATCATTTTACTTTTCAGACAAAATATTAGCAACAAATAAAATATATTATAGTTTAAGCTACCATGCATTATACAGTACGTAAAATGAGCTCCAAGTTTACCAGCTGCAACATTAAAATGATGAACACATCCATAATTAAAATCCAATAATATAATATACGTTATTTTGGAATGGGCTATTCTGTATAATGAGTATTTTCAGAACATTTTGATGCCAGTGACTTTGTCCTTTTACTGAAGGAAGATTTTGAAAGCATGGCTTTTACAGTATTCTACACTTTTACAGTATTTTACAGTATTTCTATGAGTACTTTTACTTGTGGGAAAGATCTGAGTAGTTCTTTTAGTACTGCGATGATTCCATCACCTTAAACTGGATATTGCAGTGTCAAAATAAAAAGTAATAATACAGAGAAAATGTAAAAAAAAAAGTCAGAGATTCATAAACAGAAGCAATTGCAGTTCATGTATTTGTTAGATTATTACCTGGATGTGTAACTGACATCACGTCCTCACAGGAAGTCCTGAGAAAAAATCAAGACGTGGGGGGGGGGGGGGGGGGGGGGGATGAACACACAATGTTTTAATGGGTATTTCTCTTCTGTCGCCAGTGTTGCAAACTTGTCAAGCTTCAAATGCGGGTGACTGTGAATTTCCTGGTGTGTGTGCTTTGTTTACAGGCTCTTGTCGTCCCACCTTCTGTGGAGCTGTCGGCGCTCTTCCTGACATCCGGCATTCATTGGAGCGGCGGCAGTCACACAGGTACGATCACACCGATTGATCACAGGAAAGGGGAGGATATTAAAGGTGTCTGTCACACTTACACACCCGTGCATGCATCTTTTGTTTTCATTTAAATCTTTGTTTATCCGGGGGAAAGTCAATTGAGCATGCACTTGTTAAGCAGCGCCATGCTTCTCAGTCACACTGCCAAGACATTTGTACCTGTGAGCTGCCCATTACAGAACCTGTTGGTGGGTCAGAGGCTCGCTGCAGATTACATCACAGTGAGTTATTCACATCATCATCATCATCATCATCGTCATCATCATCGTCATCATTGCCTCCTTTTTGGTAGCCAGAAAGATTAAATGAATGGGAATCCTTCCAGCAACAAACCCTTTCGGCTTTTATCCCGTGTTGGGGAGTAGTGAACTACCTGTAATCAAACTACTAGTTAAACTGTATTTTACAGTCACTTGGTTGTTCAACTACATTCATATTTGCGTAATTATTCAAGAGATTGATTAGCTTTTAGTGTCGTTAACAAATGAAATTACAAACAAGACTTTTTTTTGCATTATATTTTGTTATTATTTTGTATCAAACTATATTTCTCCCTTGGTTCAATTTCTTCCAGTGTAAAGCAACATGTAGCTTCGCCCATAGTGCATTTATCACACAATGGATGAATGTATACAGATAATATGACACATTGGTTGAATGGATGATAGTGTAGGGTGAATTAAAGTCACCATGCTGACCTTTAATGTGCAAGTGGACATAATCTATTCATGTTGAAGAGAATACATGTAGACAACTTTGCATGAGCCTCCTTGCATCTACAGTCATGGAAAGAATTATTAGACCTCCCTTGTTTTCTCCAATTTGTTGTTATTTTTAATGCCTGGTACGACTAAAGATACATTTGTTTGGACAAATATAATGACAACATCAACAATAGCTCATATGAGTTTCATTTAAAAGTTGATGTCTAGCCATTTTCCATGGTTTTTGGTTATTATCAAGAAAACCATGGAAAATGTGCATGCAAAATTGCACGGTTTCTGGATATTTTTTACTTGATGCATTGAAGGTATTAACCAAAATAACCCAGTACCAAGTAGTACTGACACTAAGTCAGTCAATACATGCCGAGATTTGAGATCCGATGAAAGTGCTTCATAATTTGGTAGTTTCACCTCTTTTCATATCGAACCTCGTGTGGGGACAGGAATGTGATTTGACAGTTGAAAAGTATTTTGGACAAAGACAGCCAAATGAACAGTGGTGGTGGCAGCTGAGAGTGTTTTATCTCGGGTGTCAGGCCACATATGTTTGCACTTCTGGTAGCAGAAAGACCTGCAGGATATGTTGGTGATGTCACAAGCTGACAGCCAAATAGACACCTCTGACTGTCGCTGCTCCTAATGCTTGTCAGGGTAAGGGTAAGAGTTCACAACCTGCTTCCACCCGAGAAATGAGATGAGCAGCAGAAAATATGAAATGTTTATTAAATGTATCTGACACATTGAAATAACAGCTGTGGCCTACTTAGTTTTTTACAACCTTATTTTCACAAGCTCCTTGCTCTAAATACTGGATGTCCAGATGCAGAACTATTGAGATGATTATCTTAAAATATTAATTTGACATTCATTAAAGATTGACTGGGAAACTCTCTTGAAACTGAAATTATGCCGTCAGCTAGATATTCTCTCTAAACATTTGACATTTTAATCATAAAATTGTTGATCAGCGCTGGCTTAGCACATCTGTATATTTTGCCAATAGAAAACAGGATTTATAGCAATACTCTGAACATTTGCATATAAACATATACATGTATTGAAGATGACATTTTCACTAGAACATGTTAATATGCTTAAATGTTAAAAGCAAGGTTGCGGGGGCCGGACCAAAACTCTGAACTAAATTCTGCCTAAATTTGACCACTTTATAAAATACAGTAAATGATCTGGTTTTGAGCTGCTACTGATAAGAATACATGTTATGATAAGACTATTAATGTGGAGTAAATCAAATATAGCATTCAAAAGTAGTAAATACTCCAATCACTATATCACTTTTCCATTTATTTTAAACTCAATTGTAAATGACCTTTAGCAAGGTTCGATTTTTTTTTCATGTTTGTAAATTTTCTAGGTGTTTTACAATGTTGTGATGCTTTTAGTTTGAAAAGGTGCCGTCCAGTGTGAAACGGGTGCTTTCATTTTGAAAGGCAGTGACAAACGGTAAATAATAACGAGTGCGTTGTAATTCATATAAAGTTTATATAAAGTATCAAAAGGCTTCTATAGTGTCTGACAGGACACAAGGTTTGTTAAAGTTTTTTTTCTTCTGTCATATAATATTAGTGGCTATATTTGTTGTCTTAACTTAGTAAAAGTGCTTGTTTGCTAAAGCGCTAATGCTAATGCTTGTTAGCTCTTACGGCTTCTACCCATATATAGTACAGTTGTGGCATCAAAACGTCCTGACAGTTTGTGAATACAGGCTGTGTGCATTTTTCCGTGTATAGAACATTTTGATCATTTCCCAGTATTATACAAGCTTGTTGCCCATAAAGTTGGAATAATTTGTTTTAAGACACCAGCCTCTGTTAATTGTGGCTTTGTTTTCAATGTGATATGTTTGGAAGAGAATGATCCATAAAGTTTTGATAAGATATACGTTTTATCTGTCAAAAATAAATCACATTGTCGCAATCATTTCATTGAAAGAGGTAAAAGATATTTTTTATTCCAACTGTATGAGCGTCAGTGTAGTTTCTCTTTCAGCACGGTTTTGTTTTGGTTCCATGGGGAATTTAAAGAAGAGGAAAGTTCTTTAGTATTTCTTTGTTACACTGTTTTGTTGCTGATTTGTACTGTAGACTAGATTTAATAACACATAATCCAAAAATATAAAATTCCATCTTTGGATATCTTCATAGTCTGGATATATGATCAATTTCTTAAAAAGTGACATGACATTAGGTCCTCATAAAAATTGAGATTTCAGTGGATAATAAAGCAGGTCTAGGTGTTATACATGGCCGCCCATAAAGTTGGAATAAAATATTTTTTTACCTCTTTCCATGAAATGATTGTGACAATGTGATTTATTCTTGACAGATTAAGTGTATATCTTCTCTCACTTTATTGATCAATCTCTTCCAAACATATCACAGTGAAAAGGTACAATTAACAGAGGATTGTGTCTGAAAACAAAATTATTCAAACTTTATGGCCGACCGTGTACATAATACCTCAGAAAGTTCATTGTCTATATGGAGAATGATTATGTCTTATTTTAACCATGTAAAACATGTCATTGAAATGAAGTAACCAGCCACGGATTGAGCTGCTCCAAGCAAGGTTATAATAGTTTTGGATTTTTCATTAGTTTTAGTTTTAATTTCGTTGTCAATTTTTGTTTTCAAATTCAGTTAGTTTTAATTAGTTTTTAGAGTGAGTTTGCTAGTTTTGATTAGTTTTATTTTTTGGAAAATGCTTAGTTTTAGTTTAGTTTTTATTAGTTTTAGTTTTTTGTAATGGGGTATTTGTTGGGTGCCAGATTCAATAAGGTCACAATAAATGTTTCCTTTATTTCCTTTGTCTGATCCATCTCAGCCCCAATAAGTTCATTAAGTCATAAAACCAGATAGATGAAATAGATTTCATATCAACCAAAAAGGTTTATGTATGAAAAAAGTTGTCAAAGACGAAAACTAAGGACATTTCACTATAATTTTAGTTTGTTTTAGTTAGTTTTGTAACCACACAATGCAGTTTCAGTTAGTTACCGTTTTTTAAAAAACTGTTTTTATTTTTATTTCAGTTAACGAAAATGTTTTTTCAATTCTAGTTTTCGTTATTTCGTTAGTTTTCGTTAACTATAATAACCTTGACTCCAAGTTAAATACATTTGGTGACAGTCTTTTTATTTTTAATTTTTTATTAATTTAGACAAAGCACAACACAAATCACCAATGAACAAACACAGAGAGAAAAACAAAAACAAAACAAAAAAACACAACAACAACAAAATCACAAAACCAACCCAAATAAATAAATAAAACCACAATAATAAACAAGAACCTTAACACATCAAAACTAAACAAGACACAAACATACATCAAACATAATTACCACATAAAACATACAGTATATCAGTAAACTTGATAACCTAAGAGAAAATAAAAAAGGGTTAAGTTACACCAGGTGACAGTCTTTTTATGACATATTGGCTAAGTCCACACACACACACACACACACACACACAAACACACACACACACTCCCGCCTGTCAAACAGCCACAACGCTGTCAATTTCTCTCTATGTAGCTCAAGGAGACAATTAGCAAACAGAGGTGACATGGTTAACAGGTGCAAGCCATTATTCCTGGAGCTGGAGGAGCGTAGCCACCCCATCTCTCATGGTGATGGGCCGTTATAGTGTGTGTACTGTATGTGTGTGTGTGTGTCAGTGTGTGTCAGTGAGTGATGGGAGATCATATGACATGTACAAGTGAGGGATATGTCTGCTTTGTGGGGTTAGGATGCTTCATCCCGCCTGGTTGTTTGTAATCAGGGCGCCATCATCATCATCATTGTTGTCATTGCGCTCCAACACCAGGAATTAGACTCTCATTCTTAATGTAGGTGCGTCACATTTATCTCCTCTTACATCTCTCCAACAACTTCCTTTTCTTCCTCTTTCCAATTATTACTCACATACACTCACTCCTCTGTATTCTTTTAATTCATAATAGAGCATCGTCCTGAGAGTTGGCTTCCTGAGAAACAGAGAAAGAGACGAGGGGGTCAAGCCGGTTTGTAAAAATTGATTGCTTGTAAAGTGCTAATCAATGGAAACCTTTTCTCTTGAAGCTGGGAAATTCATGTTATAACATTTATTATAAGATTCAGAGCAGCAGGGATTGAATATATATGGCAGCTGTCCTCTTCAGGATATGCTGAGCCTTTCTGAATTATCACACTGCATCCACATATGCCTCACCATCGTGAAAAAATGAAGACATATTTAACTACAAATGTAGCATTCACATTATATTATTTTTGATGGTATCAGATGCTCCACACACACATATTTTGTCTTCATACCTTAATAATAATAATAATACGATGCTACATTTCTCCAGTCAAACTGCGCCTCGGTAATGATCTGCTGTTTTGAAACACATTTCCCGGCTGTAGTTTTATTAATCAAATATAGCATGGGTGAGTCATGTCGTTTTGGCTTGTGTCATATCGGAGGTATGTGGCACAGATTTCCCTCATATTGGAAGCAGAGCTAACACATGCTCCCCTTGACGTATTCTCACACCATTTCTCACACAAAGCACTCACACACAAATTTGCGGGCGCACACACACACACACACACACACGCACGAACCCACACGCACACAGAGATGACTTATCTAGAAAGAGATTCATAAACAGACCAGCACACACACACACACACACACACATATATGGATGAGCTTTTACACTCATATAAAACCTTGACATACCAAACCTGCTGCAGAAAAAAAGTCAGTTGCTTCCAGTGAAACTGCATCTACACTGTAAAAAATGTTTGTAGAAATAACAGTAAAACACTGTCAAATACATCAGAAATAGGGCATAAAATGAAAAATTGTATATCACTGTATTTTTCGTACAGTTTTGCTGTAAAAATATAACATTTTCATGCAAAATTTATGGAGAAATAGCATGATGTGTGAATGAATGACACAATAACCCTAAAAAATAACAGGATTATTCAGTCTAAATGACATTTTTTGCTGATATTTACATTTAAATTTAGAATAGAAAACCCACTCACTGTCATTTTTACGGTGAGGTTCTGGCAACCACAGCTGCCGGTATTTTTCCGTAAATTAAACAGATTATTTTTTACAGTGTACAGCAAGTTTGAAATACTTAACTTGACCAATTTTAACCGTTTAATGCCACGTTATATCTTAATCCCACTACATTTATTTGATATTAGTTAGTTATTACTTTGGATATTAGGCGGGTTCACTGACAAATAAAAATTACCTATTTTTCCTCTTACTTGTAGTTCGATTTATTTAGATTATTTTAGTGTGAGTTGCAGAATATAATCTTATTAGATGGCACTTTTCTTGAGAAAAAAAAATACATTGTGCTCTCTTACGTTGGAGAAAAAAACAATAAGGGGCTCCATAAAGACTTTTGATAAAGTAAAGAATCCCTTTCTTACGTATTTAGGAGAAAACCCAACTGCCTGCTATTCCAGAAAAAGAAAAAAAGTCTTATCAAGTCTTAAAAAAAGATTTATTTATGCTTGCTCTTTCTGCAAGTTTCATTTATTTCCACAAATGCATATTTTAAAGTCTACTACTTTATATTTTATGTGAATTTTTACCATGTGTTTTTATACATTTTGGATTTTTTAAAACTTTGTTTATCTTCATTATTATTATTATTATTATTATTATTATTATCACAATCATATAATTTCACATTCTATTTTCCTTGTTTTTTTGTGTGTACATAATAATAATAATAATAATAATAATAAAGGTAAAAATCTTATTAACACTAATGACACATTTTTATTGCCAGATGTGATCAAATTAAAATGTCTTTTTGCATTCCAGAAATAACTTTTCTGGCATATCTGCACAGCCTCAGCTTGGCTCAATAGTTCTTTGAAGTGATTTAAGGTTGAGTTCATGTTCATGAGTTCAACATAACTTGGTCTTGTTGGCTGCAATTAATGACTATTGAAGCTACTGACAGTGAAGAAACGTGTCACATTCACTTTTACTTAAACTGATTTTGTCTTGCATGGTTGTTAATATTTGAAGGGTCTAGACAGAAGCATTTTTTAAATCTATATTCAAAGCGATTTACACCAAAACCTGACATTGATTCCACTGCTGGAATCATCAATGTGATGTCAGACAAACTAGAAAACCTGCACTCCATTTTCTGATGATTTTTTCCTTAAGAAGACAGAAAAAGAACAACATAAGGTGCAGGGGTGGTGGGTGGAGAGGGGTCAATTTTCCCACAGTTTCCTCTTCAGTGTTGTTGGGTTAAGATTGTCACTGCTGTGTGGCACTCTACCCCGCTGGTATAAATAAGACATGATTGGCATCACAGCAGAAGAAAAACTCTCTCTCACTCTGTCTCTCTCTTTATCTCTCTCTCTCTGACAGCCTTCATTTGCTGGAGGAGTGGCAGACTTGGTGGGAGTTAATGATTATAATTATTTTTCTTTTTTTTCCCCTTTTTTTTACATTGTGGGATAATTATTTAAGAGGTTCGTGTAGTCATTGTTGTAATCAGTAAAGAGAGATTACAGAAAATCTGCATGCCAACAGATGGCACTTGGCTGTTGTTGTTGCTTCATATTAAACCCAGTGCGGCACACTCGGTAGCAGGCAGGCAAGAGTGAGGGGACAATCAGAAAGGGGCCAAATTATAAAACAATTTGTCCTTCATCATAAATCAATTTATCATATCACTCTGTCCCAGAGAAGAAAAGGAATCAAAAGTAGTTAGTATCGTGTGTGTGTTCTATCCCACTAACACACTCCTACTCTTCCCAACGTGGAGGGGTTTTGGGGCATGGTGGGAGCTGCTGGTGGATTTACAAAAAAGCCATTCAACACAACAAACAGTATTTGATCACAGAAGCCCAGACCCCATGACTTTATCTATTAACACCACAGTGTGCTGCCATGGTCGTTCACACGCAACCCAATTCGCAAAGAAGGTCAGCGTTTGTTAGCTTAGCTCCTCTGGGACACCGGCTGCTTCAGCCACCTCCTGGTCTGGGAGCTGCTGCCACTTTCAGTTTTTATCCAAAGTTACATATTGTATCTGTTTTTTCTTCTACGTCTATTTCTCTTCATGTGTTCCTTGACAAGTGTGAAAGAAACAGATAAATACCAAGTGAGGCGAGGGCACTTGCTATCCAGGGTCGGGGAGCAGGAGGAGCACCAAGGCCGCTGGCCTACATTCCTGACTAATTGTATAATTGGAAAAGCTCTCCAAATGAGCAAGCAAGCCCCCCCTCCCTCTAACCCCCTTCACCAACTACCTCCCCCTACTCACTTAACACCCCCTCACCCTCACCCACCCCCACACACATGCACGCCCTTCAAAGCAAATCACAAAAGAGCATTTTGGGAATAATAATAATTTCAAAAAGCGTCCATTATTAATCCCACACACTAGCATCCCTGGCAGCAACAGCTAGGCTACACACACACACACACACACACACACACACACACACACACACACATCATGGCATAGAGTTGTAAGCGTAATGTTGGTGTTGTAGTTGTGTTTGATCCAGTTAAAGGCTGGGTAAACAATTATGTCCGAAGGCAAAATCATGAATTCAACCTTTATTTGTTAAAATACTTAATCACAATGTGACAGTGTGGGTGAAAGTGTGGCTCCTTTAAGGCGAGACACTAAAAACAAAAACATTTTGGGGGTATTTTACTTTCATTGCATGTCTTCTTTCAGACTTTTAGTGAAAAGAAAACATCCCAAAATACACATTTATGTTTATTTTACTACAATTTGTCTATTTACATCTGTAGATTTCTCCCAAATTTACCAAAACTTAGCATCAGAAAAAAACACCTAATTTGCATGTTTAATTATAAAATTCAGAAAACTTGTAATGGAAAAAATAATTGTCTTGATGTAAGTAATCAACTGGGGAAGTTTCATGGTGATATCTATTGGTTAAACTTTGTTTTTAAAAAAAATACAAGATTCACTTCTAGCATCTACACTTGGATGTGGATGGTTAAATAAGGATGGTCACAAAAAAGCAGCTCAGGCTTGGACTTAGTGCCTTGTAGTTCCATGCATGGGTCAAGCTCCACAAACTCCCACAATGCAACTTGATACTGTTTTTTATTAGATCCTGAAATGTTACGTTTCAAATCTCTCACCCACAGTTCATTTGACTTTTTGTTATGAGTTTGGATTCTCATATCCAAAATGAGATTACCCCAATTTTATCATCATCGTTCAAATTGAACCATCACAGAAACACTCTCAAAATAAGTTTGTCTTGGTATGTTTTTTGTCTATAGTTTGCTTTGGCCCTACTCATACACATATAGTGTATTTGTTTATTGATGAGAAAGCGGGAATGGTTACCTCAAGTTTCTTGGTGATGTTTTCTCATTCACACATCATTGAAAAGTGTAAATTAGTAGTTAATTAGGTGAAATCTTGCACTTGACTTTGTCGTGTCAGTTTTGTTGTAGCACTAAATCACCCATAAGTACAGTAGTTGTTTATTGTTATTAGTGCTCATTATTGTCCTTTGGGGATTTTTGGGATACTTCGGGCATTTAAAAACAAGCCCTATATCACACCACACAAATATTTTCTTCTAATACGGTCATTAAAGGCTGATTTATACCAAAGGCTGTGCATAAAAAGAGTGGACGTTTTCTAAAATATCAATAAAACAGTTGATTTGCTTATCCTTTGTGACATATATTCAATTAAAAACTGTACAAAGTAAATATATTTAATGTTAAAACTGATAAATGTATTTTTTGCAAATATATACTGGAATCAGGCTCATACTTGGATCATGAAACAAGGTGGGCCAAAACATAGGTGATGATTAGACAACTTATTATAGGTGTATATTATATAGCCATATACAACCAGGCTGTATAGTACTCCTTATGATGAGTAAACTGAATTCATATTTAGATTGTCCCTTTGAAAACATGTCTACGCATTTTGTTGAAAAAGTTGAAAAAGCACTCTAAACTTTCTTGTCATTTTATTTTTTTGCCGTAAATAAATAACATTGTTCCCAATATGGGATGATCTACCTGTGTGCTGTGCATAAAAAGAGTGGACGTTTTCTAAAATATCAATGAAACAGTTGATTTGCTTATCCTTTGTGACATATATTCAATTAAAAACTGTACAAAGTAAATATATTCAATGTTAAAACTGATAAACGTATATTTTTTGCAAATACATACTGGAATCAGGCTCATACTTAGATCATATGATTAGACAACTTATTGTAGGTGTACTATATAGCCATATGTACATATGTAAATACCTGTATAGTACTCCTTATGATGAGTAAACTGAGTTCATGTTTAGAGTGTCCCTTTGAAAACATGTCCACGCATTTTGTTGAAAAAGTTGAAAAAGCACTCTAAACTTTCTTGTCATTTTATTTTTTTGCCGTAAATAAATAATATTGTTCCCAATATGGGATGATCTACCTGTGTGCTGTGTTAGCGCTCATATTTTACTGTTAGTACTGGAGCTCATGGTCAAATTGGATTTCCTGATTTATGGCCCCTGCCACGCGCCGTTCATTTCCATGGCTACTGAGGGACGGGACGGGGAGGGGAGGGGGGGGGGATGATTTCTGAGGTCGACAGCGGTGTCTAACGGGATTGCGGGGTGCCGTTAAAACGAAGCCGTTAATTAATGCTATTGATCAGCAAAAAAATAGAGGCAAATGTGATTTGCATACAGCCCGAGTGATCAATGCATTAACCGATTTTTTTTCTCTCTCCTCTGAAATCTGATTTCCTGAGTTTTCAAAGTGAAAGAGAGAGAGTTCAGACTAATGTGGATCGATTGGGTCTCTCTCAGACAAGAATACAAAGCATTTTATTAGCCGGTGAAGGGTGAAACATACCAGGACACAAGATGCAGTTTGAAGTTGGATTATGTATTTATGTCTCATTTCAGCAGGAGAGGGAACGGCCATCATCTGCCTTTACATATTTGTTATCATATTTTTTTCTTCTTCACATAGTGTACAGAAAACATGGTAATAAGGTGATACTTCTGTAGGGCCAAACACAATCTGTTTTCTAAAAGGCAACAATGTAAAAAGAAAAAAAGATGACAATAACAACAGGGGCATGAAAAAAAACACACAAGAGGTGTTAAAAAAGCAATATGTTGTTTTTTTTCCTCCTTTCTCTGCCTCTCTGTCAAGAGCAGCTTATTATAGCGTATTGATTTATAAAGCTTTAAATGTGATCCTCCATGTCCAAGTCAAGGGCAGGGAGTGAAAGAGAAAGAAAGAGACGAACAGAGGGAGGGAGGGAGAGAAAAAGAAAGGGAGTGGGAGAAAGAAAGAAAGAAAGACGAAGGCAAAGGGAAAAAGGCGTCTGGAGACGGATAGAGATAGAAAGAGAGCGTCCACGACAGGGGGAAGTGACAGCAAGGCATTTTCAGAGCCGCTCTGGAACACAAAAGGGTAATTGTTTTAGCCCAGATGTTGCTTTCGCACAACAAGCAGGATACAATGTTCCTACTGAGCTGATGAGCCCAATCAGTGAAATGATTAAAAATTGATTTTGTCCCTGTAATTACAGTATGTAAACTACTTAGCCGGGATTGCAAAGGAAGTGATTTTCTAATTACGTATATACTCTGGTGTCTAATGATTGGTTTTTTGAAGTAATGAAGAGAGGGTCCTAACGACTCCACTGTGTTCTGTTGTTGAAGGGAGAAGGCAAGAGAAGGGGAGCGTGGGGGGAGGTGGGGGGGAGAATGAGAGAGCATCGTTAGGGCAAGACAGCAGGCTTGGATACAAAAGGGGGATGAAAATTGAATTTTTGCCAGCCAGTGCTAGCACGCTAACACGGGGGCCCTGTGTTCGTTTGCATGGGATCTGGAAGCTAAATGGAGGCTGTGACTTCTCATGGGGGTCGCCAGGCCCTAACCAGCCCCGGCAATCTGGACCCTGCAATTAAAACCTCATGGGGGTTAGGGATTCAGGACATCACACATGCACAAGAGAATTAACACCCGAGTAGGCCACAAGCACACAGAAATAAACATATAGCTCAGCCCTTGTGCTCGTATATATGTATATATATATATATCCCACCAAGCTTCAATAAAACAAGTAACTTCTAATAGAAACTGACTCATAGGACCAGAGCCCACAGCTGAAATCAACTCAGAACAATGCAGCAGTTAGATCAGTGTTGCTGTGTCCTTTAATGCACACCCACAGGAACATTTATCCTGTATTGTGATTTAGATGACTGATTTTCAGAGAGCAACTTACTAATTTTGCAACATATACTAATACAACAGTTCTTGTAATATCTTACGAAATTTCTCTTAGGTGTTGTGAAACTGTTGCATGATTGCTGTTTTAAAAGCAGGTTATTGTTGTGAACCATAAGGCAAGGCAGGCAAGGCAAGTTTATTTATGTAGCACAATTCGGACACAGGACCATTCAAAGTGCTTTACAGGGGCAAGATTAAAATACATAAAACACATGAGAAGACATTTAAAAGCGAATTAAAAAAAAAAAGAAAAAAAAGGGAATGAATAAAACATTTAAAAGCGACTGAATAAAAATTACAGGTTAAAATGGAAACAGAAAAGTCTTCAGACTTGATTTAAAAGAGCTGAGAGTTGCAGCAGACCTCAAGTTCTCTGGGAGTTTGTTCCAGAGATTTGGTGCATAAAAACTAAACGCTTAGTTTTAGACACCAAAACTACTTGTTTACAGACAGACATAAGTTATTGTCTAATCCAAGTCTTGCCAAGAAAGTTAATTAGCTTATTTCCAAAATGATGAACTATTCCCCAATCTCTGAACTCATCGGCTACCGTCTACATCTGGGAATGATTTTGTCTCTGTGGGCAGCAGACAATATTTCTGGGGTTACCCAGGTAACAGAAATCCAGGTAAAAACTTCCTCTTCCATGCACCAGCCATTGTTTACAGTCCACAAGTAGCCAGTTAAGCTAAATTAGCTAAACTACTAATTTGTTAACTCTCCATGAGACGATAGCTGATGAGTTTCTGAGACAGCACTTTGACCAATGTGTTCCACCTCTTTTACTTTACATATTTACCATTTACCTGCAGTCAGCCACAGCCTGCTCAACTGTGATTGGTCAGATCTATTCAGACTACAAACAGAAACCAGAATGCTTTGGATACCAAATGATGGTCTTCTTGCCTACAGATTCTGCATTCATATGTCTAATCTGTTTATAAGGATTAAGTATTCCCTTAAGTACTCAATTGAAACCTTTCCCATATCTATATATAATACACCCAATGTGATGTGGTTTAGTAAGACCAGCTGCTGACGGTGGTTTATCTATTAACATACTTAAGATAGATACATACAGTTTTACAGCTTTAACAACCTGTTTAAGACTTTGTTCTTTGTGACATTTCCTAGGATATCATATAAACCCTTCATGAGAATACTCAGATGCACATGCCATTAAGAGCTTCTTAATTGTTCAGTATGACAATGATGAAAACTTAAAACAAAGCGTCGTTTTTCTTTAGCAGGTTCTGGAGCTTAAGCCCCTCATAGCCTCCTATGGGTTGTTAAGAGCCTTCTTGAGATGTCTTGAGTTACGATGCTTTTGGGAAAGATGGATTTTAATATCACCTTAGCCTTAAGATGCTTTTGAGAAAACAGGACCCAGGACAATGCCTGAAATCAAGATTTAACCCATAAGAACCCACGGTGACACCCATGTAACAAACACTTTAAATATTCTAGAACAGGGGTCTCAAACTCAAATTACCTGGGGGCTGCTGGAGGCAGTATCAAAATGACCAAAAAATCTAAATTACTTAAAAAAGACACAAAAAAGACAAACAAAATGACTTAAAAAGACACAAAATGACCAAAAAAGACACAAAATTACAAAAAAGGACACAAAATGACAGAAAAAAACTAAATTACTTAAAAAAAGACACAAAATTACTAAAAAAGAGACACAAAATGACCAAAAAAGACACAAAATGACTGAAAAAACACTAAATTACTTAAAAAAGACACAAAATGACAGAAAAATAAATAAATTACTTAAAAAAGACACAAAAAAACCCACAAAATTACTAAAAAAAAAGACACAGAATGACCAAAAAAACCCACCTCATAAATATGTTCTGCATGGTTCACTTGGTCTGTGGTATATCCCCCATAACTTTCCTTTATGGGGGATGGGTTCTTATGGGTTAAAGAACAGTTGTCATTTTCATGCACAAAGAATTGGTGCTTCTTCATTGACTTGTTTCTAAAGAAAAGCATCTCTCTCTCTCTCTCTCTCCGTTTTCTCCTCTGTTCCCCTCTCTTTCCCGTCAACCACAACTTGATAGGCCGTCAAAGATGTAACCTTTGACTCTGGTTGTAAATTAGAATCAACCATCAAGTCCGGTGCAGAGTGTTATTGTGGCGAGGCATGGAGACAACCAAGGAGTCACTCTATCAGACAGGGAATATAGAGATAAACTTACAGGGTCGCAGAGCACATAAAGAGCACATAAATCATAGCTCACAGAATGAGTCACCGCCTCCACCATGGCTGCGCTCTCCCTTCTTCTCTGCTCTTAACATATCTAACAAAGCTCAACATATTTTCTTATCCTTATCTTCTGTTCAATATTCAATATTTAATTATGACTTTATTCATTTATTTTTTTTAAAAGATTTTTTCTGGAGAAATAAAAGGACGTGAGTTAAGCCTCTGATTATTGGGAGGGAAAGATCTGTGGTTTTTAGTTCCTTGGGAACATTAATAAGTGACAGAAAGCTAGATTAAGAATGCTGGGATGCGGCTAGAAGAAAAAACGACAAAGCTTTGAAATGCTGCCAGTATCACCAACTGCACTCTTCTGACACAGCTGATTGTAAGAGAAGCCGATAGCGCAGCCGGGGTAGGCCTTTAATAATTCATTTAGTTAGACTATGATCTATCATTTTGTACCTTTTGACATGCGATATTGAAATTTAATATTGCATCAATACAAATGATGTATTGCCAGTCGTCAGGAGAAAGGATGTGGATTGCAAAAAGATCTTTGCAAATGTCTTTTCACTCCTCTCTCGCTCTCTCTTTCCTTTCCAAAGCTTCATTGTACTTGAGTAGAAAGGCATAAGAGAAACATCTGTCTTTTTTCCCCCCTTAACTCCTGGCTTTGATATGTGTGTTTAAAAAAATGACAAGTTAAAACGCTCAGGGAGAAAGTCTCCTGCTCAAACCAGAGTCAAGAGAGGCTTGGGAAGAGAAAAAAAGAAAGGGGGGTGGAAGTGAGAAGCAGAGGGAACATGACAGCAGTGGCTGAGGGAGACGTCACACGTTGTCGAGATCTTTGACATGACTCTTTAGTGCGGTGAAATCCCATAGGCGATATTCGGGCTCCGATTGGAGCGTTAGGTGCTTGGAACCAAAGGCTGCTGTTGCGGTGTCAGTCTAGCCCGGCTCCCAGACTGCTGCCTGTACGCAGTCTGCTCTGTGAGATAGGGATGCACCGATAGCAGCGCTGGCTGATGTCAGTCTGAAGTAGATTATACGTGTCAGAGGATTTCCTCACCACTAAATGCTGCCACCAAGGGAGACAAGCCAAAAAAAAAATCCAAATGAAAAAGTGGATTTTCTACATTTTCCACTGTTTCATATATAGATGATGAAGAAGTTAAGACTTCCATTATTTTTTCAGTGATACCACACTAATGAACGAAGCTAATATCAAAGTTACTAAACACAGGTGATCTCAAACTGTTCAATACTTACTTCCAGTGATCCAATCCAATCCCCTTTATTTATATAGCACAATTTTAGCAAACACAAGGTTTCCAAAGTGCTGCACAAACAATAAATACATAACACAATACAAAGAGATGTAGTAAACAATAGATCAGTAAGATGCAATAAGATGCAATAAATTAAAAATGGGATAAAAATAAATAAAATAAAATGTAAAATGTACTGCCCGCACAAAATACTTCCAGTGATGGAAGAAGTATTGAGATCTTTTACTTAAGTAAAAGTACTAATATGACACTGTGAAATTACTCCACTACAAATAAAAGTCCTGCATTCAAAACTTACTGAAGTAAAAGTACAAAAGTATCAGCATCAAAATGTACTTAAAGTATCAAAAGTAAAAGTACTCATTATGCAGAATGGACCCACTCAGATTGTTTTATATGGTCCAAATATATCATTACATTATTTGTATTGATGCTTCTATGTAAACAGAGCTTTAATTTAATTTTTTAAACATCAAATTGATCATGTATTTCATGTTAAATCTCGATCTGTAAAGTAACTAAAGCTGGCAGCTAAATGTAGTGAAGTAAAAAGTTCAATATTTGCCTAAAAATTTAGTGGAGTACAAGTAAAAAGTTACAAAAAATGGAAATACTCAAGTAAAGTACAAGTACCTAAAAATCTTACTTAAGTACAGTACTTGAGTATATGTACTTAGTTACTTCCCACCACTGCTTACTTCACGACAGAAAAAACATATACTTCTTAAATTTAGAACACTTTTGCTAAAGACACAAGCACCTGCAATTCTAACCTTTTTTTGTTCAAACAATATCTAATTGTACACAAAAGGAACCCAGAATGTGTACAATACATTGTATAATAGTTTAATTGTGCAATAAAATATTGTATATATATAGATCATTCTGACTAATGCACTTTCAAAATAAAAAAAATGATTGTGCACAAAAATGAGAAATGTCATTGTCATACAAAAAAAACTTATTGTTGGTGAGTCTCATTATTTAAATCAATGTATCTGTATCTTCCAAATATACTTAAATGTTTAAATAAGCTAAAATAAAGATTTTGAATGCTTAAATATCATCTTTGCCATTTTTTAATGTGCCAATGCCCCTCTGATTAAACACTGGCCCCTCCTTGGCCCCCACAGTAAAATTGGTCTAGAACCGCCACTGATTGTGATCTTGATGCTGTTAGAAAAGAATTACCATCCTGTTGCTGCCAATGCTGGAATGGCAACTTTTTCTGCAAGATTCTCTGCCATTGAATCAGACTTCCACCATCTGAAGGGACGTTCACACACATCTGAATTTGTAGGACAGCCAAAAGAAACGCTCTCTCACCGCTTGAATTACAGTATACTGACAGGTTGTTGTGGAATTTTTGCCCAATGAAAAAAATTAACGAAAAAAAACGACTGTTTTAACGTTTACAGTAACGAAGATATTATTTAACATTTTAACAAGAGTAGCTCTTTCTTGTGGATGGAGAACTAATGTTATTAAAATGCACAAATCATTAGGTTGGTTAGATGTAAAAACTAGATTTTTGTCATTACTGATGGTTTTTATTAAGAATGTCATAATAACAAGATCACCTCTTATTATTTATAGAAATTTGTCTTTCAGTTCAGATGCACATAATTATTTAACAAAGCATACAGTTGGAGGTTGTTTCACTTTACCATATATATATATATATATATATATATATATGTATATATATATATAACATTTCAGGGTACTTAGACGGTTATTAACAGCTTTATTTTTTTACATATTTTAAGTGGTATCACTGAAGAACAGACAGCTTGACAGGTGGGCAACATTAACTTAAGGGTGATTATAAACTTGTCAACTGTCACCAAAAAAACAAAAACAAAAAAACTGCCTAGCCCAGCTTTAATGTTAGCAAAATAAATCTGTTGTGGTACATTAAATGCAGTCAGGGTTAGCAAACTAAAACTCTTTGGTCAATGTCAATACCAGCTTTCTCAAAACCTGATCCAATTAAAGCAGAATAAATAATAGTAGAGGTAAGACTAAACTTTGTTCTTTGTTACATCTATCAGTACAAATTGATGTCTGGTGACACCAAATACTCTTACTGTGGTTATTTGATATCATCTGGCTTTGAAATATAATTGTTTGACTACATCTATTCCCATTTGGGAAAAAAAAACAAAACAGAAGTGAAGTTGTGCTCCGGAGCTCCACTGAACTGCTGCAGACATGCTCGGTGTGAACGGATCCTAACACCGCTTCATCACCATCCACTGACGGCCCATGTCACATTCATTGTAAAAAAATATGGCTTGTGATGGGCTTGATGATTACAGATGACAGTGTTGATGATGATAGCGACGCTGACAGTGACAATAATGATTATGACAATATAGAAGGTGGCCATTACAGTGATAGTTGGAATCATTCTTCACCAGAGAATTATTACATATTCAGCTAAGATACACCTAACCTTTACAGCTCTGACGCGTTTCCTCCGCATGTGTAAATATATTTCAACAGACGGATCAAACTGAGCGTGTGTAAGATGTGTTTTGGCGCCGACTACGACATCTTTTTTTCACGTGACTTCGGGTGAATCAGACACATTGACCTGTTATTATGTGTGTTTGTGCAAACCCGTGTCACTCTTGTTCCAGAGAACTGATGAGTGTGTGCAGCTGTGTCATTAACACCACGTTTTGTCTCTGTATATTTGCATTTTTACCACTAATATACGGATGTCAATTAAACAGGGGAAGGAAAAGCTGTTTAGGTGACGATCCCTGCATGCATTTGTGGGATATTAATAACAGCTCCTCTCTGATTTCATGGCCTACTCTTGGAAAACAACACTTGACACTATATACAGTGAGGTTGTCTCACACGTATAGCAATGTCTTTGTTGATTGCATAAAAAAATACATTTTAAAAAATTCTGTAGAGTAAACACAGCACATTGTTGCTAATATCTGCATGGCTTCCAGGAGTGTTGACCTTTATCTGTGCCCTGACACTGCTCTGAACATGGAGGAAGTCTGCCATGCTTGTAGGTGTCTGAGTATGTTAACAGTGGGGAAGAAAGACACAGTGAGAGAGAGAATTAGGTGCAGTTGGGAGGTGCCTTGGGTTGCACTGGGTCGTGGTGTGCCTCCCTGCTCTCTGCCTTATGTCAAGGCTTTATTATTTCACCTGCCAAGGTCTTGACCTCCTAAAGCTTGGACTGACTTTCTTGCACTTTGCAGAAAACAGATTTTGATGCAGCCTGTTGAAAATGCATGTAAATACAAGGCACCCCCAAAAAATATTCAATTAAATATCTTCTGTTCCGCCAAATCTAGCAATTTAACCCATTGAAGCCTGGAAAGCGTTTACGTCGTTTTGTAGTATTTGTATAAGCTCTCAAATACTTTTTGAATTTCCTTTCTATCTGCTACAGAGGCTGAAAAATCTATTATTTAGTAGAAGCGTTGACACTACTGTTGAATTTCCAGAAAAAACTTCAGGTTTTAGGGGCTTATTTTAAAATCGTCCAGAGGTTTTACAGGAAGTTTTAGGCGTCAATGGGTTAAAGGCAAGGAAAGTTTATTTTTATAAAAACACAAATACACATAAATAAGGTAAATAAATGCATTAGCATTCAAAACCAACCATCTCCAAACCATTCAGCAACAATTCGTGTGATTTGTCCTCAAATAAGATCCACTGAAGTGGTTTTTAAATGAGTGCAGCAGCAGTTGGCAGGATGTCAGTACGCCCTCATACCTAAACGTAACAGTCGCAGTTTTACAGATGTGGTTAATGGTGTCACTGTTTGGCAACAAACAGTAGGTTGAGGCAACAAATCTACATGTTAAGGCTTAGTTAAATATAGTTTGACACAAATAACTCCTGCCGGATGTGAAACAGTTACGCAAGTTACGCAAGTTATGTAGATGACGTAGAACATGGAAGCTAAATTATATGCAATACTTAAAAATATAATGTTAACTTGATGAAAGCCCTTTGAAAGAGCTCCCAAAGTTAACAATATGTCGGTTTACCCAAAATATCATAGCCTGGCTGATTTTCTTCTTATTTTGACTGATTTCGATATATTTCTTGGTTGCAACTTTGGTTTCTCCTGAATTATTTGCTGGTTCCAGACTCTTTCTTTCTTTCCTTTCTTCCTTCCTTCCTCCCTCCTTTCCTTTCTTCCTCTTGCCTCAGGGGTGCATTCAGCAGGTCAACACCTCAGCGGGTGGGTTGTTGTGGGCCAGGTGACCTTTGTCTGTCATTGTTGTTCTCCTCACACCTCACCCAGGGAGAAGGGGAAGGAGCTTAGTGCCTTACACCTGCCACTGGCTTTACTGTGGTAGCACTGGGGTGCATTTGATTTTGGTGTGCCAAAGAGACAAGTACACATAGCCAACAGTTGGTAGATATAATACAAAGGTATCATGAACACTGTGGACACAGTGGATTGAACCTTTTGATGGCCCTTATATTAACGTCTGCACTCAACAACACAGAAAAGGACCACAACAAGCAGCTTCTATGTAGATAACCATAACCAAAGTGATGTTAGATTCCAAATGCGATTTGCGTTCCTGCGTGTGAGATAAATCAAGCATACCTCGAGTGAATAAGGGGACAGAGATGAAATGAAATACCCAAATGCTGCCTCCACTGGGGCCTGATTGAGTTCAGGTGGCTGGAAAGTGTCTCACCCAGGGCTAGTTGTCAGTGAAGGATCTGCTGTCTTCTCATCTCTTTGTGCTGCAGGGCTAACTGGTGAACATCGGGTGTGTTGCTTTGACGGATGTTTGTGTGCCTCCTGTGTTGCGGGGGGACGGGCCGTTGACACTCTTCATATTTCAAAGGCAAGGTCTGAGGAAGAAATGAAGATTGATGCGGAAAAATGGCGCGGCAACTCATCGCCCATTCGATACATATATTATCATTTACACATACGTGACACCTTTGTGCATGTCTGTATATCTATATATACATATGCATGGGCATGATCCAAGGCGCCACACATATTCACATAGGGTGGGGTGGGGGGTTTCCTCTGTTATTAGAACCATGTGATATAATTGCATTTGATCTCCAAATAAACAGGGAATCAGTCCATCTCCTTGGTGGAGATGGCAGATGTGATGGACGACCGCATTAGCAGCGAAGACAACATTAGATTTGCTCAAAATTATTGATCTTTTGTTTGTGAGCCAAGTCGGCGATAAATAACAGTGCATGGGAGATGTGACTCATTATCACCGTGCCAAAAGCCCGACAGACCTCTGTCAAAACACACTCTCCTTCCCCCCTCTCTTCCTCCTTCCTTTCATCTCCATCACTACAAACCAATTTAATCTGTTTTTAATCCTTCCCTCTTTTCTGTCGCCGGCGCCTTTAATGCGAGGCCTCACTGTCACTATCTGATTCCCTTAAAATTTTAATCCTGCACTGATAACCCTGTATTATTACATATTACACACTCACAGGCGGCAGGACACTCACACATACATACACATATACACATGCAAATATGTACACACAGCGTTTAGTGGCTCTTTCAGTGTTTTTATTCCTTTTTACCTTCTTAGTGAAGAAAAAATCCTTTTATCACACAATGGGTAATTTATATCCATTACCAGCGTTTTCAATCCTTTTCAGCGCGGCTGTCACTGCCTTTGGCACACTCGTGATTAATGTGATCTAATAATAGTCTGCCATTATATTTCCTTTAGTAAAACATGTACCAACATCCTATTCAGCTCCACGAAATTCATTGCCCCTTAAAATATTTTTCCCCTTTTCGTTTGAAAGACAAGATTGCTATTTTTTTTTCTCCATCTCGTTGCCTCCCAGGAGGTGATTATTTGTTAGGGGGAGGGGGAGGGGACGGTTAGTTGTGGCACTTCCCCTATTTTCAGACACTTATGAGAATGATGAGAGGTGCCATGATTCAAGGTGGTTTGTGTGGATGCATTTCAGTGTGTGCGGAGGTTGGTTTGAGTGTTTGCGGCCACGTCGTTGACTGGCTGAGGTTAAGAACAGCTTCAGATCAGCAGGGCATTCGTTATGCTGTAGAAAAAGTTTAACATGTGTAGCTTACAAAGCCAACATTAATTTCCCTTTTTGTAATATTTTGTGATATTAAATTATTTTTGTTTTTTCTTTTAATTTGAAAAGTTATCTCAATGAAAAATGCATACATTTTAATTGATTTACCGACTGCCTGATTTAGCCATAAAATTAGCTGTAAATGATTCTGAAGTCGAGCTGCAAAGATGAATCGATGAGTTGTCAACTATTAAATTAATTGCCATCTATTTTAATAATTGATTAATAGATCTGAGTAATTTTTTAAGAAATAAAAAGTCAAAGTTTTTTTTTTTATTCCAGCTTCATAAACGTTTCTGGTTTCTTTACTGTCACGAGACATATGAGGACGGGCTTTGGGAAAAACGGATTGATATTTGTTACCATTTTCTTTCACCAAACAACTAATTGCTTACCCATAAAATAATTGACAGATTAATCAACAATAAAAAAAATAGTTTGAGCCCTATTTTTAAGAAAACAATGTACTATAACTAACAAAACCCTGACCACAAATACATCCTTTTTATTCTTTCTTTTAATATTCTTTTTTTTGGGAGCAGGTAGTTTGGAATGTGTGATGGAGAGGAAAGATGCTCCCCATGGAATGTGCATAGGATTAGGTGTGCATGTATGTGTGTGTCACTGTGTGTGTGTGTGTGTGTGTGTTGTCAGGGAGGTGGCCCAGCAGTGGGCTCTGTTCCCTCCCAGCCGGACAGCCTGAGCCAGTCTGCCACTCATGGGGCACGTTTCAGACGGGGCGGTGCCAACGCTCACACACACACACACATACAAACACACATACATGCATGTATGAAGTTGTGCGCACACACACACAATCCTGGCTCCCTCTCACAAAGAGGGTTAACCCTTACTGGGTTCTTAGACTTGTATCCAGGATGAACAGGTGGTCCCACAAAACATGGGCATCCATTTCCTCATGACTTATCCCAGTGTGTGTGTGTGTGTGTGTGTGTGTGTGTGTGCGTGTGCGTGTGTGTGGGTGAGGAGGGAGGGTTAGAGAGAGTGAAGAGAGAAAAAGAGTACACATGACTGTGGAGCTCTCGGACAGCGTTTGTGTGAATGGAGGTTGTGTTTTTAGCAGCTTGCCGCTGTATGAAATTGTCATCAGATGGCCGTCATGACAAGAACAATATTACATCCAGCTTCTATTAACCGTGCGACGGCTAATATATGTGTTCCGTGCGATCATTTGTTTGTGTGTGTGTTCATCGACACCTGACCCCAGTGTCCGACCGCTCCAAACACAGCTGTCAACACTTTACATCTAGGTTTTTTGTATTTTTTTTTACCCCTCCTTTTGCTTTTTTTCCCCTTAATTTCTTTCTCTTGAATCCCTCCACCCAGGATCCCTCCATTAAAGATAACTTGTATTGAGCCACATCTAATTCCCTTCAATCCACCTCCCCCTCCTGTCTCAAGTGATCCCTTCCCAGCAGAGAAAATCGAAGGTAAACCACTTCTAAGGCAAAAAATGGTGTGCTCCACTTTGGATGTTTTAAATATCACCTTCTGACGGATGACGAGACGCAGGGTTGAGATAGCTGCTTTGGTAAAACACATCAAAATCACAAAGTTACACATTTATCACCTGACCGCTGCAGCAATGCACGTCCCACTCAGCATCTGGTCTTTACAACACATAGCTGAGACCCTCTCTGCCTTTGATAACTGTAGGCTTTCATGTGGGAGAAAAACACTTTGCTTTACTCCACTTTATTTGTTCTTTTGTGATGTTTCTGTGGCTCAGCCCCTCCGAACCCCAGACACATGTGAAATAGACGTTTTGGAAAATATGAGTAAGTAAGCAAAGAGAAAGAGGGAGAGAAGCAGACTGGAGCTGAGGAGATAAACATAAACAGAGCAGAGAGAAAGAAGGTTTCTGTCTGAGTCAGCGGGTTTTAGTAAAGTCTGATTAAACGAGGTGGGAAACCAGTTGGGGTAGTAAATAACAGAGGTGTCAAAATGTTGCTTAATGACCTGGATATCTATTGCATGGAATATGTGACTGCAGATCTACGTGTGAGCTGTAATTTTTTCCTTCTTTTTTCCTTTAATGCCTTAATGTGCAGGGGGAGTTCACATGTTTAAAACAACTAGTGGAGAGCTTTTGCACTTTTTTCCTGACAGAAAACGACCATATATAAATATAATTTTGTTGCGATGTCTATTCTTAATTATGTTACAGTACACAAACAGTAATGATAATTGTTATTTTTTACACTGCACACACTGTAGGCAGGTAGGTAGGCAGTTTTCTCCTGCAGCCCCTCCCCTCTCTCTCCTAAGCCCCTCCCATGAGAAAAGCACAGATTTATTCATACAAGTACCTATCTATATGAGATTTATTACCATGTTTTATTTGCAAACTCACGTAACATGACCTGTAATTGGTGTTGATTTTCTAAAGACTGAAAACAGCCAAGCGGAGGTGCCGAAGTCAGTTCCTAATGTTCCTAATGACGTCAAAATAAAACTGCCTACCTCAGCTTTAAATTACTCTGCTTCTATATAGTGTCATTTTACCAATGTTATTTTATTTAGCCTTGGTAAAACTCAGTATGTATGATGTGATTATGTGTTTGTTTTAGTTGAAACCAACAAGTTTGGGCTTGTGTTCCACAGAAAAAAAACACTTTTGCTTTTTTTGCTTTTTTTTTTAAGTCCAAGGGGTATATTGACAAAAATAAAAGTATGTTATATCAGCAGATTTATATTTCTTAATATTACATAACAATTTAGATATTTGGAGGTTTGGTTATAGGCATCATATCATAGCCTATTGTGACATACAAAAAATGACCCAAAAAGTTAATGAAATGTTAAAAAAAAGCATGATGAAGAAAAGTTGCAAGAGGAAGTGGAGGAGGAGGAGAATGAGGAGAGAGTTGGAGGTTATTGCAGCGCAGTCAGCAGTGCAGCAGTCGATTCACCTTCCCCTCCTCTTTCCAGGGGGGGGAAACCCCTTCCAGAGGAGGGGATGCTCGAAGCAAAGAGAGAAGGGGAGGGAGGGGAGGGGAGCAGTGGTGGCGGTGAACTCAGCACTTTCCTTATCTTCTCTCTCTCTCTCCCTCCCTCCCTGTCTCTCTCTCTCTCTCCCAGGGCTCCCTGATCAGTGCCGACCAGAAGCGGAGCTGAAGCTGAAGCTGAGGCTGGCTTAACGGGGCTAAGCACACCGTCGCGCTGTCCAAGAAACTACCCCCACCCACTGTCTGAGGTGACTCAGGGCTTTCAGGGAAAAAGGGAAAAAGGGTGGTGGGATATGGGACAGGAGACGAAGGTAGAGGGTATAATAACTGTGGACTAATTTGGGTTTATCGGGTATTTATTAGCGACAGTCTTGCATGAATGAGTGAAAGTTAAGTGGAGGAGAAAAAGAAGAACGAGGGAGAAAAGAGAGCAAAAGACGAGGCTCCTCTGAGATCCGTCTGCAGCAGGTTATCCACGCTGGTGCAGCCTGTGTGGGGTGATGATGACGATCACTGCGATGATGATGAGGATGATCATGATAATGACACACACACACATCCATGGGCACACACAGACACAGCAGTTGGCTGGGACATCCGGTGTATATGGATGTACAGAGGACCTGCATGGGCATATCAACAGATAATTCCTATTTAATCCCATCAGTTATCCGTTGTAGTAGGGTTATGCTGTCTGTCTTTAAGTCCAAGCTGGCTGTCTGTCTGTCTTTTGTCAGTCTTCCCTCCAGCGTCCAGACCAGAAGCTTTGTAGTGGGCATGGCCTTTAAGTATGTGTGACTTGACCTATGTTTGAGGGCTTCAGATGCAGGGAGAGGGGTGCAAAAAGTGCAGCCTAGAAAGGTGTGAGGAGAAGTGATCTGTCTGATAGAGTGGAGTGGAAACCCTGCAGGCCTGTGTGACCCTGGCCTGGCGCTCTGGCATGCTCCGAGGACGTGAGGTTAGTTCACCTAGCATCTATTTCTTGTCAAGCTGTGGAAATGCCTTTGCCGTCATATCAGGAATATCTAGCCGAGGTGCGGATGAACATGTAGCGTTCATCTGTTAATAGCAGGGCAGAATACGTGTAGCCCCGCTAGTGATTTATTTCAGTTGATATTAAAGTGGGGATTGACTGCAGTGCTGGTTTGGCATCTTAATACAGTAGCATGACAGAGTTAGTGAACTCTTCTCCCCTCACAGCACCTTCTCTCATCCTTTCCTTTGCCAAATTTGGACGCTGACACTAAATGGATCTGCCATAATTCAAATGTGAGTGGGAGGATATATATTTATACATACATATGTCTGTGTGTTAGTGTGTGTGCAGCCGTGTGGGGTTGTAAAGTGAGGCATTATGGCAAAAAAAAAAAAAGCCTGAATAATTTAGCGCTCACATTATTTTCTAATGCCATTCTTTAGAATCTGACTGTGTCACTCTAACAAATGCATGTGTCGGAAAGTTCAGGGGATTTTGTAGGGCGCCTGTGAACAGTGAGTGATGGCAACCAGCCGACTCTCAGCTCCCTCTTGTCTACCAACAGCTCCATGTGAGCCCCGTGCACCATATTCCTTTCTCAGAACTAACGCCGTGGCGAATCGAAACAAAAAGGCCACATATTTTATTTATGTGTCAAAAGTGCGGTGAAAGGAGGGCAGGAAGGAGGGAGCGGGGCGTATCACTCTATCCGTCGGTTGATATCATTCCATCCATGCGGATCAATTCTCCCAGACAGAGGGAGATGAGAAAGGAGCAAGCACAAAAAAGGAGGGAGGGAGGGAAGGAAGGAGAGCTGAAATGGTGGTCGTATTGATTTGTCAAAGAAATACAGCGTTGAGTGTTTTGCTTAAACGTCCACATAAACCTGAGCTGTCAGAGGTGGGCGGGCACATACTGACATTTGGCCACACCGACATAGATTGTAGATTTTCTGCTTGACTTAGCTGTACACAGGCTTACCCATCAACTTCATGTGGAAACACGCAAAGTGGTCCTCGCTTGTTAAAAAACGTGCTTTGTGGTTCTACTGTACATACATACAAAGTCCCCATTCTTCTCCGAAACAATCCCTTAATTAGCCACATCACTGTCGTTACTGTTACAAAAAATCTTTAGTCAAAATTAAGTTATTATTATTTGTCCTGAGCCATATATTCATCAGCAGATTGTGTTTAGACATGGACTGTGGATGTAAGTAACTCATATGTTTGCTGCTAAATTCTCTGCTTTTAAATCTAACTTGTCACGAGACATTGTCACCTATACTTCTGCAACATATATAATTAATAAGAAGCATGATCTTCCAGGGACTTTAACAGCAACCCAGTCCCTATGATAAATGTTGTGGTTGTGTTAAAATTCAACATTTTTAACCGCAAACATGATGAATGTGAACATCTGTGAATCAATGTTTTTATTATCATATTGCCTTGTTAGATCAACATATTTGTGGTTTGCAGAAACAAAAAAATCCCCAAATTTCTTGTGGCGACTAGGCTCCTAACAGGTAAGTTATGTTACAGGCCAACAGGATGTGTTCCTATAACACATGTGTGTCTTTCCTTGAATCAAAACTGTTCAGTACAGTTCATCTTAGTGTCAACTTGACATCAATGTAACCTCTGAATGCCTTCAACATTCAGGCCCTAATACTGTAACTCCCCCTAAATCCTGTGTTTTAAACATGGTCATACATCTGCAGCTGCTTAGTCTAATCACATTCCTAAATTGTGAATAACTACAGCAACCTTGGTAAGAGTGGAAAGAAAAATACTACAACATTTTGTTAAGATATAACCTCAATTAAGACCACCCACGCAAATTTAGCTGACTGTGATGAAACTCCCACATGTAGAAAAAGACTAAGACAGCAACTCGGTGCTTAATTGGTTCAAGGAATCTGCCGGTGATCCTATCATGTTTATCTACTCTCCAAAAAATGTCCCATATTTGACCATGGAGGAATAGAGAAAAGCCCTCTTCCACTCTGTGACTACACACCTGGCACAAGGACAAGAGTGGAGGGGGGCAATGAAATTAAAGAGCAGTTAAAGAAAACTGGAGAAAAGAGCAGAGAGTGTGCACAGGGCCATAAAAGGGATAGTTTAACCATTGATCGAGAGCAGTGGTGGAAATGGCAGCTGTAAATCAATTTTATCTTGGAGCAGCTAAAGAGTGTTTTCTAATGAGGTTAATGCCACATAATGGCTAAATTCTTCTGCTTAAAAGATGCCCTCAAGGTGGTGGCAAGAGATAGATGTCGCCATGGAAAGCTTAACACCTCAACATTCAACACCAAGCAGACAGATGCCTTCTTCTTCCAGGGAGATTGTATCTTAAATGATGTTAAAGCTTTATTCGTTAGAAGGTTTCAGGGGATCATTATATCATTCAGTACACCTTTGTCTAGACAGCTTGTTTTATCGATGGACAGATAAATCTGTTGCTGAGATTGGGCATTTAGTAAATTATTCAGTCTGTGGTGTCCACTTCCGATATGATGAGTTCCTCTCTGATCACAACTGCAGCTAATAAAACACAACAAAAAAGTGTTTTCTACTTTCACATATTAAAAATCGGCATCAATTGAATTTCAAAAAATGATGGCATTTTTTTTGAATACCGCTTGTCATCTCTGTGCTTGGCAGCCGGCAGGCTAGCATGTCAAACTGGAACGGGTCGGGTACGGCCACTGAAAAGACAAACTGACCCAGCACTAATAGATTATGAATCGAATTGACCTCTGGCAAATAGTAGTAGGGAAATGAGGCCTGAGTAAGAGAGCAGTGGCAACAAAACAAAACACCCCTCTTTACACACAAGTACTGCATCCACACACACACACACTCCCACAGGTTTTTCCAAAATAATGCATGCTCATCCCCACAATCATGGAACATGTTTGCGAGGGTTAAACCAAAATGGGTTCCTATAGGCCAATATTTGTTGTTCTTTTGGATTTATGTCCAATATTAACATACACTCGTCTATTTTTCAAACCTTATCCAAGTCTGGGTCATAGGGGCAACAGGCTAAGCTAAGTAGCCTTGTTGTCCATCGTAAGACTGGACGAATATATCGGCTATCGGCAATTAGCTGAGTATCACGTAATGTTTTGTTATTTTATTTTTCTGATTTCATGTTCTGCATCTGTAGAACGAGTACACCTGTGCTATTGTATTAATATTTAATAATTTCTATAAATAGCTGAGTTAGATGTGAATATATGTTGGCTCTCCACATGGCCTCTTTTGCTACTGGATTAGCTTGCTAGGTGAGAATCTGTCACTTAGTAGTCTTATATATATTATATTATATATTATATGATGCCCACTGAACAACAGCTGTCGCTTATTCTTGTGGCAGATCCATAATTTGGGGGAAAGAAGACAACGATTGCCCCCCAAAATCAGCCAGTGATGTTCTCAGCCAATCACTGAGTCGCCCTGGTTCAAAATGTCTAGTTAGAGAACTTGTTTCTTTAACACAAAACCCACACTTGGCCCAGGGGTGAAGTACTACTGATATGCATTCAGAGACAATATTTCTTGTGTGTCTTGAACAGACACAAACATACAGGGCTTCATTGAGTGCATACTAGTCTGAACAGATGACAGTTGTGGAATTAAATGGGTGGGTGAGTTTTCAAAAGGCCAAGAATGTTGGTTCCAACCCGCAGCCTGTCCAGAGGTAATTACAGTGTGCAAAAGACAAATGTAATACAAGCAAACTTGAGCTACTGTAGGTTGGTCAGTGTTCTCCTCTGCACTGCTTGGGGTCGGGTGAAGTAGAGAGAATCAGGAAGCTTTAAGAGTCAACAACTTACGCAACTTCAACCGATACGTGCAGGGATTCCCAAAGCATCCGGTATCAAGACTAATCACACGCTCGCTAGCTAGCATGTCAGCAGACGCAGACGTGTTGAATTATTACATTACACAAATTACATTAGATAGTAATGGAAGCATAAGGAATCCTCTTTGTCTTCAGTTAGAGTGATCCGAGGAGTCTGCAAGGTGTAAACTAGACTCCACTATGAAGTTGTTGACGGAAAGCAGCTCGCAATCAGAAACGTGATGAGGAGACACTGTGGGTGCATTGCATTATGGGAGAGGCTTGGAGGATTCAGGTGATGTCAGACAGGCTTTTCCAGTATTAAGGAATTATATTTGTGGTGGATGTAGCACTGATGCAGGCTATTTAACACTCGAATTAGTCCAATACTGACCACATATATCGATCTAACCATATTGTACGCATTCAAAGCCAAAACTAGAATGGCAAACTGTTGAAATAGACCGATGATATGCGGACACAAATTTAAATTCATGCTTTAATTTAACACAGTGTCTGCAAACCAGTTTATGTGTGTGTGTGTGTATGAAAAAAAATTGAGTACAACCAGCGTACGGCATGAAACTTAAGGAAAGTTCATCTCCACAGACCTCTAGCATTGATCACTGGGGCCCTAAAGCTATTATCATGATCTAATTAGGTTTAACATAAGTCTGTGTCACGGCCCGGTGCAAGGCTGCCTTGTCCCCAATTCCACACTTTCACAGCATCCCTATTTAAAAATAGCACACATGTGCCACACATACATGCAGTGAATACTAATACTTTTTTCCCAGTTACACTAAGATTCACTTTAGTGTTAGACAAAGGTCTAAGCAGGGTGAAATGATGTAATTCACCAGGCAATGAACAAACGTAGGGTAATCTCACAGATTCCTCCTCCCTTTTCCATGCCTGCTAGTACTCAGACAATCTGTCCAACAGGAATTGGCATAAATTTTGTAAAAATAAAATACACAATTAAAGAATGTTGTTCTTACCCACATGCAAAAATGTTCCAGGAAATACATAAGCCTTGATGAACAGGCTTTAGAGACACATCATGTTTGAATCAACAATTAGTTTAATAAAATACCACTTCAGTAGGACAAATAGCCTTCTGATTGTTTTACTTTTTATAGTATAACATCTCATTTTTTTTGTTTGGTTTCATAATTCTCAATAAGTTCATTTAAAGACTAAATGCATTAATCTTTATTTGTACTATTTCTCCATTATCTTGTCAAAATCAGCAGCGGGGAGTAGCCATTAGCGATGTGCCCAGTTCTAAACCAGTTATTGGGGAATATAGTGCAATATATTGCTATATTCTGTGGTTGCCCTCAAGTCGAGTCAAGAATAAAAGACATAAATGAAAAGTACAGTATGAGGGTGTTGAAATATATTTCATAATTATTTATATTCCAATCTAAAATCAATTTGATGCAACAATTATATAGCCAATGAAAATTAGGTTAGAAAATACAAAATATTTCATATAAATATATAATAAAATTACAGTAATAAGTCACTCTCTGTGACGGTCTTCTGTCCGAATACAGAGACAGATTATTGGTTGAACAGATACAGATAATGATGTTTCTGTACAGCTTTTGTCCATGGTGAGATTTATTTGAAAAAAATGCATAGCTCAATTGTTGTTGTTTTTTTATATGTGATCTGTTTTCTGATCTCGGTGAAAATGACTTGTATATCTCACAGTTCTTGTGGAACTTGAACATAAACTGACTGGGTATATTTTAGCCAATTCTCTTCCACTCCACTCTGTATTCCTATGAGTCGGAGATAATCTGAATTCCTTTGGCTCAAAAAGTGTAGAAGGTGAAACATGTAGCCAGTGACCTAATAAGAAGACCTTTAAGGTGCGGCCATTAATACAGCTGTCAAAAATATTCCATAATAGAATACTATATTTAATTTGTTTTATGTACCTTATATCTGGGCTGAGGTGCTTTAATACATCTGTGAATTACCTACTCTGACACCTTATTCATTTTCAACATGATTAGCGGCAGTGGTGTGCATGGCTGGCGCAGTGGGTGGCTGTGGCCCAGTGCACACACTCATGGGCTCATTATGCCATCGCGCAGGTGTAATGGAATGACACCCCCCCAACCACACACACACACACACACACACACACACACAAGGCCCTGCATGTACAAACTCAAGAACATGAAAGCTTGCACACAGACTGAATACAGTGGGCCCTCTTGGCCTCTTCACAAAGCAACTTTTTTTCAATGTTGTACAATCTAGGCATCCACTACAGTCTTATTATTTCAGGGCCAGGCTGAGGGACCATGCTTCAGTCCCCATATAAGGGAAGACAAGCTTAAAAAAAAAAAAACGTGTTAAGAGGACTCCCCTCCCTCTCCACTACTCCTGTGTCCTCTGTTATTATGAATAGTGGCGGTAAGAGAGAAAAGCATATACTCCATTCGAATCTGTTCATGGTTCCTGAAGGACCACTCTCACCAGACGAGGGCCCTTTTTCTCCCCCTCCCCTCCCTCTTTTGATTGATATGTGAAATCCGTCTCTCTCCGCAGCTCTAAAGGCAGTCCCTGTGTGTGTCTGAAAGGTGCTCATTGTTGAGTAGAGACCACTTTGTCAAGAAACAATCCTGTTCCCAAGGAAGCTGAGAATGTCTTAAAAAAGATACAGGCCCTTATTGTGTACATTGGGGAACTTTAATTTTGTGTGTGAGGTCATTTTAATCCTGATGAATTTTTATAGTAGCGGTTGTAGTTCAATGGCTGGTCGCCCTAATGCTCTAAAGAAGGAGCAAAATAAAGGAAGAATTGGAAAGAATGAAAAACCCACCCACAGGCACGTTGAACAATCCTAAACTTAGTGTGTCACAGAGAGCGAGGAGGAAGGGTAGAGGCCTTTGTTGATGGACACATTGGGATGTATTTAAGTTCTACAAAGGAGATTCTCTGAATGGAGGCTTGATTTCTGCTACAAGGTTTAAAAATGCGTCGTCTAAGGATAGATTTACCACGGGATAAAGTTTGTGTAGGGTAATCTCTTTGGCCACAGAGGCTGATGCAAGTGAACCACCCAAGACCTTGTCTCTGAACTGATGCCAAGAGGGAAGCCAACAAGCTTCTACACAGACATGCATCTATGACACTGCTAATGGTATGATTGAGCATTCTTAATTGGCATATTGGATTTTTCCAAGCCCATTTTATCACATTTGACCTAGGCAAACTTTCACAATGAAAGTGAAGTCATGTCAGAGTCTTATTCTTTATGATAATAGATGGGTGAGCTCTCAGGCTTCTTCTTTTGTGCAAACTAATGGTCTTATTTGAGCAGCAGTTTGTCTTTTCATCTGAGCTGCGTGGCTGTTTTGTTGTCGGTTCGCCCTCTGGCCTGGTGTAGGTTTAGTCTGGATACGAGCCTATTAGGCAGACGAGTCCAAATGTAAACAAGGAGCAGCTGAAAATGTGATACTAAACTGGGCAAAGTTACTACATTTATGTACATTTTTAGCAATTTAAAACACTAGATAAACACATAACTTGTTTTATTTTGTTGCATTTTACAAAATGGTGCACCGTCGCAGGAGGCTTGCTCATCACCATTGTGGCTAAATGGAAACTGGATCTTATTTGAGAAACGGCGGGGTGAGACCAAACAGCATGATTCATAATGGTTATTTATGTACCATGTTGCTGAGAATCAGCAGGGGGCAAAGGCATGGTCTTTACTAAGTACGTCTCTTTCTGCTTAGTTTCTCCTAGCATCTTCCTGATAAATATTTCTCATATGGATACCAGAAAAAAAACATCATCCCAATGTTTCTGATCATCCCCAAAATAATGAGTGCATGAATCTCAAGCAAAGAAATGAGGTGCATTCAAACTCCACTAGTACGTCGTGTCGTGTTGGAGGCAGACAGACTGCACATAGTTTGGGTTACCTCTAGTTCGGTCATGGATGCTCACAATTCCTCCAGATTCCAGCAACTATTAAACAAAAACATAAACAAACCACCACTGACACTTGTTCCCGCTCTTTCCTCTAACTGTCCTTTATTTCTTTCTATGCTTCCCTCCTCCTTCTTTCCCCTCTGTTCTGAGATGCAGAGATCCAAGTGCGCAATGGTGCATTACTAAGGACACCTGCTCTGTTGATGTGGCCAGGCAGATTGACTGTGTATTTCATGAGTGTGTGTGAGTGTGTCTGTGTGTGTGTGCATGCATGCATTTATTTTTTCATCAATTTTTAGGCTGAGACTGGGACCAAACCTATCAAAATTGTTCTGAAGTAAATCTGTCCATTTCTGCCTCAAATTATGCATAATGGGCTTTTAATTCTGTGCCCTGCAACAAGCTGAAACAGTGCCCTTCCCAAGTTTTGGCACCCAAATAGTAAGAAACTTAAACCATGCAGTCATAGAGTGTTAAATAGAGATATCTATTTTCCATTAAAGACCCGATCTTACATCATTCATTTAGATCACCTTAAACTGTTTATAACAATAAAGCGATTTATTGATTAAAGTAAGTATACACTATTTATGACTATAAAAAGCAGAGTTTTGGAGGCTTCACCCTCAGCTGCTTTAACTCAGTCATCATTGCTCAGATGCTGACGTCTTGTCCACAAAAAATTGAGTTTACTGTTATAAGATTTTTGATCCATAAAAAGCAGCTGAATGAGCCAGGTGTGTATAAATTAATATGCTGTTTGTGGGCACATTTCAATGGTGGGAGAATGTCAAGGATGATGGCCAGTTAATGTCACAAGCCATGGTGATATTTTTAAAAAACAATTTCTATACCATAATGGTACAAAAAATGGTAAATTTCCAGAAAATCCTGTTTCCAGAGGGTCAAAATGGACAAAGGAGGGAGAGTTCAATGCCTTGAAGGGCACAATGTGTCCTGTTACATTATACTGTACTTTCTCTTTTTACTCTGGAAGGAGAAAATGAGGCAAAAGGAGAGCAAAAAGGAATACTTTTATTCCTGACATTTGAATGATTTCTGTTCCTTCCTAAACCCCCAAACCTGTACCCCCACCGCACCCCAACCTACATACAAAAAAAAAAAAAAAATCCTATTCACTTAGTATGTAGGTCACATTACAGTGGTGTCTAGCTATTGGATATGGGCTTAGATAACTGTTTGTTGAGTATTAAATGCTTTCGCTGCCTCAGCAGCCTCTGCCACTGGTATTTCTCACACAACTGTGCAACTGAAAGGAGGCAGCGCCGCAGCAAAAATCATGTCACACACATACACATGCACACACACGCTTTCAACCTCTGACGCTTTTTTGTGTATACTTAAAAAAAAAAATCTTGTTTGCATAAAACATTCACTTTTCTCACATAAAAGTGCCTTATGTGAAGTTGAAAACAGCTTCTGAAAGCGAGTTAAAGCAGCATCTGTAAATGAGGACTGTGCTGTGGTGAATAGGAGGGAAACCCATTGACCTGAGGTGCTAGCTCAAGCAGATGAATCTTTGCTTTTCTTTCCTCTTATCCCTGTTTGCTTTGGGTGACCTTGCTCACCAGCCCTGATGCAGTGTGTTCACATAGCACTGGGCTAATGGCTTAGATAGGCCCCAGTGTGGCCAGTACTTTCCACTGAAAACACCCACCTCCCCATATTCGACCCTTCCCTCCTCAATTGTACACTCGCCGTTCACTATAACTGCTGTAACCTCCGATTTGAACATGGCCAGGCGGAGGTGCAGGGCAGAGGAGGAAATTGCACCTGCTTTTATACCAGCAGGATCCAGACGAGGAGTTTGTGTTCACTTAAAAACAGAAAGGCAGGAGACAAGAGGGGCACCTCGCTGCTGTACAGTTTTGCCCTCTGTTGTCTTTGCATGAAATGAAAGATGCAAGAAGTGTGTGTGTGTGTGTGTGTGTGTGTGTGTTTGTGAGTTATCCTCCCCTCCCTCTGTCCTTTGTATGAAATGAGCCCAGATGGTGATTGATTTTTCAAGTGCTGACACCCCTGCTTGAGAAGCACCCCTCCTTTTTATACACACACAAATACACACACACATACCCTTCTTTGTGCCGAGCAAGTGAGGCACACTAACATCTCAGTGCCATCATCATCTTTGTGACTGCCAGAAACCACCATTGATCGACTAAAGTATGCATGCAAACAAACACACACACACACACACACACACACACACACACACACACACACACACACACACACACTCGTCCAAACACACACACACACACACGGACCAAGTAAAATAAATACATATATACATTAATAAGGTAACAGGTTTTATGAAGATAATGTGTCATAACACTTTATAATAATAACACATTATAGACATGGATGTCATGGAAAGTGCTACCAAAAAGAATAATTGTATTAGTTGATTAATTGTTTCGGTAAACAACAGAAAGTTAATCAATAGACCTGGTAACTGAAGAATTATATTGATTATTTACCAAGCAAAAAATGCTAAATATTCTCTCGCTCCAGATTCTGATGTTCCAGAATTTTCAGATTTTCCCTGTTTTGTAGAATTATATTACGTATTAAAAACACTTGATACTAATCTGAAACATGGGCAGAGACACAAGTTATTGTTGTTTTCTATGTTGTGTATAATATATATACACTTCTACAGATAAATACAAGGTTATGTGTAAAATAATCCTGTGAAAGAAAAGATAAAACAGACAAGAATAAGTATCTATTCAGGGAATAGTGAGTGGTGAGAGACAGAGAGATGGAGCGATGGTAGGCAGGGACAGGGTAAAGTGACAGAGAGCTGTACGCAACAGCAGCCCCATTGAGTTAAAGTGGCTGTGTGGCTAAATGATGTCATTGGCTAACTAGGCGTTCTCAGGCCATTGCCTCTGTTTGCGTGACTAAATACATACAATTAAGGCCTAGGCACTTCTCAATCTCTGTGAACTCATTGTTATCCCCGGGTTCAAGTGCACTGATAATGGGGGCCAGAGGAAAACAGGCGTAGCAGCGAGAGAGACAGAGAGCTGGTGGGTAAAATAGACATCTCATTATTAGTGGCATTCTCTTTCACCCCAACAGCGCTACTAAAGCCTTGCTCACTCATCTGTCCCTTTTTCTGCCTGTTTTCTTTTTCCCCGTGGCTCTTTCCCTTTGCTTCACTTTTCTTTTTTTTCCACCTTTTTTCGATGATTTGCAAACATTTTTTCCTCCCTTCTTTCCATCCTTCTGTTTCTGTGTCTCTCTCCATTCTCCTCCTTTGTTATGTGAGGATGCTTTGTATAAGCAGTGTTTGTTCCCATAAAGTGGCTGGTTTTCACATGGGGGCTGAGTATGACACGCACCTTTTACCAGTGTTACCAGTTGCACATTTTCAATGGACTTTCAGCTTCTGTTTCTATTGGCTTAGCTGGAACAGAAGAGCAACTTTTTGGGGAAAAAAAACCCAAAAAACTACAAAATCATTCATAGAGGAAATGACTAAACCTCAGTGTAGCTTGTCTAGAGCAGTGGAGGTCACATTATGGTCCCTCTACTATGGCACACACACACACACACACATGCACACACACACACACACACACATGCACATGCACACAAAGACCAGATTGAGTGTAATCGTCTAAAGCGAGACTTCCCTGATGGCCTCGACACTTGACAGTGATGCCCTCAAGTCTAGGAGAAAACTCTGTAACTGGAGAACGATTGCTTCTGTCTGTCTTGAGTAACTGGATCACCACGCCGTCCTCCCTGCCCACAGGCACACACACACATGCATGAATACTGTTACACATTAATGCACACACACAGAAACTGCACAAACACAGATATTCTTTCACCAAGACACACACACACACACACAGATTTACAGATAGACAGTCAGAGAGGAACGGAAGTAAGCTCACACACAGAAACAGCCGGAACGCACGACTGTGCATGACAAGAGGTGTGTTGGAGACGCGGGGGGGAGGGGGGGGGGGGGGGGGGGGGGGTTGTGGGGAGGGTGGCGCATTCTCCTCCAGTCGGCGGCGGGGCGCGGCGGCGGTAGCCTAGGTAAATGGATCTTATTTAGCGGCGCGTCAACACGTGTAAGGGGGCTTACGGCTCATTACTCTGGGCTCCGATCCTCTCTGCTCACCCACTGATGGATGGCAGGGGCTGCTGGGAGGAGGTGCAGGTGGGGGGGGGGGAGAAGGAGAGCAGTATGGACATCGACCTTACCCTCCTTCCTGCCTACCTCCTTCCTTGCCCTCTTGATTTTATACTTCCTCTCCTCACTTTGCTCCATATACTTCTTTTTTGCTTTGAATGTAATTTCAATTTATGGATGATCGCATTTAAAAAAAACAAATCACAAAACAGGGTTTGTAAATAACAGAAAGTGTTGTGGTGCCGACTGATTTGGAACGATGTTCGAGCTCAAACGGACATGGATGGAGTTTGTGGCGGACTTAACGTGCTTCCTCACCGAACTGCATAGCATTGCACCAGAAAACTGTTCTTTCTGTCACTTTCAATCAGAGCTAGAAACGATAAATACCAGCGCAGAGTTATTTGTCCCAATAATTAATCCCAATTGTAACCTTTTCCCTTAAAGAGAAAAGCCAGATGTTACTGTCGTGGGTGTTATGCCTGGGCCACACTGCCTCAGCAATCCGTTTATGTCGCGTTTTTTATTTTGACGCCCATATTAACAAGTTTTTTACCTCATATTTTGTAAATAAAATGATCAAACAGGATTGAGCTGTTCCTCTTTTGGAGAAAGTTTAATTCTCATGCTCTACACAAATCCAAAGCATTACACATTCATTCACTATATGTAGGTATGTACAGTGTTATTCCAGCTTACCAAAAAGAAGAAAGTAGTACCACAAATAGTAATAGACATTCCTCAAGACCATAAGTTCCAATTTAAAATAACATTTTGAAGTAGTGAAAGAGTTCAAACAGACTTTTCATTCCGATTGGAATGCAAAACATCAATGCAAAAAACACATTGATGCATATCAGACTACTTAAAGTCAACTTTTACCCTCCATACCTGTTGTTCTTTGGTGGTTTGGGAGTCTGTGATTGGCTCAGTAGGTGGTAAATTTTAGGTCAGGCCTTCTGCTTCCAAACTCTCTTCAACACCAGTCTTCTGTATGTGTAGTGAACTTTTAAACCCTTACATTAACTCCCTGACACTTAATTGTTACCAGCAGACAAACCTGCACTGTAAACGTCCCAACCGTGACACACACACACACACACACACACACACACTCTTAGACACATGCATATACTTCTTCCAAAGCACTGAGTCAAGTCCCTCTCTCTTAAGCTCGTAGAGCATTCCTCTCATTCATGGAAGCAGGGCCCTCCTAGTGAAGCGCTTAATTGGCTGCAGATTGCTCTTTAACCTCAGGGTTACACCGCACACACACACACACACACACACACACACACACAGGAAGACAGAGGCAAACACACATGCACATACACACACACTCATGCACACCATTTGTACAGGCTGTTAAAGTCTTAAGGGAAATAGAGTGTGGTTTTTACAACTCAGAGGGGAGGTCAAAGGTCAACAGATTTGTAACAGTCTCTAAGGATCTGTCAGTCAAGGCTAAGATGCCAAGGCGACTACCGCACACACGCGCACACATATTTAGATGCTTCCTCTGTCGCCTCAAAGTGCGTCTGCTTTGCTGTTTTTCTTCTAGTTTCAACTGTTTCTGCATAGATGGAGATTCTGACTCCGTTTGGTCGAACATGCTAGACTGGATCTGATGCAACCACCATGTCTTTAGAGTTGGTTCAGCTGGTTTGGGTCTTGCCAGTCACCTCTGTGCGTTTTGTCCAAATGGGACAATCCATTTGAACTCTCTGCCCAACTGGGCCGGCTGTGACTGTTCCCTCTCCTTTAGTTTGCTGCCCAACGGGGACATGTGTGTCTGTCTGCCTGTCCTACTGAGACAACTGTGCTCCTCCTCAAAACAGAAGCTCTTACTGTCATTGAGATTCATCACTGGCTTGAGAGGAAGAGGAATTTGTGGTTTTTCAGGGCACTTAGAAGAGGTCTTATCAGTATTGGGAGAGTTATGAATCAACATATGCAGATCTAGGCTTGTTGAGATACACAGTTACTTGGTTTCCTTATGTGGTAATTGCTGGTTTTTGTCCGGGAAATTCTGCTAAAGTCCATATTTAATTTGATTAGAGTTTGTTATCTTTTATTTATTAGAGATATTAAGTCCATAGCGTACGGAAATTATTTGAAGTAGGCATATTATGAGCAAAAGTAGCCTATATTTCTATACAAACTCTTCTGAATCTAAGCGCCTTAATGGCGCCATTCTCTATATAACCTGCCTATTATTTTTATTTTAAACTCAATAGACACAGACCAGAATTCCTCCCATTTGTCTGGGAAATTTAAATCTTCCAGGACACGTGGACCGGCACCAGTTTCTCTAACTTCAGCCCTGATAACTGCATTTTGCATTTGTATAATAAAATTGTAACGGTATTGGACATTTCTGACATTTGTCCTTACTTGCAATCAAATTCAGATTTTTACTTGTTTTGTTACTGTATGTGTGTGTGTGTGGGTGTGCTAGTCCCTTCTCTCACTACTCCCTATTGTTTATGATACATAGTGAATATGCTTTTCTGCATGACTCACTCTTCTCTTCTCAGAAGAATCAAGATCTGTGTTTCTTTCCCAAATTAGCTTTTACACTTTTATCCTAGAGCATGAAGGAACTTACTGCTAATATGATTGTGTTCGACGGAGAAATGGAATAGGAGAGGAAAGAGAAAGAACATTAGTTATTTGACGCAGTGAGTCAGTTAACATTTAAATGTTGTTGTTTTTTTGCTGGTGTAGGAAAACACACAATTTAGTGTACTGCGTCCAGACATCTGATTTAATGAATGATAGGTTGCAAAGAAAAACAGTTAAGAATAATTTTGAAAAGGAACAAAGAACCCTGGTAGAGACTAGTAATGCCTGCCAGTCATTCCATTGTACAGGCTTATGAATGATTAAGCTACTGTAGCAACAAGGGCAGATCATAACGGACGCCATTTTGTTAGTTCCCCCTGCAATCTTTCATATCTCCGCCAGATTTATTCCAAACAGCATGATGGTAGTTTGTGTATTTATGTGTGTGTTTGAGGTGGGGGGTGCAGGCAGGGTGGCATGCTCAGAGTTAATACCACAAATTGTTGTTAGATGCAGGTCTCCCTCTGCCATGCGTTTTGGACAGGAAGGTAACGTGATTGGCTTTGTTCAGTCTTCCTGGCAGCCGACACCAGCTGACATCTGTTCCCTCCTAACCACTCAGACTTATCTCCATCAGGGAACACACACACACACACACACACACACACACACACGCGCACACACAGACACGGTATCACACAGAACAGACATGTGTGCACACACCGATTCACACGGTCATACACACAACCGTACTTGTGCTCATGAGGAAAAAAAAGCACACACATACTGCTCACATACACACTTTTACACACGTGAGCTAATTTTGTGATAATGGAGAGTTCAGTGTGCCAGTTGTGTGTGGGTTGCATTCACATATGCATCAAAAGCTGAAAATCAGAGTACAAACTGACCGTAAAGACGTCAGGATATTCAGTATTCATATATATATATATAACGCATGCCTGCATTATCTCGTGCAATAAATCTACATTGTATTGAAAATACAATGAAAAAAGAACTAGACTGGCATTAGTTGGAAAAGAGGGGAGCAAGCGGATGATTTGCTTATGCATTCAAGGCTGATTGTGGTGGCGTTGCAAATCTTATTGCGTTGCTAATTTAAATTATTGGCGGCCGAGTCCCTGGCACGGAGGCCTGGGCGTATATCTTAGACATGTGGAATCTGAAGGCAGAGTGGCATGAACACTTTCCGGGTAGACGAATAAAGAATTTCAGTCAGTTTTGCCTCTCTTAAGCAAATAACCGTCTGCAAAACTGGCCGGTGTATAAAAGACTGCCTTTTTTTCCCCCTCTGAGATGAGAGGGTGAAAAAAAAATGAAGAAGAAGGGTGGGTGGAGAAAAAAAAAAAAGAAAAAGACAGAGGTCTGCGTGTGAGAAGGGGAGGCTGTTTGAAATTAGCCCTCCACTCTGGGGTCCTGGGAAATGAATGTGACATGTCCAGATTTGGTGTTTTTGTTGCAATTACCAGAAAACACCAGATGAATTCTTTGCAAGCCATGTGTGCTGGTTTGTGTATGCATGAGCGTGTGTGTGGTGAGCGTGTACACATATGGATGTCTGAGCATGTATGTGTGTGCATGTGTGTGTGGCGTGTGTGTGTGAGAGCAGGTGGCGGGCATATTTGAAGATGACAGTAGGGGTCTGACCCATGCCAGGCCCAATAAAGCGGCCTTGTGATGGAGCTTATGTGACACACTGTCCCCAGGGCTCTGAGGTCTTTCTCTCCCTCACACACATGTGCACACACTCATACACACAGTGCCTCATTTCCCTCGCGGTGCTCCCTGTCATATACCGAAGGCTGCACTCGGATTGCTGCGGGTACGTGTGAGGTCTGTGTGTGGTCTAATGACGACACACTGTACACTCAACGCTAGCGCTAACGCTATTGATTCAAGTCACCTCTGCATTTTGTACACCAACTCATATTTCCAGTTGTAACAACCACCTACGTGTGTTTTGAAATGTTTTGAACGCTGCTTACACTTGTAAAGTTGAGCTGAATCATTTGGAATCCGTCAGTGTTGTGCTCTGCGTCACACTAAACTACAAAACCACAGCAGAATACACAGCAGGCTCATATGCTCAGTCAAACCATAATGAAATTTGAAAACGGCATCTCTGTAAAGTTTAACCAGGCTTATATTTTTGGAGCTCAGAAAGCAGCCGTTCATTGTCATTTCTACAGATCATAATTTGATGGAGAGATGGCTTAATTAAGATACAATATTTTTGATGCTATAATGTTGGAGAGTAAAAGTGTTTTCATCCGTCTGCACATGCTAACTTCATACTACCCTTCTCTATAAAACCATAATCTCCTCCCTTTTAACCCGCTGAACCCCAAGCAGTGTCAGGGCGTCTTTTGTTTTTGCTCCTTTCACATTTTAGACCTTGTGGCTTTGTTTTTCAAGTCCTGCGCCTTTATGACAAGAGCACAATCATGGCTAGTAGTAGGGAGAACTCAAAAATGTTTCTTTTGCAGTATAACACAGTTATAATGCCATAAATATAAAAAGAATCAAATTAAATCTACATGCATCCACATTTTTGTAACAGGACTGTTGGTCTCAGTGGAGTCAATCATGATTTTTAAAAATTTTTTTACAGCATCTGGTTTGTTCAAGCGCTTTGTTTTTCTCAAAATGACAGCTAGCAATTTTGATAGAATATCACTAATTTAAGCTTAGATTTGGTTATTTTTCTTGATGGAACAGTTCCTCACTTGTTTATAGAACGTCAGTCACAATCATTTCAGCCTTACATTTTCGGGCTGTGATAAATGGTGTAACTTAGGTGATTTAAAAGAAAACATGCATTTTAAATTGGTTGTATTGTTCAAACTGAAAACCAGTGAAAAAAATATATTTTTACTTTTATTGCAGCATGTAAAGCCTAAATTACTTTGCAACTTTTGCTCCTAAAATTGAAACTGACTTAAAAATGGTCCGGCTGCAAGTGTTGAAACATACTATCATAGTGTGAATAGAGCCATAAGGCTAACATGAGGAAGGGAAGTTAGAGTGGTTCTATCATAGATCAGCTTGACAGTAATGCTGTGAGGCAGACACAACTGTCTCTGAGACAGGGAAGAAAAAAGGTTGGATGTTACCTGTCAGATAAACAAAAATCCATCTCATCTCACAACCCGTACATTCTCTGTGAGCCTCTCTCTCTCTCTCTTCCCCCTCTGTTGTGCTGTTGGGAGAGTGTATGTATTTCATCAGGCAAGGAGTGTGTGCTTACAATAAATAGAGAGTCCTTGACACCTTACAGGTGCATACAGCAACTTCACACCTTGGTGGCTAGAATGGCAGCTGCAGACAGAGAGCTAATTATCTGAGAACTGCTTTAGTACCCAGAATACTTGTAATGTGATGTCAGCACATACTGATCACTACATACATGTGGAGAGCAGGAAGAGCAAATATAAAAGTGTGGAGAAAGTGTCACATAACAGTGAAGTCATTTTGTTAGATTTGCTGCTCTTTTGCTGCTTTACGAGACAATTCAACTCCTAATTGCCTTGATTTTTTTTTTTTTTCAATTATTCCAACACCATGTGAATGCTCCAAAATGTAATGGGTTCGTCTTTGGCCCATTCTACACCGTTCCACTAAGTTTCATGAAAATCAAGCCAGAAGTTTTTCTGTAATCCTGCTGATAGACAAATGGACAGACAAACCAAGTCAGAAAGATGACCTCCTTGGCGGAGGTAACAAAGTTTGCTAAGAGAAGCTTTTGTGTGGTCCAGATTGGCTTCATTTTTCTCTTTCTAATTCTCCTACATTTGGTCAAGAGATTTGGCATTTCCCATTACCATTTGGCCATCTTACATAAATTAGATTTGTGTTGTTGATTTCAAAGCTGCCACTAGAAATGTTGGTATAACTTTTTTTCTTACTCTTAAGTAAGAAAGTAAATTGAATTTTAGCAGTACATGATATAGAAATGCTTTTAAAAGAGGAAAGAAAGAATGATTTCCCCCTGCTGAACCTACCTTACAGTTGCTTCTTCAAATGATTCCACATCTCATTTATTACCACAATAAACCAGACCAAAAAACAAGTGACCTTTTTTTTTTGCACACATTATTTCAGCAGTGCAACTTACTGGCAGACATGAGCTGCAAGATAACATCAACTGAGTGGCTTTATGGTATGCACCATGCATGCACAGTGCCGTTGCAATCAACCATTTTCTCATTTAGACGTAGACGTATATGTTATCCCAGACCTGAAACTACTGTGAAGTTTAGCATGCGGTCTGATCTTTGCCTTGCTTCGGTCTTCATTATCTGCTGTGTAATGCTGTTATTTATCATGATGACTGGATTTTTTTTGCTCCCTCAGCTATTTATTTAACTTTGGTTTAAGTTACAAGTATTGCAGTCTGTGGATTTTGGGAAAACATATCATGGGTGTAACATAACTTTTCTTTGTATATTTGTAGTTTGTTGTTTGTTCCAGAAAGGTTATATGGTAAAACTATTTCAAATTTAGAAAGCTCATGTGGAAAGAAGACAGTTAACACTGGGCAACCTTCTTTCAGAGGCTGTGTAAGGATCTAATGCAGCTAAATAAAGAGCTTTATAATGGAATTTATAGGTATCCCAAGAAATGTTGTCCACTGAAGAAGCAACTTAATGTTAAAAGCATGTTAGGTCCCCTCAATGGCCCAAACAAACCCAGACTGTTCTCTTGTGGCTATAAAAGGCTCTTACAGAAGTGCAGAGATTTTAGATTTGGCATCCACGAAACCACAACAATACCGAATAATAATTATCAGCTTTGTTAGCCTTATATCTTCCATTCTTCCTTTCTTTTTCCCCTCCCTTTATTTTCCTCACAAATAAAATAATTCTTTAGACATAAATCCTATATTAACCATCATTGGCATGCGTGGGAAGATTAAAATACAAAGAGACGGTAATATACTGTAGGTTTGTGTAGTAAATGTCTGAATTGAACCCTGGTTTTCTTTTTGATTTTCATATTGTGCATAAAGCTCTCACTCAGCATGTTTAAAGTGATATCTCAGGAGAATATTTTTTTGTGTTTTTTTTTCTTCTCTTCCCTCTTTTTTCCTGGAGGATTTATTCTCCTTGATGTATTTGGGTTTAGTAATTGGTAAGTGATCTTTAGAGTCCGCCTCGTATTTGGATATTAATTTTACTTTTTAATATTACCTAAAGACTTGCACAAAAACATGATTTGACCTGAGCTCATATCACCTAAAAGTACACAAATGGTATCACACTTTGCGAGACTAAATAAAGCTCAAGGTGATAAGTATAAATTTCTATCACTCTTTCTCCCCCTCTAAGCTCTGTCGGTGAAAAAGTGTGAACTAACAAGCGTCCAGCAGCTTGTAACACAAAGGGCCGTCTACACATGTTATTCAAGGGAAGCAGTGGAGTCTGGCCAGGCACTGCCGTTAAAAAGAGTGAGTGAGATGGGGGAGAGTGAGTAAGCAAAGCTGTATAGTGATTTGCCATTTATAATTGGCCTGCAATGGTAGATGGTGGCTGGCAAGGACTGTTTTTTTTTTTTTTTAAACACAATCTGTGCCTGCGGTCGGGGCGATGCATCGCTAATGACAGAAAGCCAGAGTGGTGTGGAAGCACAACAGCGCCTGGTGGCTACAAGGCCAGCACTCGCAAATATGTTCTATCAGATTTCAGATAGATGATGTTTCATGGTAACAGATCATAAAAATGTGGGTACTTTCTATTTCAAATGCTTATCCTCACAAGTGAAATATTGTGGGCAAAAGTCACTTTTCACAATGACATTAAATACATGCCACATTTCAAACCTTTATTTATCCACTGATATTCCACTGAGCTCCTTGCTCTTTGGCAGTAACACTCTGCTCATACTCCCCACAGTTACACAGTCTGTCTGATAACTGCCCATTAAAAACACTAAAGCAGTTGGGGGTGAAGGTCTTGGAGAATCAACCTGAAACTGATGTGCAGAAATACATTTTTGAAAATATAGATCTCATCCACAAATGACCCGAAGATACTCAGACTAAGTCCGGAAGAGACCAGAGGATAATTACACCCAATTCAAAATGTGGTCGACTCCAACAGACCAATGATATGGCACTATTTAACGAGCGGCTGTGGTTGAAAAGAGCAGCAACACCAACAAGTCCTCCAAATTACACTTGCTCAACAAACTCGACCCCGATGCTGCTGGACATGCACAGGAGCGAATGCAAAGCCAGCCAAAGGAAAGAAGACATGTGAGCCTAATAATATGAACCTTTTAAGCAATTAAACAATAACTACTTGATTAGGGAACAATTGCAGCCATTGTCAAATGAAACCAGTCAGACCATGCACTTTGTTGACCTCTCTGTCCACCCTGATGTCCTCCCTTTGCAGACTATGTGGCTCTATAACAAAATTATACCATTTCCTCTTCTGCTCCCAACAAACAAGAATTTTTTTAAATCTCTTTTTTGGGCATTTACAAAAACAACTGATGTCGTTGTTTTTCCTGAGAGTCCTGACAGTTTCAGCAACACATGTCCTACAAATCAAGATCAGTCTTCACATTCACTTTAAGAAACTATATTTCCCTGCAATGACATGATCAAAGCCAATAGGGATGGCTTGGACCCATTTACATATTAGACTTGTTGTCACACTGCTCCAAGGCCTGCATTAATAGATTGGAAAAAAACACATTGCGATGTAAACTGGAGAATTTTTTACCTTTGGCCCAAAGTATCAGGGGCCCTTTTGGCATTCACCTGCAAAAAATCACTCAAAACTACCACAAAAAAACATAAAACGACCAAAAAGAGATGCAAAACAACGAGGGACAAAACAGCTTCAAAGACTCACAAAATGGCTGCAAAGAGACACAAAATGACAACAAGACAGACGTAAAACAACTGCAAAAAGGCGCAAACCATAAATAGACAAAAACAGCCCAAGAAATCCTTGTTGTTTCACCTGTCATTGTTTACAGTCTGATTAGCAACTTCATTGATACATTTTAAAGGTGTTTTGCATCCAGATAACATTTTGAGTAATCTCTATGAAGATATGTCTTTTTGTATATGAATGCAAATTCAAAAAAGATGGGCAATGGGTTCTGAGATTGCATTTGGGCAAATGGGTTCCACCTCTTTCAATCTCCATTAGACTGCACCTGCAGCATTACCTGCATTCAATCAAAGGCTGCTCAAACATGATTGGTCAATACTACTCGGACTACAAATGGAAACCAGAAAGCTTCTGATACCAAAATCTGTTGCCTTAAGATTTTGCATTCATATGCAAATGCTTTTAGAGATTACTAGCAGCAATTGAAGGACAGTACCCACATTTCACAGTTCTTTGAGTCTGGAGAATCAAACCAGCAACCTTCCACTCTTCTAATCTCCTTAATACACCCCGGCCCCCTCACACTGTAGGGATTCTTGGGCAGCAGAACAGGACCCTGATGCCCAGCCGTGGATAAGGTTTTTTGATAAAGAGCCCCCACCACCACCACCTCACCCCCATCTCTTCTCCTTCCTGATGCCTCCTCCATAAACAATGAAAAGTTAATGAAGAGGTAACTTAATGATGTAATGAATATGGCGGAGCCCAAGGTCAAAGCTGGCTACAGTCTGGAGCTGGGCACAAGACAGGGCCAGGTGATAACACACACAGTTTTAAATGCCTCTCTCTTTCTCACAATCACACACACACACACACACACACACACACACACACACACACACACACACACTGTCTCTGCATGCATGTAGAGCTAAATATTATTTGTCAACTGGCATTGAGAGAACAAAAAAAATGTTTCGACTTGTCTGCGTGGGTTCTAAGTGTAGAGGGCTGTTTCTGCATGTTTTTAACTTTGTGTGCATTTGCAGCTGTGTGTGTTTGTGGCTATTTGCATTCTCTTCTGTGTGCGTACAGTACACACAAATGTGAGTGTGTGTGTGTGTGTGTGTGTGTTTGACAGTACAGGGACTTGTGATGTTGAAGCTGGTGATTAAAAATTGAAAAGGTTTGAATGACACAGTAGAGAGTTTGGCGGAGCCAGGTAGGATCGATGGAGCTCTGGTGAATGGCCACTACCCCTACTTGTTGGGCTGGAGAGCACTTGGGAATGTGTAAGTGTGTGTGTTTGGGTGTGTGTATGTGTACATTATGCCTTTAAATAGTCTGCAAACCTATTACACTTTTAAAAGACAGTATTTTCCTGGCAGCACAGCACTTTTACCTCGAGTTTGCTTTACACCAGCCTCGCCACAATGTTAGAAAGTGTCTGGATTTGTGTGAACGTGTATCTGACAGTGGCTGCTTTTATCTCTAACAGTAAAGAAAATGCCAGCCCAACACATCCGATTCATTGGGAAAAGAAGTACACAAGTTAAATCAAAAGAAGAGGGGGAAAGGGCAGTGTATTGGAGAAGGGAAGATGATAAGAAAGGAGGGAGAGAATAGGAGTTCTAAGCGCGCAGCCTACCCAGCAGCCAGGTGCTCTCTGACTTCGATCTGTTTGGCCTCCGCCGGGCTAAAGAAGTGTCTACACCTCACTTTATCCCCTTATAGCCTCTCACACCACAACATATGGGGGAGGGGAGGAGGAGGCTGAGGGAGGGCTGAATGGAGAGGATGGAGAAGCAGGAAGGCATGGAAGGGAAAATGACAGCAAGAGGAAAAGAAGAAGAAGAAGAAGAAGGAATGGGGATGTTATTGAAAGACAAAGAACATTTTCATAGTGCAGGTTAACAACCTTAATGACTAAAATTAACTCCACTAAAACATCTAAATGATTATGACTAGGATTGGGAGTCTGGTGAACTAGCTTTGATAAATTACAATATAGCTCCCTCCTCTACTATCCTTCACCTTCAAACCTGTCTTTAGTCTGCTCTAAATAGAGTTTCTTTGGCTCTGCCCGTTGAGCTTAAACTCTACAAATTGCATTCTTTCATTCATCATAGCAGGTCCTCTTATGAAAAACTCTTGTTTAACTAAAACACAAATTTTCCACCTGCTCACATACTTTGGTCTGCCTGGTCAGAGGCTATGTTTAAGTAAAGTGTACTGCTGCATTTAGACATCACAGTGAACAGACATAGCCTGTTGCTGCAGCAGCAGATGTCAGAGAGTGAGAGCAAGTGTAAAGGCCAGCACAGGTCATGCTGGTGGCTCCCTTTCAGAATAAAATGGTTTTGCAGATTCCTCCTTTCTCACTTGAATCTCCAGGGAAAATAAGAATGTTTCTGCATATGTGTTTCTCATCATGATGTTATCACCAAAGCTTTTAATACAGTGCAGCTTCTTCTGGTGGCACTGTAAGGTCTTGTTTCCTCTCTGTGTATATAGTTGTACAACCATAAAAGGTTTTGTGATGAGTTTCTTTGCCTTTCATATTTGTAAAAGGCAAGAAGATATTTTTTTTGTTACTTCTGCACATACATGTTGCATATAGATAATATGTAATAGTTGGAACAGGTAGCACAGTCACATGACTGACTTTTTCTGTGTGTAAAAAGTTATTTCACTTCATGCCTTTCTGTGTGTGCATGTGTGTGTGTTACGTTACATTAGCAGCACTAGTGAAGTGTGACCAAGCCTTCCAATGTAACTCATTGATTCTTGTCCCACTAGTCTTTGCCCATGACATCTCTCACACTAACTCCTGTACTGAAATCCATTTGTTGATGTGCTTTCTGGTGGCTTATAGCAGGCTGCAGCAGCTGTAGTAGTGTACTTGCTCACAATCTTTGTCATGAGTCATTCTCCCCCTCTTTCTCGCAGGTTTGTCCTGTCAATCTCCTCTATGCGCTAAAAGCACACTATACTAAACTTAGCATCCCCAAGGCAATCTGTGATCCATCTGATCTGCTGGACAGCAGGCATGGTAATGTACTGGCACTGTGAGATATTATATTATAAGCATGGATACTCTATTATTAGATGATAAGAATAGAATATCTGCTGTGCTGTGTTTTATGAAGGTCAAAGAATTGAATCAGAAATATTTCATCGCTGACCTAGACTCTTTTGCATATTATTATATGATAACATGGGTTGCATTCTCATTTTAGAAACCATACTGGAGCCTGAATGTTGTTTTATTATGCAGCATATATGGTTTGTTTATGAAGAACACTTTGCAAAAGACCACACAGCAAAGATAAGATAAACATATGCTTTATTGTCTGGTTTCAATATGAATTTATCTTCCGTTTAGTGTCCGACCCTGCAGTTGCAGTCATAAGCAACTAAAGAAAGTCAGAAGTGCAGGAATGTGTGGAAATGTAGCTGCTAATGTGCTGACAGCTCACACCATGTCTGACTTCCTGTCCACGGACTTATCAAATCCATTTCTTTATAAGGAAATGTTACATTTTGTAAAAACCACTGTAGATCATGATCATATGGTCACCACGAGAGATTTGCTCGAGAGGTTGACAATCACAGAGTGCAACAGCATGCTCAACACATGTGGGTTTTGATCTGGCACTCATATCGCACAGTCTGATCTTCTAAGTTGCATCGATAGCCTGCGAAAAACGCCTGTGTATGTTGAGCGCCGTGTTAACTCCGGGTCATTTTGACAAGTGTAAACACTCAATCTCTCCATCAAATTCCATTAAACCCTGTAAGAACACAAACACACACTCCAAAAAGAAGCCCCCAAGCAGCAGCATTAAACAAGTGCTCTCATTTGAACATAAATAGTGTGATCTTACTCATAAATCACGCTGAGATTGAACATTTGGCCCGGGCAAAGGCTTCAGGTCTGCACACCCCTTCTGTAAACAGGTTCTCCTTCAGCCTCTCACAACTTCGAGTCGGTAGAAGTGTGAGACTCCCTGTTTGTGTGTGTAAATGTGTGTGCGTGTGCAAGGTTACCAGGCTTGATCCATTTTAAAAAGAGCCTTGCTGTAATCAAAAACAATAACCGCTCAAAGCGTAAACTCTTCCAAAGCCCCCCCTCCGCACTCCCCCACCCTCCCCTTGAAGTATGAAATAATATTCTGTGTGTGGGCCCTGGCCGAACGCTGAGAACGCAAACATTTCACAATAAAGTTGTTTAAATAAAGGCCTTGGCATAGATGGCTGGGAGATAGAGGACATGCTGCGTTAATTACAAGCGCCCGTTAAAATAAACCGCCGGTATAAAATATGACTCTCCCCCTCCTCCCATTCTTGGGGATTTGAACCTATAAAATGTCAGCGAGGTGTGTACCTCAGATGTGCTGTTTGGAGACCAAACACAACAGCAGCCTTTCTGGTTGGAGATTGGAAAAAAAAGAGAGATAGACAAAGAAAGAGAAAGAGGGGAAGGGGGGCAAGATCCACAAAAAAACACAACAGAGCTCTACAATCAACAAAGAAAGCAGTGTTTACTCTGCATTTAAAGACTTATGAATTCTTCTCGCCCCCGCCTTGCCGTTGCATGGCATTAACTGAAAGGGAAAATAGCCCAGTTAAGCACCCAGTTTATTATTCTTTAAACTCTTGTCTGAAAAGTAATATGCTTTAAAGGCACAGTGAATGTACTGGTGCTCTCCGCTCTGTATCTGTTTCTCTTACCAGGCGGTACGCTATGTGTGTGTGTGTGTGTAAGTGAGTAAAGTTACATCGCAAAGAGAGAGGCAGAGAGATGGATTATTTTTCCTGAAGCGTGGACTTAAGTTTCTGCTCCGTGCTGCTGGGTGGCCCACTCCTCTTTAGCCGTGTTAACATAAGAATAGAGGGGTGGCCAGGGGGTGAGGAAGGGGAGGGAGGGGTGGGGTAGCTGGGTAGCTGGTTTAAATTATTCTGCGCCTCCGCTGCTGCATAGCAGGAGCTGTTGTTATCCACTTAGAACATCAGACGATTTGTTCCTTCTCCCTCTCTCTTCTCTCCCTCTCTCAACCCTGTGGGCGTCTTTATCCGGGACCCTTTGTACCAGCGTTATGTTATAACTCCTGTCCCGGCCAGGGTGCACCTCATTCGCTGCCACTTGTTTGCTTTCCTGTCTTGCGTTTCTTTAATTCGGACAAAAATGCTTTTAAAATTTTGTTGAAATCTCGAGCAAATCCTCCATTTCTGATTCAAACCACTTCAAAAAAAGTAAGCTTTTTGCCAGTTGATTGGCGGGATGATGTGTTTTACCTCCAACTGAGCTAAACTAATCAAGCTCCCATTCTAGTGAAAGATTCTGCCCCCGTGAGGATTACCTCAAAAATCTAAATATCAAATGTTAACTCTCCGTACCGCGGGCTGTCATCCAAGCTCAGTGACGAGTGCTGTGACGCTCGCAGGCCCAGATGAGGAATGCAGTTATGAGGAGATGTTTGTATACATTCAGCCTGCGCCTTGGAAAGCAGCAATGGTAGTTGAGCACAGCTTAAAGACATCTGGATGCGATGAAATGCCATTTGTCTAAACAATCAAGAGTCTTACCAAAGCCACCCAACGTGCGCTGTGCTTTTAGTACATACTTGTGCAATGTGCTTCAACAGAAAGCGTTATTGACAAATATTTCATTGCGACAGCCTCATGGGATCTCAAAACGAGATTTTTTTTTTTGCATCATTCCAGCTTTCTGCTGTAAACATAAAGCATTTGTGACGGCTGTGTACTTGAGGATGGATGAGATGTGGGGAAGATCATTTTAAGGGGGGGAAGGTGAAAATAAAGTGAGACATTAAACCACGTTGGCATTTGATTATAAACAAGACTGAGGCAAATCACTAAGATTATAATCTAAATACCTAAATTTAATGCTCATTCTGACTGAGTAATAACCACTCATATTTTGTGGTCGACCACCAGGAATAACTGCTTCAAAGCATTCAAGAGAAGTTTAACCCATTGAGTTACCTCATCATGGAATGCAGTGGACATAACTTTTCTAACAAGTCTAGATCTATGATTACTGTCATCTGCACAGTCATATTTGATTGGATGTCTATAAGCCAATCACAGTGTTCCACATAATCTAAAGTAGCCTCATAGAGTCACACCTCCTTTGTTTAGCAAAGACATATTTTAACCTATTGATCATATTGGTATCACAAACAGTTTGTGTTTAAACTGTAAATTAAATATGACATGTTTTAATATTCATACATGTCAAAATATCATATGCTTTTACTGAAGTTTGCTGGGTGGTGTTATTGATGATGTACAAATAAAATTTAACTCGGGAGACTTTGAGCATAAAACCCTGATTCCAGAAAAGTTTGGATGTCTAAAACATAAATAAAACAAGATGCAATCGCCTTCTAATCCTTTTTTGACATGTATTCATGTATTAATATTCATTTTCAAACTCATACTTTTTTTTGTTAACATAGACTTCTGAATTTGATGCATTCTGTTTTTTATTTACATTTTACACAGTGTCCCATCTTTTTTAAAATGAGTGTTGTTTATTGCATTTAAAGCATCACTTTAATTATTGATATGGGACTACCATTCATACCATTCATAAACGCATGGTTTGTTTGTTGATTCAAAGGTCTTGTAATTTTTACCATTGGGTGGTTTCCTGCACTTAGAATCTCTGTCCATTGAAATGGAAAAAAACAAACAAACAGATAAAGTTTTGTAATCACATTTTACAGGACTAATGATTAAGAAGCGCATTTAGAGTGGAACCCCCTATACAATTGTGTGTGTGTGTGTGTGTGTGTGTGTGTTTGGAAAATAATTGGTATGTGTTAAATGAATTTGACTTTCAAAAAAATACAAGATCAACATGTTTGGAAGGATTTCTATGCAGGCAAAGACACGAGATCACAAGATAAACACTCAGACAGAGAATGAGGCATCGTCTGTCAAAAGAAATGCCACACCTATAGATTTATTTTCCACTTAATTCCATTTAAACAAATGTTCTGGGCAGTCGTGGCAGCCAGTGCTCTGACTATGCCAGTGGTGTGTGTGTGTGTGTGTGTGTGTGTGGTAGTGAAGGGGGCAGGCAGACATGACTAGGATAATAAGCGTCATGGAATCTAATCAGATTTCTAAGAGGAATTGATTGTTGTGAGGCAGCCGGTGCAGGAGTGGGGTTGACAATAAGCTGAAATATAAGTGTTAATTTTTATGCTAATCCTCTGGCATCTCTGTGTGATGCAATTTGGTCCAGCAGCCCCTCGACTTTGCGCCGCAGATATGAAATTGTCCCGTGCACAGAGAAAATGTCAGCTTGCCAGACCCTGAAAGCTTGTAATTTATTAGGTATGTTTCTATTAGTATGTGTCACAGTTGTTAGGGAGCCACATGCGCAGGCAGGCAGCCACACCACCTCGTTCTCTCTCTCCCTCCCTTCCCCTCTCTTTCTCTATATCTCACTCTTCCTAGTCCTCCAACCCAACTCGCCTCATCCTCCTTTCTCCATCTTTTTTTTTTCCTCCCTGCATTGCCATCCACTTTTTTAGCACACACACAATGGCACACACCATGCTTGTTCTTAAGATGGTCTCGGCTCAGTGGCTGCTACACTGGGGCCTTAATGTATTATCATATATCGGGTGGTCCTTGCCCCCTGGACAAAAGGCTATTTAATACAATTTAATGACATTCCCAAGAATGAGGGAGGGGGGGTTAGAAAGTGAGGGATAGAGTAAGAGAATAAAGGAGAGAGGGAGGGAGGGAAGGGGGAAAGAGGAGAATAAAAAAGAAAGGCAGAGGCCCAGATGAAAATAGCATCTGTGTTTTTCATGGCTCGCCCATGCAAACATTGCAGTGTAAAATGTGTGACTTTCCCTCCTCTTTCTCTCTGGATCTCTGCCTCTACCTGCAGAATCACATTGAGAGGGGGTGGCAGTGGGAGTTGTCCAGGCCTGGCAGGTGCTCAAGGTGCTTCAACTAGTGGAAGAAATGAACTAAAACTAGAAATGCCACAATGTAAAAGTGCAGGTATAAACCTTAAAATGTTCATGTTCAGTAAACATGATTTAAAATAAATGTAATGGCAACGATTTAACAGGTTTTTGAAAAATCAACATAAGATAGATAGATAGATAGACAGACAGACAGACAGACAGACAGACAGACAGACAGACAGACAGACAGACAGACAGACAGACAGACAGACTTTATTTATCCCAAGCTGGGAAATTACAGTGTAGCAGCAGCATTACACACAGAGACAATAACAACACAATTAAATAAAAAGAACAACCTAGGCATACTTCAAGCAATAAAATATAAAAATACAATGAAAATACAATAAAAAATTAAGTGTCTAAAGAAGGAGTATGTATTAGGGAGTAGAATAGAATAGAATTCCAGTGCAGAATAAATATGAATATACAGTATAAAAATAAAAATGTTGGTGCTATGAAACAAATAAAGTGCAATGAACAGTGGACATAAAAAAAAAAAACGGAACATATTGATTAAGAGCGGCACTCGGGGAGCGCAGACCTCCGCCAATGCTGTGACACGTATGTCTAACAATAGTAAAAAAATAATAAATCAATCCACATCGTGATTGGGATCCACTCGAAAACGTAATCTTCCTTCGTCCATGCTACACTTCTAAGTTTCATGAAATTCAGGTTGATAATCTGTAATCCTGGGAGGTAGGCTACTTCTCCGTCAACAAACCTAATAACTGTAATCAAATATTTGAAAGGAAAAATTCAAATAGTTTATACATTTTAATAATTTTTATATTTATTCAAATTGAGGTATACAGTAAGAAATTATACACATTTATTCAACACTAGCGTTCCCCTGATTCTCCCTCCATGTAATACAATGAAGGGGTGTAAAAAGGAAGCAGAAAACAGCGCCAATAACCAACAAACCAATAAAACAATGGGATTTATGAGCAGCCGAGAAGGATCTCACAAATAAGCCGTCCTGTTTGTATTTCTCGCACTTTCAATAACTGTAGAAATACAAACTTAGCCACTCTATTCCAATGTTTTAATAGAAAAAAATAATTATAAAAATTACATATAATATATTTTTTTTACCAATTCAGGTGAGACATACTGCAATACTTTGTGCTCCAAATTGAATGAAAATATATAAATTTTACTAAAGAGTTTTTCAGTCCAAGGTTTGTTTTGTTTTCTTTAGGATCCTTCTGCTTACTGAGAAAAGAGACAGATTAAGTAGCAAAGCGGAGCTGTTTGGTGGAGGGTGTTTGCTTTTCTGATTCAATCGTTGAGTAAATGTACCAGTCCTCCATAGTTGGAGTCAAAGCTTAGTGGACCAAGCTAGACAACTAGTGAGTAAGCAGAAAGCCTCAGTGCCTGTAAATAAAAAGTGGCGGTAAATAATCACCATCCTGACCGATGGATATGTTCAGACAACACACTTTGTTAAGGTTAGAGAAAGAATGTGGTTTTGGTTGAATGTTGTAAAAGTCAACATTGACACAAAGCAGGACGTGTTTATGCTGTTGATGTTTGACCAAAGCACGGTCTTTGCCTAACCAAAGTGTTTTTTAAAGCTGGACCTAACCACGTGCAACGCAACTCTCTCATGTCTCTGAGTCCTGTGAATGAGAATTTCGTGGACTGGAAAAAAATGTTGTTAGTGAACATAATCCATGCAGCTGTTTCCTCAATATTTAAACCTAATTATGTGGAGACGGGGTTGCTGGGACTTGTATTATTCATATACCACCAGTAACCACAGGTGTCATCAAATCAACATGAAATCTTAACAAATACCCCTTAATAAAAACAGTGTCACTTTTCTGAGCGAAACAGTATTTTTTTGAAATTGTATTAACATGTAATCATGATTTTAATATTGGCCCTAGCTAGTTAGTTTGTGTTATTTTGGAGTTTTAAACATACAAAAGGCAAGGTAAAGCAAAATGTAAAAAAAATAGTGCCAATTGCCATCTACTGCAGTTAATACACTGACAATGGAGAGTACATCATACAACCTGACTTCAATAAACCCAAGCAATGCTTTAAAAACATCTATCTTTTGTTAACCGATGAGTAAATTATGAATCCCCAAACAAACTAGTTACTGTAGCTGTGAAATGAAATAAAAAATACAGTAGTTCCCTATATTGTAGTGAAATATAAAGTAGCATGGAATTAAAAACCCAACTAAACTACTTCAAAATTTTACTAAAATTCAGTCCTTTAAAAAATATACTTTCACCACCACCACCACCACCTGTAGTAAGCCAAATACAATCAGTTTGACAGAGATGTCATCTGTGAGGAATAACAGAGAAAGATCCAGGAATGAACACTATATTTTAACATTTATTTTTTGCAAACCCTTTTCTTTTTCCAGTTCTATTGTGTTCTATTCTTAGTCATTGCTCTCTTTATGTTTAAACACTGTTAAAATGGCTGAGCTCCCTGCTCATATGTTGAGTGGTACCAGAAAGCCAGTCAAAACTGTACTCAGTGGGCCCAGAAAACACACTGAAAGGTTTGGATGCAATTCACATATAGGTCAATTAAATGCAACAACATCTGCTCTCTCCCTACCATTTGCATATAGCATTCATATGTTAATGATGTCCCTTGTTTTTTTTTCTGCATGTGTGTATGTGCATGTGTGTTTGTGTGCGCTATTTGTTTCTCTCTGTGTGTATTTTTTTTCCTGTACTTCCTCCCCTCCTCCCAGTCTCTTTGTATCGCCAAACAAAAAGAGATGCAGAAAATTTGGATTCATACTTCCCTTTTCGAGAAAAAAAAACAAAAAACAGATACTCCCGTCCTATTTTCACTTCCTCTTGCCTGACGATTAAAGGGGAGGTTAGACGAGTGCCACAGTTGTTCCATTGCCGTGCCCCTGATTTCAACAAGAAGCCCCTTTAACAGCAGAGAAGGCAAGGCCCTCTCTCTTCCCCAAGCAGCTTAATGCCTTATAAATCAATGATGACACAGATGGACTAGCGATAATCTATTTAGAATGCCTCACAGCAAATATTGTTGTGCAGATGATTAGACTGCCAGTTATTTTAACTCAGACCCCTAAACCCAATCTTCCGCTTCTCATAATGCTCCTCAGATTTATAGTGGTAATTTGGGATTTGATATTTTTGTTATTTGATATAAATTTGGCAAGAAAGACATGTTCAAAATGGTGGAAATTAAAAGTGAAATCAGGTTGTTACAGGGTGCCTCCATGATTGTGTGTGCATGTGTGTGTAAGACAGAGTGTGTGTGTGTGTGTGTGTGTGTGTGTGTCTTGGGTGGCATGGGCAGCTTGAGGAACAAAAGACATGAAGAGGTGCTGCTGTCTGTGCCAAGGCCATAATGATAAGGCATGTTTCTTTAAAGAAGGGGGAGACAGACCTTTAGCAGAATTGTATCTCCAGGGCATTTGTGTGTGTTAGTGTGTGTGTGTGTTAGTGTGTGTGTGTGTGTGTGTGTGTGTGTGTGTGTTAGACAGTCTAGTGACACAAGGGGGGTTAATGGCAATCCAGGGTCTCTGCCCCTTTTCATGGTCGATGGGTCTCAATTTAGCGTGTGAGGGTGAGGAGGAGGAGGAGGAGGAAGAGAAGAGAAGAGGAGGAGGAGGAGGAGTGCAAAAATGAAGTGGAGGTTGTCAGACGTAGCAGCTGCTCGGAGGCCCTGATAAATATAAGCCCTTATTGATCGGTTGAAAATGAAAGATCCCCGAGTGGCGTGCAGTATTTAGCTTCTTGTCTGCCTCGTGTCAGCGGTGGCCTTGCCCTGGAGGGATAGATTTTCAGCTGTGCCTCCGGGCACCGCAGCGCTCTGGCTTTGATTTCATCTTTAACCTTTTTCGGCTGCGTTCCCTTGACCTCTGCAGCGTCGCTCGCTGAATTTGTTAGATTTTCATCTTGACACGGACCCCTCCCCTCCCCCCCCACCACATCTTCTTCTTCCTCGCCACCCATCACTGTCTTCTTCTGCAGCCCGCATCCCCTGTCCATCTTCCTCCTCCTCGCCTCTTCAGGTCTATATTTCATTATCACCTCCTCTCCTAATCTTTCCGCTCCTCTGTTTCTCCCTCTAGGTGGCCATTCCAGTAAGCAGTAGTCAGTCAGGAGTGACAGTGAGAGGCCACTTGATCCTAACAGACAGCTTGCACTCCAGTATGCAGTTGGTGTGTTAAGGTAAGCTCACACACAATTCCTATCTGAGCCTGTAGTAAACTGTCCTAAACTTTTTTCAGCTTGTTCTCCTGAACAGTTTGTATGATTTTCTCTGAAAATAATGCTCTGGAATCCGAAGGTATCCCACAAAATTTTGTGGGAATGTAATATTGAACTTGGTTTAAACCCCCATCTTTGATTGTTGGATGTTATGTCCACAAGTAGTGTTTTTTTTTAAAGCTTTTCCGAATCTCAGAAAGATGTTTTGGTGCCTAAACCCAACGATGTTGCAGCATTAACAACTTGTTTAAATCAGGGATGGTAATGTTCTGTACTGTAACTGTGGTCGTCAAATTACAACGATGACTTGAAAACAACGCTCATCACATGTTGGATATCGGACAAACCGTGCTGCAAAATTTTTTCTTAGGAAATCATACGAACCCCTTCATGAGAATATGTTGAGATTTTTCACATTTTTCTAAACCCTGTATGATATTTGCTTCTCGCACTGTAACGATAAAAGAACAAGACACATACACACAAATAAATGCACACATACGCTCACACACTCCAACTGTTCGTCATTCGCTCACCATTTAGTCTTATCCCCAAAGGCACTCTGTCTTAAACCAAAACACACACACACACACACACACACACACACACACACACACAGTCACACAGCTACAGTACACTGCTGCTATGTGCGCAGACAGAACTTGTAACAATCTGGATTGTGATAATCTATGATAATCATCCACCACATGCCACCTAAAAACGCACATGGGTGGCATTCAACACCCACACTGGCACATTGCTTCAGTGCATCTCGCCTCCCTCTGCCGCTCTCCCCAATGTCACTACCTCCAGCGTCAATGTCACCACTCTGCTCCTTATTTCTCTTTTATGTATGAGGAGGCTTGCGCTGTAACACACCATGAGGGCTAAAAAGGAAGGAATCTTGAACAATTTATGTTTGGCATTAGTGTAATTGAATCCCACTCGTATATCAAAGTAAGAAAGTTGCGAGGTGAGGTGATATAAATACAAGGTAGGGATCCATGAAAACACGGATCTGTCCCTCCCCTTTCCCTTGTCTTCCGAACAATGTCTCCCATCTCTTTTTTTATTCTCTCCCTCTCTCCCCTCCTTTAGCTAGATGGATGATAAATTCCCAGCCAGAGAGCCAGCAACAGCTGTTGGCAGACAGGCCTGATATGAGAATAGCAGCATAGGATGAGCAGGCATTAAAAATTAATATGCTATTTAGCCTAGGTGTATTTTAGGTATTTGACATTTTCATGTCCGGGACAGACTAAATTTATTCATAGTACAGAAAAAAAATAAAAAATAAAAAAATAAGAATAGAGGAATGGGTGTCGGGAGAGGGAGGAGGGTTGGGGGAGATAGAATGCAAGAACACTAACTGAAGGCCATTCTGGTTTTATGGTCACCCTGTTTCACCTTGCCTCCCACCAGGGTGGTGTAAGTGTTTGACTACATCTTATATGTCTGCTTCACAGTAGAATATGACTGGTAGGTAGTACTGATCACACCACACGTATGCGGAAACTCTTCTCCATCACTTTTATCTACACATGGAAGCAGTACAACAGCCGGGCTAACATTTAAATGTTTCCATATCCTGTTCAAAAACATGTGCAGTCCTCTCTCTGCTCCCTCCACTGTTCTGTTACATCAGAACTTTAATAGCCATTACCACACTATTCAAAGCAATTTTTTTTAATCGCAATTGTTTCAAAGAAAATGTTGGTATTGGAGCCTGACCTCACCAGAAAAATTGCAGAGTGGGATTTTTTTGCAGCCCCCAAGTATCTTAGGGTTTTGTTTACGAGTGTGGAGCGGGAGATGGACAGACAGTTTGCTGCAGCATCAGCAGTGATGCAGATGTTGTGGTGAAGGAGGAGCTGAGCCCGGAAAGGGAACCTCTTCATTTTCCAGTTCATGTGAATGGCAATGAGACAAATAGGGCCGCTGTGGCTCCGAAGGGTTGGTGGTTCGATCCCTGACCGACGCGGCCTACATGTCGAAGTATCCTTGAGCAAGATACTGAACCCCAAATTGCTCCCGATGCTGTGTTCATTGGTGAATGTGAATGAATTCCCAATGGTGGCAGGTGGGACCGTTTAGGGTAGCCTCTGCCACCAGTATGAATGTGTGTGTGAAAGGGTGAATGAGCGCAGTCTGTAGTGTAAAACGCTTTGAGTGGTCGCAAAGCGACTAGAAAAGCGCTATATAAGTGCAGGTCCATCCATTTACCATGGCTGGTAACAAATGTATAGGTTTTGTGATGGTCCACCAGCCCAACAATGTAGCAGTGACCAGGATTCATCCCAGTATGCTGGACCAAAGTGAAAACAAAGTGCGATATCAATATTGAAAGACATGGGGACTATTTCATTGCACAGCTTGACATGGACTTAGTCCCACCCCTGGAGCTGATTAGCTAATTGTTAATCACCCTGCCGTGCTTATTGGATCAAATATTTTGCCGAATGCATTGGTCTGGGTCCAGGTAACGGGTGTAATGTTTCTAAAGCTTTCCGCCTCATTTCATGGCCTTCCTCAGTGGATACAGTTGTTCAGGTGTCATAGAGAGTTGTAAAGGTGAGCTAGGAATTTATTTATTTACTTGACAACAGGTGGTAGTACACAGGTAAGATCTTAACACCTGTCCATCCTAAAACAGAGACATTAGAGAGATATAAGCCTGTCCATTATCATGTGGCCAATACTCCACACGGTCACATGTTAATAATTGGACTCTGTAATGAGAATTTCTTGTCAAGCATGTATTCACATTTTTCTGACAAGCAAACTCTTGCAGCATGTGAGTAATATCTATTTTCTTTCAGACATAAAGGTAGAAGTAGCATGACTTTATGCTACAAAACAGTTTTTTGTATCCATTCTCCTAACTTTAACTGTAGTCTTGGCAGGTAAGGAACATTTTTTATTGGATTATTTAAAACGATATATCAAGTATTCTGGATGGTGATGTGAACAGTACTCAAAGATGCACAGAACATTTGAGTTGCATGTTGATGAGGAGCAAGATATACTGTAGTAGAGTAGCAATATTCAGTATTGTTATTTTTCCAGATTAGAAACTTAAACGCCAGCTGTCATTACAGACAAAATACTCAGCAAAGTAAACTTTACATTCTGTTCAATTATAAACATGATGAAATGCAATTCTGCTGCAAATTACACCATACACACAGAAATGTATGATTTTGGCAGGATATTGATATGATGGATTTTTATGTTGTAAATATTTTGGTCTCGAGTCTCTGACTGTCTTTCCGATGGCCGAGGATTAGGAGCTTCTCCGCTGCTACTGAGTCACTGTTCGGCAGTCAAACACAAGACCCCTGGAGGTCCAGACAGCAAAAGTACAAGTCCCATGCTGAGCCATGCTAGGACAGTCCTCTCTCTTTATCACTCCCTCTCTCCGTCTCTCCGTCTCTCCCTCCCCCCTTAGTGATTAATGGCTAATGCTGCTCTAGTACATCTCTATATCCCTCCTCATCCCTCCCTCGCTAATCGTTGTGAAATCTTAGACATGGCCTGGATTTGGCCTCCTGGAGAAAGAGGGGGGTTGGATTGGATTGGGGAGGAGGGCAATTTCCACCTCCCACAGCATCCATATCACTTTTGACTTTGTTCTTCAGTGATATGCCATTGCTTTCCTGTCTTTATATACACTACTGGTCAAACGTTTTAGAACACACCAACTTTTCCAGAATTTAATTGAAAATGATGCAGTTTAATGTCTCAGTGTACTCTGAAACGAATGCACATTTGCAACATTTAAAATTCTTTATTGAGCATGATAGTGTTTTGAAAGTAAAAAAAAAGATTCAAAATCACATATTATGTTGGACTAAAGGACTAAAAAAAGACACAAAATGACAAAAAAAAGACACCAAAAGACACAAAATGACAAAAAAAGACACAAAATGACAAAAAAAGACACCAAAAGACACAAAATGACAAAAAAAGACACAAAATGACTTACAAAGACTTGAAAAGAATTCAAAAATGGACAAAATAGCCCAAGACTCCATAGAGTTAAGTTGTTAACCCATTTCTTGTTCCCTGAAAAACATTATCTTTCAGTTTTGGTTAACCTTACCTTTTTTTATTTGCCTCTGGCAGTTCACCACTTACCTTTGTACCCTTTCAAGCTGTTCATTTGACTTGAACTGCTTGAATTTCAATAAAAAACTGGAAAAATTGGGGTGTTCTAAAACTTTTGACCGGTAGTGTACCTCTAAAAAACACATATTTTACACATTGTTTATAAAGAGAAAAAAATAGGTCAGTCAGTCAGTGAAGAGACACTTTCCTTCTCTGTACACCTGGGTGCAATACAACTCTATCAGTTTTAAGACACTTCAGAAAACAATTTTCTACAAATCACAATTCATGTCTTGTCTGAATGGATAATAAAATGTTTTCTTGTGAAAATGGACGACCACAATTCACTTCTCATTCAAACTAAATGACATCACAAGATGGAAGAATGTACAGCTGGGCTTTTTATGAGTTTGTGTGACCGCTGCCATATGCTGATCTAGGGTATAATACCAAATAATCTGAAAACATCAGTGATATATAACTAAATCATTTCATGATGATAAAACAACATACATTTTTCATACTCAGACTAATATTTTAATATGTCAAATGTTAAGTTTGCTAATGGCTGAGTTGATACCAGCTATTAGCTTTAGTTGATCTCTTTACAGAAGATGATTAACAGGCAAGAGAAAGTTGGGACCAAAAAAAAAAGCTCATATAATTTTTACAAGTATTCCTTGCACCTGATTTATAAAGAAGACCTGCAATCAAACTTTATTCTGACTCTCCTCACCCAAATCCAACACAATTTGTTGTTGTCCATACTTAAAATCAAGCTATGTTTAGGTTTTTTCATGAATTGCTACCTCTTATTCCAGAAATAAAAAAATAAAAAAACAGAACATAAAAGAAGTGTGACTTTGTTACAATGATGTAAAAAAAGCAAGGAGGTTTGGTGGTTCGTGCAAGAAGTGATTTGCATCTCAATGCTGCTTTATTTAAGCTTGACTACAATCTTTCCTTGACCCTAACCGAGTACTTTAAGTTACCTAAAACTGACTAAACCGTAGCCACAGAAATGTCCCAACAAGTGCACTAACCCATGCAACCACACAGGTAAATACTTCTTCCCCAACATTAGAATCGATAGGAGCGTTTCCTAAAATACCACCGCTATTGGTGACGGCTGGAGATCAACACGTCCTCAGACCTAAATGTGACAGTCATACTTTTAAACATGTGGTTAACATTGTGAAACTGCCGCAGATTGGTTAGGTTAGTAGGTATAAGAAAAGACCACGGCTAAAATATTGGGTAAAAATATATACAAATGTTACTTGTGTACCTAAGTAGGCTGCATAACGTAGTTACGTATGTGTGAGAATGTAATGAGCTGACGTAGATCACATAGCTGTGTTAACTTCATGTTGACTTTTGGTTTCACTCAGGACACGTAGTGGTCTTCAGGGTCAAAGTCTTGTGTTTGTTTGACCCATCCATCCATTTCGACCTCCTACCGTTCCCCCTTTACTGCTTACAGCCACAAGGGGTCACAACCACAACAAATAAATAGGCCATAATAAGCCACTTGCACAAATCAATTAACCAATCAATCATTGGGTCGTTTTTGGGGAGGACAATCTCAGTTGGCCATCTGCGTTTGTACTTTAGTGATCTCTTTTAGAAGTGAACAGGATGGGAATAAACTGATGCTTTATGATACAGATGATGTTTTGTTGCTCTGCATATTAATTACCAACAAAGAGTGATTGTCCACTGTGAAGGGATGATGCTGTCTTCACCTTCTGTCCAAGTCTATCCTACATTTGCTGGTAAAGCCTCTGAAAGGTGTCTGAAACTTCAGAAAATTTGGAGTGGAACTTGAGATAATGTTACTTTTGTCAGTACTTTACTATACTATGTAGTATACAGAAAGCCCTTTCATATACAGGAAAGGGCTTGCATGGCTTTAACCCATGCAATTATAACTACAGTGCATGCACCTGCGCTAACACACACATCATTTACAGCATCACAAAAGTATCACTTCTCATTGTCTTAATTTAGACCTTGGATTTAGCAATTACTCATCTTCCACCTTTTCCCTTTCTCCCTTTGTTTCAGTCTTTTTCACCTCTTTGTCTGCTAATTATTTTATTTCCTTTCCTTTTTATTCCACCTCATCCTCCCTCTCGCCTCTTTCCCTCCATCTCCATTGCTTCCACACTTGGCAGCAACTTCCCGTCGCAGCACTGCACAGCACTGTATATACACTGACTGTTATTACCTTGGGGAACGTTTAGCAGCTCTGTGTTTAACACCATATAACCTCCGCTACATCAGCAGCAGCAAGGCAGAGAAAAACCTGGGAGGTGGAAACCAGAGACGGCTTGTGTTAGGTGAGTGTTTGACTGATCACTACGATAAAGACGACAAGAGGGAGAGAGAGAGGGAGAGGGAGCATGTGACAAGCCTGCTTTATTTCAACCTATTGGATGATCAGTGATTCTTAAGGAGAGAGAAAATTTCTTGCGATATCTCTCACTACAAAGTAAATAGAAATCAAAGCCCTTCACGCTCCGAGACAGAAGCACTATATGAAAGAAACTATCTTAACAACCTCCTTCATTTCTGCTCTTTCTTCCTTCTGTACTTCCCATTGATTTCACGTAACCGGTGTTAAGTGAAACTATTTGAGAGGCAATGGATCCACTTGACTTACTGTCTCTAAGGTAAGCAGTGATTGGCTGCCAGTACGGTCAAATAAAGCCTCTAGCAAATCTATCTTTGATAGTATTTTTTGTGTTTTTTATCATTCCTAATTATGTGACCAGGCTTTGCTTGATATCCATTAAACTAATTAAAATAAAATGAAGACATCAAGTTAAGTTTTGTCCACTGAGTTGCCCACAGTTTGTGTGACGGTGTAGTTTTCAAAGAGTCACAATGGCCAATGTGCCTTTGAGTCTGCAGCCTCTTGGAAGATTACTGTCACTCCCTATCATTCAGATACCCCCACCCTCCCCTGGCTAACATATTGTACACCAGCCCCCCCTTTACATCCCCCTCTGCACCCCACTCGTCCCCCTTCTCTCTGATAGTGATCTGTGGGCGTTGATGTCTGTCTCAGAGGAGTTTTAGAGGGCTAGGAAGGCAACTTGACAGATAACAGGACTACCAAAGGAGTCAAAACTGAGTCATGTCCGTGTCCATCAATGTTCTTGAGGAGAAAAAGTCACGTAGACCAAACAATCGACAGCAGCGCTGGGAGAGACACTGTCAGGTGATTACAAAAAGAAAAAAAAAAAGGTTTAAAGACGCTGAGACATGAGCTCACACACACTTCCACACACATCCGTTCAGGGGTTTCTCTCTCCGTCCCACCATCCTCCCAGGATATCAGGTTGTAATTGATATATGGGCTTGACTGTCTCTCCCCACCTCACTGTCATACATGTGTGTGTGTGTGTGTTATCTAGATTTCACCCGTGATTCTTCCTATTGCCCTCTCTATGGGTTGACCTGCCACGTCTCCGTGCGGGATGGACAGAGATGGATGAGCGCAGGAAAAAAAAGAAAAGAAGTTGCGTCATTCCACAATTCCACAAAAGGCCTAATGTGTTATCAAAGTAACTTCCAGCATATTAGCGACAAGAAGCCCCAACCCCCTCATATCCTCTGTCCCCCCATCAGCACCCACCGCCTCCCTCTCCTCCTTTGTGGCATTGCTCGCTCGCCTCGGCAAGCTTCCTGAATTAAACTGCCGGCTTCCTGTTCTTTTATATGCACGGCCACATCTGGGGCGCCCGCTCGCAGGGCCCCGCCGCTTAATAACAATCACCTTCCCTTTCACTCGGCCCTGATTGTTTCTAATTCGCCCTGACAGATAGTAGCTGACAAGCCGCCCGCGCCTCCCTCCCTCCGTGACCCGAGCTCACTCAGCACACTTATAAGGCCTGTCATTTTTAATATTTGATTTTCACTTCGTAAAAAGTTATGTGTTTTAGAGCTGCCACAGCCACAGCCACCATCCCCGCCCCTCCTCCTCCCCAATCGTATGATGAAATCAGTATTTAACTGAAACCACGTCCAGTGGCCGTCCCTCCCTTCCCTCCTCGGCCCTTTTTACTTCGTCCTTTTTTTTTTTTTTAAACCTCCTGCTCTCCATCTCTTCTTCCTCCTCTTTCATTAATTGTCTTTCTCTCTTTTTGCCTTCATCATTTCCACCTTCTCCTTTCTTTCTGTCTCTTTCATTCAATCTCTTCCTCTCTCTTAGTTTGTGAAGACAAAGCAAGTGGGAGAATGTAGCAGTGGGATTGTACAGACTCATGTAAGCCAGTCTCTAACCCACAGTGAGCCACCTTTGCAGCCACATTCATCCAGGCGTATACAGTACAAAGCCACACGGCTAAGAACAGAGCTGTGTGTATTGACAAATAGCTGGCGTCCACATCCGTCCGTCAGACATGCAGCTTACTGGCTTCCAGCGTTATTTGCTTTCCATTGATTCCCATTAAAGGTATATGGAGCCATGTAAAATGCATATCAGGTAGGCTGATCATTAAATGAAAGGATGGATTCATCGACAGCTTGACGGATGACATTTTGCCGAGCGATCCATACAGCCCTTCAATGAAAACACAATTTGGAGCTTAAGACAAAGAAGAAAAAAAAGGAGAAAAAAACAGGCATTTAAGATGGAGAATGGGAGAAAGAAAATGATTACAAGATGGATTCACAGCAGTACGAAAAACCCATTGTTGTGCATTAACACAGCATTGAAGCAATCTTTTAAAACACTGACCCCGTTTTCTTTCTCAGATCACCTTTTTCGGCATTTCCTCAGAATTTGACAATTCATACTGAATATTGGTTTGAATCTAGTCGAGATATAAACCAACATTTAGTGCCAAAGCAGGAGAACCTGCACGTTGATGTAGGATGCAGAGGTCATGGTGGTGGATAAGCATGTTTTTGTTTTTTTAACTGGTTTTAAATGTAAACATTGACAGTTTTAACCAACTCTGAGTCACTGCAGCATGGGCAACACATGCATAGTTTATTTGGTGCCATCCCAGTATCCAAAAATGCCAAAAGTCCAAACGATTTCCCATTGGACTGGAAGCCCATTTGTCCAACAGCCCATTATTCCAAAAACAAAAGGCCACTGCTCTGAAGGCCCATTGCTATGAAAATCACACTCTCTGTAGTTTTTTGCTCTCAATATATTAGTGATTTGGACATACAAGTGATCATTTTAACTCAAACCATGATCTTTCCCAAACCCTAAACAAGTTATGGTATTTTTGCTGAAACCTAGCCAGACGTTAAGAACAGCGACATATTAATATTATTAAGGGAAAAGAACACCAAAGATAGTCAAATAGAACACCTGACGCTAAAGAATGGCAGTGCGTCATTATTGGTCATCAGACACAAATATGTTGGGCTAATGGGTTATCGCACCAATGGGCAGTCCCTGTTGAATCCCATGACCAGGATATTTACATGACACACACAAAAAATGATTGTTATTGAACGTAACTTGGATAGTTTTGTCCAATATCAGTATTTTCCAGAACCTTCCCATACAAATTACCATCGACAAACATGACAGTGTCCTAATCTGTCACTGCATTGGTTAAAGATTGCTCTCTGCATTAAAACTGCTTGGTTAGGGTGGTTTGGATGCAACTATTTAGTCTTTTGGGGGCTCATTTATCAGGCCTCTGCTGTTCAATGTTCAGAGGATGCATAAGATGCCCTAAAAATATTTACATTCATCATATTTAAGCACTAAATGAACCACTTCTGCTGGCACTTATTGTGAGGACAGTTTCCTGGGTCACATGGCTGCATTTCTCACCGTAAACATACATATCACTCTTCGTCAAGAAAATAATACCACAACAAAAAATCTATCATCAGATCACTAACTCCTCCACCAACTCTGCAAACATTTCGTTCTGTCATTGCAGTCAGCCTTGTGCACCCAAACATTGTCTAACAAACATGCCCCCCACCCCGCCCGCCCGCCCGCCCGCCAAGACATACTTCCATTTCGGGACACCGAGGTGCCCGAGGCGCACCCACTGCCAATCTCCGTCTTTACCCGACGACAAAAACACAACTAATTGGAGTACCACTGCATGTTTTCACTAAAGGCACAATTTAATTACATCTGAGCTGGGAATGAGTATTTTGGGAATGTCTGTATGTTCATTCAAACAAATGGAGCGAATGAAAAGCAATATTTGTTTTGCTTTGATTAGCAAACGGGCAGGGTAATTTGTTAAGGAGAAAATGAGTGAGGGCAGAAAATCTCTGTTTAACCCCCAGCTTTCCAGTGGTGGACGGCTCCCACTCTGTTTCACTCACACACACACACACACACACACACACACACACACACACTTCCTCTCTAAACGTTTGTGCCCCTTCCATCCTAAACATTAATGAACTTTTGCTCCTGGCTTTGTGACTCTGACCTCCCTTTTCTGCTCTCATTTTCTTATTTCTCTCCCTTTTCTTTTCTCCCTGATACCAAGTCTCTGTCCTGTGGTCCTCCTGTTCATAAATCCTTTATTAATAACTCAGTGAATAATGTAAAGAGTATTGTTTTCTCCAAGGTTGTATTAATAAACATGAATGAATTTATTTGTCTTCACCAAAGCATGATTAATGCACATTAATGCCTGGATATTGCTCACTCTGCCCTGCATCACCAAGCACATATCACCCCCACCCTGTCTCTGCCACCAAAAAAGAAAAAAAAAGACCTATCAACATTAAATATTTATGGCATAATATTAATGGTTTTGTAAAGAAAATAACAAGTTATTAATCCTCTGATTAACAACTGATTAACCTTTTTTATTAAACACGTGATCCGTGCATCATCGACTCAGGATATGTCGACTGACTGCGCTGCAGAATAATTATTTTTGTGTCTTTTCTAATTGCAAAAATCGCATGGCTGAACTATATGTGTGTGTATGTGTTTTTTTTTCCTCTTTTGCCTTGACACATGCACAGATACACAACTCACACTTGTTCAAACAACATGAGATGTATGTAGCCCAAGATTACAATGAGGGATAAAGGAAAGGAAGAAAATAAAACACACAAACATAACATAACTGGCACATTCTTTCACATTCAGGCAGAACAAGAGAAGCGCCTAAATTTAGCAGCAGATCTTTTTTAAAACAATGGGGTTTAATTCACATATCCGTTTATTCTGCAGTCACTGGCATGGGGTGGGAAAGTGGAGTGAAAACACGGCTGAAGGACAAAACACATTTTCTCCTTTTTTCTGTCTCTGCTCATCTCAAAGCTATTGTCTGTGTATTTTTAGTTCTTGTCAACTGAAAGACAGTTATGTTGTGTTTTTCTGACAAAATGGCAGCGACTTAAATTGGAGAAGACTGAATTAGACACAGTTTTAATCTTTAGTTCTAATCTATCTTGTGTCTTTTTAAATTCTTGTTTTTTTTTGTCATGTTTTAAAAAGGGTTCAGTGTTTGTACAGTAAATTCAGATTTATACTAATATTATTTGTATTTTGACAGCATATTGAAATTGATGGAGGTTTTAACTTTTTAACAACTCTTTTTTGCCAGGTTTAATCTGTAAGAATGCATTATATTTTATGAGCTGAATATATTTTCTCATTGTAAAAATTTGATCTGCAAAGTAACTATCGCTGATCGATACATGTAGTTGAGTAAAAAGTATAATTTTAACTTGTTATTATTATGTGTTATTACATCTATTTGGAGTTCATGTGTTGCTGATGCATTAACTAGCTGTTGAAGCACTTTGGGGATAATTCTTGTTTATTTTCCTTTTTTATTTTTCTTATCGACTTTATGTATTAATGTTCTTTTATGGTATTTTACCACAGATTTGGCCTTTAACCAATATATGATATCAAATATTGCGCCTCCTGCAAATTGGATAATGCTCCAGTCCATATTGTTATTTCAATACATTTTTTGATTAATAATGCAGCCCCAGTTAAATCACAGTAAAACATATTTTAAAGTGAATTATCTGAAATATATTCCTGCCCTGATTTGGCAGAACTGTAAAGGTAATAGACACCAAGAACAGAAGTGGTCTCAACTTTATTTCTGGTGCTTAGTCATCAGTACATTAATAAACTTTATTACACAAACATATTGATTCATCTGTTACACCATAACACATAGAGAGAGAATAGATCTGAACAGCATGCTATATATAAATAAGTTATTCCTGTTTGAGCCTGATTTGTGTGAAGGGAAGCATCAAGTGTCAGCAGCTACATTTCCTGTTAAACTCAGTGGTGGAAAGTAAATAACTAATCCAATCAAGTTCTGTACTGAGGTAGCATTTGAGGTACTTGTATTTTACTTAAGTGTTTTAATTGTATGCTTCTTTTTACTTTTATATGTCAGAGGGAAATATCGTACTTTTTTATTTATTTAAAAAACCTATGATACAAATATAAAATGCAATGCACTGTTACACAGTCAATCAAACCATAGTACAAACAATTAATACAATTTGCCCAATACAGGCAGCAAAAACACTGAATTGCATTTATTAACAATAATCTAATATTAATAATCTACACAGTCGCCCATAGAGTTGGAATCATTTTGTTTTCAGGCGTAATCCTCTGTTAATTGTGGTTTCATTTTCATTGTGATGTCTGGAAGAGATTGATTGATTCAGTTTTGAGAAGATATACACTTTATCTGCCAAGAATAAATCACATTGTCACAAACATTTTATTGTAGAGAGGTAAAAAAAAAATGTATTCCAACACTATGGATGACTGTGTATAATAATGGAACAGCTTAAGAGTCAATTTGTCTGCAGAGTGAGCACTTTTACTTTTACATTTTAGGTACATTTTCATGATCATATTTACATTTTTACTATTTTGAATCCCACGTGAGCCGTTTGTTTTACTTTGTGATTCCCTTCCATTTCCTTCTCACTCATATAACTTCTAAACTGAACAGGACTTTTCTTCAGTTTCTCCAGTTTTCAAATCTATAAAAGGCCTAATGTAAAACAGCAATAGATGTGTTTATTGGTGAGAAAAGTCTGTTGGGAAACACTTGTTGTGATTTTTTTATATGGTATTTCCTTTATGCCCTGCCCATGATGGATCGCAGCTCATTCCTGCAGGGGGTTTGCTTTGTTACTCTCCCCCTTTCTCCTCTTCTCCCTCTTTCTTATTCCTCCTCCCCTGCTGTTCTAATCATCAACAGCAGGCTTCACCTTGTCTACTTTTTCTTAACTACTGCATACGTAACTTTCTCAAATCCATTCAAATCTCTCAGTTATCCATCTTAAAGAACATACTCTTGTTCTATGTCATATTCTTTCTGTTATTGTTCCCTCTTTTAACTCGTGCCATCCTGGGAATCCACAAAAACACTCACACACCAAAACTGGGGGGGAAAAAAAGCAATCTTTGAACTTGCCTTTATTGCTTTTTGTCCTAATTACAGATCATTTTATCCCTGTCAGAAATTCTACTTTTATTGTAATGCTGCCCTGGATGCTGATCCTATTGAGGTTCAGCCTTGTTTTACTCTCCTGGAACTCCCCATAAGACCTGGATTCATCACATGTATTCCCCACGGCCCTCCCTCCTGTGGTCGCTTTCTTTTTGCTCTCTGTCTTCAGCTCTGTCTGTTCTTGCTGTCTTCACATTTCCTCTTTTTTTTTTTCTTTTGGAAGATATCATTTTTTATGCTATCATCAAAATGAATTAGTCTGATCCCAAAATACGCAGAAGGACATATGGTTTGGCCCAGTTTCTGAGAAGTGCCGGGTTCAGCTTTTGGTCATTCTGTGAAAAGGATGTGTGCGCCTTTGTGTGTGTGCGTGTGTGTGTGTGTGTGTGCGTGTGCGTGCATCTGTGTGTGTGTGTGTGTGCATGTGTTCCTTCATTTACAAGTTGGATTTTCAGGGCCTCTTGGGAGTTGGAAGGTATTTATAGTGCTGCTCACACAGAGGTGGACTTCGCAGTAATTAAGAAAGCAGTAAAGGTGGTTAATTCTACTTTTCTGATCACTGTTTTAATCTTCTGTCCCACTATTCTTGAAAGACAGACAGACACACACGCAGACATGCACGCACAGAGCGGCAGGTACATGAGCCTTAAGCCTCTTATGACTCCTTGTCTCCATGCATTGCAGACACAACACTGTGTCAGGGAGAGGTTTAGGCATGGTGCGGGCCTTCCTTAATTACTGGGGGATTGCTAAGCAGATACGACTGTGCTTTCACTGCACTTGGTGCTGGGTCAGTGGCGGCCTATGAGATTAACTGCACAGACTAGCTTCAGTCATAAAAAAGTAGGAAACATATTCCAAGAAAAGGTGTAAGACAACAGTAAAGAGCTGACAGAATGCACCGTGCTACTGAGGAATGGTTGATTGCCTCTCAGTTCCCATTAATCCATTGTCATAAGTTGGTATGAGAAACATCTCTCAATATATTTTTGTCATGAAAAGGGTGAATATGTATAAAGGCCTGTGTTCCTCAGTTGCCTCCTATATCTACAAAAACGTTCTGTCTTCACTCTGTAACACTTTTATTGGCTGTAGTAAAGAAATTCACTGTGTGAGCAGCAGCCTCTTGTTTTCAAAGAGGCCTTTGGAGGTAACACACATGGGACATGAACTATCTTGTCTTTATTATTTAAAAGAATAAGTAGAGACACGAAACACAATTGTGGTTGTGTGTGCGTGTGTGTGTGTGAATGAGAGAAGTGCTGTCTTTAGTAACTTGTCTATAATGCTCCAAAAGACATATCAGGCTATATGAAGAGGCCCTTTATAGATCCACAGCTTGGAATTTTTTTTGAGAAACTATATATATATATATATGTGTGTATATATATATATGTGTGTATACATATATGTGTGTGTGTATATATATGTGTGTGTGTATATATATATGTGTGTGTATACATATATGTGTGTGTATATATATGTGTGTATATATATATATGTGTATATATGTATATATATGTATATGTATATATATATATATATACATATATGTGTGTGTGTGTGTGTGTGTGTGTGTGTGTCATACAAACAAATGCCTCCATATAGGATACAGGAGGCCATTGGATGATTTGATATGTATGAAAGTTTGAAATGTGAATTATATGCTTTCTTTCCATCCAAATGTATTGCAAATTTTAACCAGATTTCAGAAAACAGACAAAAGATGATGTGGATGAATGCTTGTTTCCATCCAATACTGTTACGTGATTGTTTGTATTTGGTTCAGCAAGATGAGCATTAGGTGGCTGCAATCCTCCAGTTGGGAAAGGTGATCAAATGACGTCATTAAAAGAGCCAAATCATCAAATATTATAAACCAACGCTCTATCCTGTTTTCTTCATACATCCATGTGAAATTGATCTCGGAAACTTGATTGAAATATGACGTTTTTGTTGGCTCCATCCTCCTTGCCCCACTTTCTCCATTAAAAACCCCACAAATAAGACAAGAACTAGCTAACTGGTGCACTGTGCAGACTCTACGCCCCACTCCTCACAACGAGGAGACTTCACCAAGAGGAAAGTCTGAAGACCTTCAGGAACCACCTGTAGCAACTCCATCCAACCAGTGCAAACCCCAGCACTGACCTTTGGCTTGAGAATTGTCTGGCTTTTTACCCGTTTGTATTTAAAGAACTTCACTTGAAGCCTCAACCGGATTTTCACCGTACTCCCAAGTCGTTACCGTTACCAAGTTCAAGATTTAACAGTTAGCTAAAGCCCTGTTTCTAACTCGATAAGTCTAACTCCCTGTATAGCTGGGACATTCCTGCACACGTGCAATAATTGAGACATACCTCCTCTCGAAGAAAGTGGAAACCCACTTTTCTTCTCTTTCTGGCGCACAGAGGCCTGTCACTCTGCTGTGCACACATTAGATTTGTCACTGAACAAATACAGAGACACGTCGAGCGCAGTCAAAACACTCCAAACCATCGCGAGTTTCGGTGGGAGGATGACACTTTCGCCTCCTTGTCACCAGCGTGAGTTTGGACGTACCATCACAGGAGTTTCGGTGACAGCCCAGTGAAGGCTGCTTTGTTTGCCTAAGTCGTCTCCATTCCCTTTAATGAGCCATTATGGTTATGTTTTGTCTCAGTTGTGTTCGTTGGCTGGCTGAGTTTCTGAGACGGCAAGACAGAGGAGAAATGGGTAGGGGGTAGTGGTGATGGGGGGAGGCCCCCTGTCTTCAAACCTCCTTGTAGTGTTTCAGGAGTGAGTTTGGGAGAGACACATTCAAAGTGAGGCAAAAAATGCATAAAAGTTTGTACCAATATATTGGAATTTTATCAAAAACAGGAGTCAGTTAATGCCGTCCACTTCTGATATTGTAGACCGCCTGTAGAGAGTATTAGGGCTCCGGCCAATTGTTACCAATTAAATCACTGGTCATATAATCCAAAAATGTAGCTGCGTTTTTCCCACTTCAACGAAAAACAAAAGGCACCACTGCCCCTCAAAAATTTAACTCGTAGATAGCTCCCTTGACTGCTCACCTTTACTCCGATATAATCTCTTCTGTCTTGTAGCTCTTAAATGTATCCCAAAATCAAAGGCGAAGTCTTGAAGCCAAACACTCCACTATCCTCCATATCATCTTTATCCTCCTTTTCTTTTGTCTCTGTTTGCCTGGAGGTGCGAGGAGCTTCCTGGAAAGAGATGGGATGTTGAAGGGGGGGGTGGGGGGGGGATGAGGGGAGTTGGGTGGCTAAGCAGACACTGTGACAACCCACCTGTCAGCAGGTACTCAGTATAATTGGTAAACGAAGGCCGCGGGATAGTAGCGGGGCCCCATCTCTTCTCTCTGTCTTCTGCTCTGTTCTTTGTTTGACGAGTATTTGAAGTTGCCAGGCAGTCGTTGGAAGCTTGTTCCTTCCTTGTTGGGTTCGGGGAGAAAGACAGAGGCCAACCAGCAGAGAGGAAAAAAGGAAAGAGGTGAAAAGAACACATGTTAAATATGAATCGCTACCCTGGTAAGTTCACTGCAGGTGACCAGCCAAGGAGTGGACAGCTACGCCTGCATGTGTCATTGTGGATCGTCGATGGATAAATGAATGTTTTATCCATATTAGACATTTCCTCCTCTCTCAATGCCAATTCCAGCCATCAGGCTCTGTTTGCCCTCTAATGAAACATATTCATCTTCATCACACTCTCTCGCGGCTCTCAAACTTACTTTACAGCATAGTCAATTAAACCCTTAGGGGCCACTCTGTGCGAAAAAGGATATATAATGCTTTGACATTTCAGTGAGTCCACATTAGGCACACCCATAGAACATTCTGCTTTGAGCTGGATGGGAAAGAGTCATAGCCGAGCCTAGAGGTAGAGGATAGCCAGTCAGAGGGATTGGGTCTCTTATAAGCTAGTTAGCTCTTTGGATTCAGTTACTTATGCTGATGTAATAGGGCAATTGTAAGCTGATACTGAAGTCTCTCTGTGACCCCTACACTGGCTCTTGTTCTCATATTAAGCTACCTAATATATACTTATGCGTATATAGTGTAACGATAGACTAATACATAGCCAAAATGGACTGAACTCAATAGAGGAGTGTATTAGTGTTATGGATCACCATTTAGGCTCCTTACATTTTCACAATGTCCTTCTAGGGACTTTTGTTATCTTCAGTCTAATCTAAATCTGTGATTGTCTTCTTTGCTTGCTTGAGTTGGTCCCTCCTAGACATTCATATAGTCATTGGAACAACTGGGGTCAGCAGTGTAACGATGCAAAGCAAGTCTCATAACAAGCCCGCTGCTCCGGGGCTCTGTGTGTGTGTGTGTGTGTGTGTGTGTGTGCGAGTGTATGTCCTCTAGGCTTGTAGTTGATCCTGCATCTCGATGGCATGAAACAGCTTTACAGGGCCAAGTTCTCCTTAAGGCTGAACATCACCCCTTTACCCTGTCATAACCCCTCTGACTGGGGGGCTTTTACTTCAATGTGTGTGAGTGTGTATGTGTAAGTGAACATGCGTATCTTGAAGGCAACTCCATACCCAGTTAAGTGTCAAAAGTGTTCATTAGCATCAGTTTTATTGTTTCATCTTGTCCCACTGAAGGATTTATTATTTCAAGAGGGTGAAGACAGAGGTTGTTTCCTGCAAGCTGCAGTTGAAAGTTTTCTTGAAGTGCATTTAGAATTACACTGTGCAGAAGAGTGAAGTAGGCTGTAAATAACTGACATGGACATGTATTTTCCATGTGAATAAAGATACTTTTATGTATATTTATGGACAGGACTTTACCACTGGAGACCTGTGTTTGCATCTTGAATCCCACATGTGGTCCCACTTTTTTTCCCAGTATATTAAAAAAACCATGATCAAGTGCTGAAAGTGTTATTTAGTTGCTATTGGCGGATAAAGTATTCTGTGAATATTTCCCCAATATTTTTGATCTTAACATTTTATGACTTACATTTCAGCGTTCCCTAACCTTAACAATGTCTTTCGCGCCAATAACCACAGTCTTTTTCAAATCTTAACCATAATGTAAATGCCATATAAAGGAGGTATTTAGAATAAACACATTTAAAAATCTGTTAGGTAGAATCGTGAATTATCAGCATTCTGCTTGGCAATGTTATTGTAAATATTTCAGTAATTTCCATACTGCACTATAGAGGCCTGAGACTTTTATTCTCCATAATGACCTGGCAAAATCAATTTAACCAAAGCAGTTTTGGTCCATTTTGGGAAGTCAAGCAAAATGCTTCCTGTGTTCTCAGACGGTCTTAGGATTTCTGTTAAATAGTTCCTGGATAAAACTCAAAAAGGGACTTTTAGAAAAGTTTGAAGAATTTTTTAATACCGGGATTCAAGCCATGGTTCTTAACTTCACTAATATTGCATTCCTTCAATTATGTCCAGCTGTCACGTTCCACGGATCAAGCTTTTAATTCATAGCAAGCCATCTCAGATTTCCTATTGAAAGAGGGATAATGCAGTTGTGTTTTTGTTGAGGATACTAATGTAGACTGTTTTATGGTGGATTGTACGTGATTCCTATTTGTTGATTATGTTTGTTTGTATCAATAGATCTGTGTGTGTGAGCATGTGTGTGTGCAAGATGGGTAAACTCTATTTGATATGCCCAGCCACCAATATGTAGAACAACAGCGCTAGGCTTCTATTGTCTTGTGTTGCTCTATGGGGGTTAGCTGGCGCTGCATATGAACAGATGTGTTTCAAATCATTGTTGTTATTTACCAGTGATAGGCTAGAGCTCAAGAAAATGTCCCCCTGTTCTGATTTATTCATTCGGACAGTGGATTTATGCAGAGATGCTGAAAACCTGGATCTTTTCTGCATGGATAGACGGGCAGATTTATTATTCATGAAGCTAATGCATTGTTTCTGTTGCTTTATATCTCTTTTTTGTTCTCTCGTCCTGCTTTTTTTCCTCCTTCCCCCCTTCTTCTCGATGGTGCACTGAATTCTCTCAGGCAAAGGTTGGCAGTTAAATGTCTGTGTTGAAATGAGAAGTTTGAAAGACGAAGCGCTATCTCTGTATATATATGTGTGTGTGTGTGTGTGTGTAAACTGATTTAAATCGCTCTTTGAGCCCTACAGAATGGCGCTTTAAATGTTAAATGGGGGTTGAAGCCTGCCTGAACTAATTTGTAGGGCTTTGCACCGTGTTGACATTTAAATGTGATAAGAATAGCAAACTGTACCGCCGACCTATTTTGAAGATGCTTTCGGAATACATTCACATCAACTGTGGCCTATAATTAATAAAAAAAGACAGGCCTCCCTCGCTCCAGATTTGATTATAATACAACCTTATAAACACACCAGGGATAGATGAGAGGAGACGAAAGAAGAAGAAGAAGAAGAACTAGGGGAGGGAAGAAAAAGAGAAGAATAACAGGAATAAAAACAAGAGAAATGATGGGGGCAGGAATTAAGAGGGAGGTGGATTGCGAACACCTGGTCTTTGAGGCAGATTGCGTTGGCTGGCTGCTGTGCTATCACATTACTCTGATCCTGCCTCTCTTGTTTGTCAGAGAATTGAGGGGAGAGAGAGAGAGAGAGAGAGAGGGGAAGAGAGAGAGAGAGAGAGAGAGAGAGAGAGGGAGCGGGTGGTGGTGGGGGGCGGGGTCGGGGTGTGCAAAATCAGCATGCAAATAACACCACATTGTTAACTTAATCAGATGCAGGGGGAGAAAATATGGAGAGGGATGGGAGGAGTGTGGTGGGGTTGAGGGGGGATTGCCAAGGAGGTGAGGCAGAAAGGAAGAGGGGTTTGCAGTGATGGGAGACGGCAGAGGGTGCGCAGATTATAACCACCCACACCCCAGCTCCACCTCCCACCACTGCCCACATCCAACACCCTGGGGCTCCTCTGGAACTCATGGAGGAGATGGTGTGTGTGTGTGTGTGTGTGTGGAGAGAGAGGGAATCTGAGGGATGCAGCCTCTTCAGCGCTCCGTCAAGTGGCAGGCGCAAGCAGTTAGCAGTCGGCTAGTGAGCTAGCTTGTCTTGGCCCAGACCGCCAGTGTCAGACATTTTCATAATGCTACTGTAAATGTCAAGATATTTCTGTCATAAACAATGAGAATTGCAAGGTCCAAGCAACCAATAGCAGCCACTTGGACACAAATGGCAGCCGTTGTGCTCCTTTTAAATACAAAGCGCTCCTCCCTAAAGGCCACAGCTGCACTCGTTCAAATTTTGGTAATGCATTCTTTAAGGTTAGCACCTAATCAGATGGGAAATCATATAGCATAACTTCCCTGCACGGCATTTTTATGTTTGTTTTACATATTTTTGGGAAATTTAGTTCACTACATTATAACATAATCCAATCCACATACACAAAACTCCAGTGTGTGTGTGTGTGTGTGTGTGTGTGTGTGTGTAGTGGGACAGTGTAAAGGGACAGAGGGGTCTCTTTTGTGTAAGCTTTAAAAAAAAAAGTGTGTGTGTGTCTCGAGGGAAAAGTTCACACAGTGTATTACAGGGAGGTCATTTTTCATTATAAACATCCACTGCCTTAATGAACTTAGCCCCCTGCCAGAGCACACATGTACAAAAATGCGTGTGTGTGTGTGTGCTGTGTCTTTTTAATGAGTGTGTGTACTGTAGCCTTTGTTGTGGAAGATAAGTCTGTGACGATGCTGAAGGTCAGGCAGGGCAGAGAAGAATGAGAGAAATGCAGTGTTGGCCGGGACAGACAGCTCCGAGCTGAAGCTCTGGTGAAGACAGACACAAGGACGGCTGGAACACGGCCAGAGAATACCTTCAGAGACCGACACACACACATATTGGTGCTGTTATACTTGTGTGAAAATGTATTGGATATTGACTAGATTTATTTAGCATAAAACTAAATCTAATCTTAATCAAATTCTAATCATAAATTTAAATCTTAATCCTTATCAGTTCCTTTAGAGAAGTGAGAGCTGGCAGCAATCCTCACTTTAAAACACTTCTTCCAACTCTCACATGAGTTAAAGTGCATCTGCATTGACACAACAATTGATTTGAAAATGCATTTTATTTCACTATATATGCTCTTATTGCACTATACCTTGATTGTTTGCTTTTACTCTTCCTGTAAGTCGCTTTGGATAAAAGCGTCTGCTAAATGACTAAATGTAAATGTAAATTTCACATTATATATATGTTATTCAAAGCAGAAAAAAATAGAATTCAACCAGTTACAATTAATTCATTTTTAGCTATATTTTTAGCAAAAATCCCATTACTTTTAGATACCAATTTCACCTTTTCATCTGTTACTTTTAGCTCACCATATCGCCCACATACCTGTTACTGTTTCCTCTATTTATTAGTTACGTTTAGCCTACCATTTCATTTGACTTACTTTTAGTGAACTATTTCAGCAGTTAGTCCTTAACTTTAAGCCAAATATCTGAAATGTTTATGGACTGCTTGTAAGTTATACATTTTTTCAGTTCATTGTTTAGACTACACCTGCTATTTCAGGTGTTTGTTACTATTTCTGTCCAACTTAGCTGAGTTACTCTAAAAATTCCCACATACCCCTTGGCAACTGCAGAAGTATCCCCTGGAGTACAAGTGTCCCTGGTTAGGAATCAGTGCTTTAATGAATTTATCTTTCATTTGTTGTGAGGACAAAATGTTCAAACACACACAGAGAGACAAGCTGTTTCATTTTAGCTGCAGGATGTAATTTTCTGTATTTTTTGCACATGTAAAAACACTATGTATACTGCAATGTATGTAAAATGTCTACTATTATTTAATATTTTTGCTATTGCGAGCACCCAGGTGTGTCTGTACAAGTTTTGCTCTGACCCTACTCTGAACATATGTGTGTATTTGTGTGTGTAACAGTGTGTTTTGTAGTCCGGTTCACAGAGAGGCCTTCAAAAAAAACAAAAAAACACTCCTCTGAGGTTTCACCCAACTTCTCCTTCCTGCTTTAATCACGGCTGCCTTTCACTGAGGCGTTGGCATCAACGCAAACGCTGCTTGCTGACATGTCTCTTCCTCTCTCACTCTTTTTCTCTTTATCCCCCTTTCATTTCTTTTATTTCCTCCTGCAAATCTATTCATCCCCCTCCACTCCCCCCAAACCCCATCTCTGATCTTAAGAGCAGTCGCCACAGTGTTTTTCTGATAAAGTCTGATAGATAAACATGCTCTCTTATGTCCCTGAGGCCCTCCGCCCTCTCTCCAGAGAGCACACCCCTCCAAAGCACTTCCTCTGCTACAATTAGTCTGTAATAAATACACCCTGGCCTTAAAGTAGATAATGCACAATTCACTCTCTCACTTTCTTTCCTTTTATATTAAGTGCCACATTAGCTAGCTGCACATATCTGACTTTGAAGCGAAAGGATAGGAAGAAGACTGTGGTGATTTTTTTTCTCTCTCTTCCTCCCCAGGCACGCCAAAAGTGCGTGAGAACAATAGCAGCTATAAGGCCACTAAGAGATATTGTAACATATGCAGAGAATCACAAGCATTTCCACTCAAGTCTCAGCTTCTTGATGGCTTTGATAAGATTAGTTTGCTTTCTTAAACAGGAAGTGTGCTGCTTAAAGAAAAAAAAGAGACGCAGCTTGGTTGCATAATAAGTTTAACTACTTCTCAGAGAGCTAAAGTTCCCTTCAAACTCTTCAGATTAACAAAAAAGAAGAGACGCGTAAAAGTGGGAGAGGAGAGAGATAGAAAGGGGGAGTTTATCAAAGTGATGGAATAAAGAGAGATTTAACACGGTCATATTAAAAAGACATGCGGCAGTTTCAATATTTAAAAATCCCATTTGCTTCGACAGAAGAGCTTTTTCATTCAAGAGCATATGGCAGCAGTACCTGTATCCAGCCTCTCTCTTATCTCCGTCAAAGACAAAGAGAAAGAAGAAGTAAAAGAGAGGGGGAGTGAGGGGGCTGAAGAAAAAGAGATACTTTCAAACAGACATTCAGACATTGAAGAATCATTCAATTATCGGCAGCATGATGTAAAATAATTACCTGACTCGCTTCCTGTAATGAGTGCTGCTAATTAGCCATAGACTTTTGTTTTAGCTGGAAAAAGAAAGAGAAAGTCCCAAACTCCCAACTGCAGAGAAGCTGTGAAAGGAAATGTTGTATGTTGAGGTAGCACCCCATCCTTTTTTCTAAACACACAAAGCACACACACACACACACACACACACACACACACACCATGCACTGTGACTCTTCACTATAGGCTCACTTGGCTTGAAGGCACAATTTACCTCCCAATGTATGCACACACAGCTCTCAGTAAATAGTCGAGAGTGCAAAAAAAGATCCTTCTTCTCTTAATTAGCTGTGTAACAATTAAAGTCTCCTCTTAGTAAATTGAACCTTTGTCTCCCTTGCCTCCCTGGTTTGATTTCAGCACCTGTCACAACAACCCCTCCCTTTACCACCACCTCCACCGCCGCCACACACCCACCACTATTACCTCCACCACCACCCCCCTTGACTGTAGTCATTATGCAAAACTCTACCAGAATGCGCCCAGCATGAGCAGAAGAAAACAGCAATTATTTCTGATATTCTGTTATTTAGGCCGTATTGACATTCAACTACTTTCTCTTTCTCTCCGTTTGTCTCTTTCTCGCTGCCACCACCTGAGAAACACAGACCAAACTCCTCTCGCTTTTAGTCTCAATCTTGAATCTTGTATGTCATCACTGCAGTCACTCTGCGAGAGACAAAGGCAGCGCTGGCCCATAATGTGACCTACAGATTTGTGTGTGTGTGTGTGTGTGTGTGTGTTTGCAGCATTGACATGCAGCGCAGAGGGTGACCAGTGATGTAAGCTATGACAGATACACTGTGGTCATTGTCTCCCTGACCTCTTTCTCCCCGCAGTCTAACCATGCGTGAGCACTCTACACTGCCATGTTTGTTGTCTCACACACACATACACACACACATACACTCATGCACACGCTATTGTGTCCTGGTTTTCTGACTGATTTGACAGGAAGAAGAGTTTAGTCACCAGACACAGAGCAGACCAGAACACACAGGTACATTTCAAAACATCACAGGCACATTTTCAACATGAGGAAGTTAATAATTGAGTCATACCCGGTAGAGAAAAACCCACAACAGGATCTGTATGTAACCAGTATATAAGTATGGATACATACAACAAAAGAAATTTTCTAAACAGAAGCACCAAGAGATTACATCTAAACTGTCAGGAGGAAACACAAGATTATACATCCTGTGGCAGTTATTTCTTTATTTCATATTTTAAAAGACATTGCTGGTGTCTCATGCTTTACATTAACAGGTTATATTATTAAGATTTTGCCATGTGCATCAAACCTATTCTTTCTCATTCCAACTACCAGTTAGCTTCCATTCATTTCAGTGCAGTGTGAAAATCAATATGCAGATACTTGAAACTCAAAACTATGTCATGTCTGTGCTCTATTGTCAACAATGCCGTATTGTTTAAGCAAATCTTTGCAAGTGGATTTACATTATTTAGGGAATTTATGCAACAATGGCTGCCTGGAATGTAGGATGAATATATTTGAAATCTTAGCTACAAAAAGCCAATTCTCAAGTCCAGGTCCACTTAGTAGCATTTTCCAGAACTTTCTCCTGGTCCTCTTCATTAAATGAGGGTGTATGAGGTAAATGTGATTATTTTTATTTTATTTATTCATTTATTTATTTTGTAGATGGGCAACAACATGAAAGTTGTTATTGCTGATATTATGCACTACTATTTTTTTTTAAATTAAATTTCATTAAATATATTTTAAACATATAATTTATTGTTTTCCCAATAACTGTATTTTTGCCATGTGGGGAAGCTTCTCAAACAGCTTGTAGATCAGTTAGCAGTTAAAACAGTTTTTTTTCTTCTTGCAGGTTTAACATGGTGACACCCTGAAAATCTGTTAAGTTAAAGAAGCTCTTATTTCATATCTGCTTTGAAAGACTGCCTTCAATGTTTCCCAAAAGACAGTATCAGCAAACACATAAATATCTGTTTAGTACCTAATGTCACTGCCAGTTCAGTGGCTCACAACAACAATAAAATCCAAATAAGCTGTTAGTTCCAGTATAAAAGTGGGACACAGTGTTTCAGTATAAGATGAGGCACGTTCACTATCATTATCATGTCAATTACCGTGATTTTTATTTATTTTTTGTCTTTCGCTGCTGTCACTAAACTTCACAAAACAGTGACTGCTTAACAAATGTTGGGTACTATTAATCCCGCGCTCGCTGCTTTATTCGCTGCTGCGGGGGTCTGTCCACGCTGCTGGGACCGCTATTGTAGCACACTCGGGAGGGGAGAGGTGCTCACAGATGTATATGCACACACACACACACACACACACACACACAAACGCATACAGACAGAGACATCTGCAGGTCACCATCATCATAGTGGGAATAATACCAGGGATGGTTATCATAAAGGGAAGCTTTGAGCTCCCGGCCGTCTTGGGAAGATGATTTGGCTGGCCCGGAACAATGAACTGTGGGAATCCGCTTGTCCTGCATTGATCTTCCTCCCATGGCATCCCCTGCAAGGCTGTCAGAGCGATGGACGGATAAAAAGACCCACAACATTTTTCTTTCTCTCCCTCTCGCTCCCTCCCGGTGTCTTTCTTTTCTCTCTGTCAGGAGGGCTCCCACTGATCAGCGGGGATGAGCTGAAAGTTGAACTACCTGTTGACAGGACCTCTTAAACAGCCCTCAATGACATATTGTGCAAGAGAAAGAGGGAGGGGCAGAGGCTCCTGTTCATTCATATTTGTCACTGATCTATTGAGTCCGTGCTCTCGTCAAATCCTCGCTCCCTTGCGTTTATTTTCCCTGCGTTGAAGCGGAGCAGAGAGTTAAGTTAAGCCAATGTTATTCAGAAGTTTGAACATATTGGATGTTCTGTTTTTATGTCTCTTTTTGTCCTGTGATTGGTGTTTCTGCCGAGCCAATCACAACTCTGGCTCTGTCAAGCAACTGGAAACACCTCCTGAAATATCCAGTTGCCCTTTTAGAGATCTCTTGGTTTTAAATGGGGCCTCCTGGGTCAAGGTCTTGGGTTTGTTTCACCCATCCACCAGCCTTCCCGCCCACCCTTACCGGACCTAAATGCTCTTTATACTATGTCCATTAATGCAAGCATCCAATATGGCCACAGATGGATTTACGTTGAAGACAATGGGAAGCCTGGTGCATCTCATACAAATGCTCAATGGTGCCTGGTGCATTGGTTGCATTGACAGAGCGTCAGTATCTGACGAGCTGGGAGTGAGACTGGGCTGTTTGTTCACACTTAGAAGAAAAAGCAGCGTCCTTATATTTAAGATCAAATCTAATGAGATCTGATCTTTGCCATATCTGTAACTCTACTTTTTTTCTCCCTAGAACAATCCATCTGTGAAGCTTCATATCTTTTTGATAGTGCAGAGTTATGCGTTTTGATCAAGAGGCTCCAGGCATGGGATGGAGTTAGGATTGAATCTGGCTGGGGTTGTGTGACTGTCTTCCATGTGCAGTTCAGAGTGTTTTCGCCTCATTACAGAAAGTAATAATGCAGTGAAGTCAAAGAGCGAGAGAGAGAGGAAGGAAAACAAGGCAGCTTTTTTATTGAATTAATTAGACGCCTTGCAAAGACCACCTGCAATAGAAACAAAACACAAGGCAGGAAGAAACTCATATCTGGTGTGTTTTACCTCTAACTCTAACTAAACCAACTTTTTTACCAGGAGGTAATGAAGCTTTGTGTGTACTTATAAAACATACTTAAAGCTTTTGAATGAATCTGATTCAACTCTCAGTGCATGTAACATAGTGTAAATACCCACTTTGTCCCTTTAACCACAGATTACTGTAGTTATAACCCCCTATTTTCTCATTAATGATTTGGTGGAAATATGATGGAATTCAGCACATTGTGAATAATGATTGATTTGTTTAATGCAATGAATTACTTCATTAGGACTTAATGAGGTATTGCATTGTGATTAGTCGATGGGTTTTGTGTCGATACATGTCAAAATAACAAAGTAAAGTCCAACTAATGGCTTTTCGATCCTTTAGTTTTTCCTCCGTCTTGTCTTAAATGTCAGAGGAAAGTTTTATGACAAAACTGAGGCCTGAAAGTAAACTCAAGAAGTGTATTAGTTTGAAATTGTTTATTTTAATATGAATTTATAATAGGTAGCTATTCCTAATTTTGTCTTTCATATACTTTATATCATTACAATTAGAGGGAAACACATACAAATCCCTTATGCATTTATGATGCATGGTACCATTGATAAGACAGAAATGAACTGAGCACATTCAAATGCTGACTGAAATACACTTCCATTGTGTTACAGATACCACTTATAATTAAGCTGAGGCTTGAAGAGAAAAAGAGCAGAGAAGAAAAATGCATTTAGAGAAACCGAGTGAAATCAGTTTCTGTGCGTGTGCATGAATGTGCGAAGGATTTTGTGTGTGTTTACGGGTGCACGTGGTGCTTTGCTGAATATTAAACCACAAACTATAAAGACAACAACTGAACCGTCGTGAGAAAATGCTAAAGGAAGTCTTTGTGGTTTTAGAGGTATCAGAGGAGCCAATAGTTTTAATGAGGCAGCATTGCTGTACATGCCAGGAAATGATAAGGTTATACAGGTTAGAATAACGACAGATAGATACTGTACCCGTGTAAAGCTACAGCGTGGATGTGTTGTTCATATCGGAGTCTACACAGACTACACAGCCATGGCAGAGACACTGAGACACAATAGGGACAAAGTGGCACCAAGTCTTTCCTTAATACAACCGGTAAGAATGACAAACCTCAGCCTTGATCTTCTTAAAGCACAGTACTATCACATTAATATGACATAGAGTTGTTTTCTCCTCTAGATTTGACGGATATTTTGCATGAAACTTGTAACAGTCAGGATGTCAAAAACAAAGAGTTGTTGGTGTGATTTCTGTGGGCAGCCATTTGAGAGTGCAGTGAGAGTTGCAACATTCTGGTTTTAGAGGGCATGCGCATATTGAATTGTCTGTAGTCAAAGGCTTGTGTATGACTTGGTGTCTTTGCCTGTGTGTGTGTGTGTGTGTGCGCTTCTACTTGTACTCCACCCTCAAATTCCTTGCATGTGTGTGTTGATATGAGCAGAGGGGGGATGTCACATAAGAAATGTCCTTTTTAATCAGGGGAAAAAATATAAAATGACTGGGGAGCAAGGCAAGCATATTAATGTGTCTCATTTGCATACGCTCGTCAGCCAGGATACGTTTATAAAAAACACAAACTGGATTCGTCAGTTCATTTCACATTATTCCATTGTCTATCTGCCTTTGTTATATGTTAAAGATAAAGGCAGAAATCAAATTGAAGAAAAGGGCAAGCTGCTATCTCCCCAAATGAGCAACAGCTCATCAGCCTAGTTTAAATCACAGATTTCTATTCCAAAAGGCAGCCGCCTCTGTAAAAAGGGCCCATTCAAATAAGGTCTTCTCCGATATAAGCACGCCTGGTGATGGAAGCTGGGGTGTCACATAAATACAATTTAAAACCTAAGCCATTTAAAGCAGTCTAACAAAGTTTTATCTTTCTTAGCAATTCTCTCACAATATTATTCTCACAACAGATTTCCACATATACAATATATATATTTTCATTCAAGTATAAAGTTTTTATTATTAAGCTTTTACAATGCTTCATTTCCTAGACGAGCGAGGCATTATTCAAGTCACATGAGAACACGATCATAACATCTGTCGTAAATTTAAGTAGGCTTTGACATAAGCATATCTAGCTGTTACCCATAATCCTGCAGAACATAGCATGCCCATTATGTTCTTGATGAATTCACTAGAATTGCTTAAGATACTTGTGGGGAGAAATAAGGAGAATTCAAAGGGCAGCCCACAAGTGTCACATTCCTTTAAACACAAGTGGAAGCTGCTCACAGTGTCTAATTCATGTCAGCAAGATAAGAATCCACCATCAACAGTGTGTTGGAGGGGCCAGTGTCTAAAAGAACAGGCACCCCTTATGTCTACTAACCTCCTACTGACGGGCGAGAGTGAGGGGAGAGAGAAAAAAATTCAAATGAACAAGAAAACAAACGAGTCAAGCACTGACTCGTCCTCCATGCTTTAGAAACATATTGTCGGTGGAGAGAGAGAGAGAGAGAGAAAGAAAAAGACAGAATCTGGCAGAACCTTAGTTGCCCTTCGTGCCTGTAAAGTGTATACTGAACATGTGTGCACATATTTTTAACGTGGGTGTGTCCCACTGCTGCCAGATTGGGTCCATAAGCTGTCTAAAATGATCCCACTTTCTCTTAAAAGTGAACTCACCTAATGCCAGTGCTTTACACTGCCTCTCCATGAAAGGATTTTTTGATGATTATAATCATGCGTTATAGCACAGTGGCTGCCACTGTTACCAGGCAGCATACTAATCAGCTTAATGAGATATTATACAATATTTTGTTGACCAAAGCAGAACCGTGGTTATTGTTTCTGAGGGTTTGACCCCTGCCAGCAGCCAGAGGAAGTGTGCAGATAGATGTTTATACCTCTCCATCTGGAGAGCAGATGGATCTGCATTAAAACCAATGTTATTAATTTTTTTTGTTATTTATTCACTGATGTTACACATATGAAATGGAAACACTTTCACTGCCAGTACATATTAAAAAATCTGTGGTATATTTTGGCCCAGGACAACAACATTGTTATGCGACGGTAGAATAAATATAACAAACTGCTACCTGCTTATTCCTCTTAAGTGTGTTTCAACCAATGCATCTCTGTCTGCACTGGGAAAACGTTCAACACAGCCAACTGTTGTGTTCTCCAACCTAGAAACTATAAAAGATTTAGGTAGAGAGAACAAGACAGACAGAGACAGAATTGGGGGAAAAGAAAGAAGCAGAGGGAGAGCAAAGTGATTCACATCAAATGTAGTGCGGATCTTTAATGGAATTTTGCGCCAAGACAAGTGTCGTGGCAACAAGATAAGAGTGTTGTGTTTACTGGAGTAACCCCTTGGCTTTAAGTGCTATTGTTAATATCATAATTGTAGTATTGCGGTGGCTCCCCGACAATGCCGTTGCTCCGTTTCATTAAGGCGTGTAATTGGAGGAATTCTGATAGGATGGGCACAAGTAGCTTAATTATACACTGCTCACTGTGTTTACAGAGTAATTATTCCATCCAAAATGGTGTTACATTTTGAAAAAAGTTATACGGAGTCACAGCATTTCTCCAGGCCCCTGGCGCTGACAATTCAAAACCAGTGCTCTATGCATCAAAGGCAATGCATTTTATGTCCCTGCACTGGGTGACACAGCACAGGTGTTGTTTCCCTAAGTGAAGAAACACATTAGTCTTGAACATGTGGTTGGGTAATATTCTATTTGCAATCTGGAAAACAAACAGGAAGAGCACATCAGCAGCCACCATGGCTTAGTATCTTTTAGATGCAATTTTAAATGTTTTTGAAACCTCCATTTTTTTCAAAAGGTTGTCATTCTGTTATTTCTAATATATTTCCTTCTCTCCGTCTGGTTTTTACAGGATGGAGGACTCTAGTTTGTGTCTTGGTGTGTCGTCAGCGGTGACTGATGCTGATGCCCATCTGAGTAGTGCAGTGTTAAATGGCCGCTACCCAATCAGTCAGAAGCTTCATCAGCTTACTGCCCAGCTAGGACACGCCTTTCCTGATCTACACCGCCCACAACAGATCCCTGAAGAGAAAGCAGCCACGCCTTTGGACGAGAAGACCCATCACGCAGCCCTGGCCAGTCAACCTATCAGCAGTCAGATGGCCCTGCTAGCCAATCAGCTCAACCGAGACATTGACGCAGGGGCACTAAGTGGGTTGAACGGGCGAGTTGACCTGCAGCAGTTTCTCAACGGCCAGAACTTGGGCATTATGTCCCAGATGAACGATATCGAAGATGACGCCCGCAAGAACAGGAAGTATCCCTGTCCATTGTGTGGCAAACGCTTTCGTTTTAACAGCATCCTGTCATTGCATATGCGCACACACACAGGAGAGAAGCCCTTCAAGTGCCCCTACTGTGACCACCGAGCGGCCCAAAAGGGCAACTTGAAGATCCACCTCCGCACCCACAAGCTGGGGAATCTCGGTAAAGGCCGCGGTCGTGTCAGAGAGGAGAATAGGCTGCTGCATGAGCTGGAGGAGAGGGCCATCCTTCGGGACAAGCAGATGAGAGGGAGTGGCAGTCTCCTCCAGACACCTCCAACACCCCATCTGGGCCTCAATAGCAGCTCTAACACCCATCAGCAGCAACTAGGCTCAGCCTGTGGCCTCCTCCCCCCCTCTGGCCTTGCCACTCCAGAAACAATTTCCCAACCTTCTTCTTCACCCAAGCCGGCTGGCACCCAGGATGAACAGTCCTTGAACCCAACTACAGGCTTCCGCTGTACCTTCTGTAAAGGGAAGTTCAAGAAGCGTGAGGAGCTCGACCGCCACATCCGCATACTCCACAAGCCCTACAAATGTACTCTGTGTGAGTTTGCTGCTGCCCATGAAGAGGAGCTGATAAGTCACGTCGAGAAGGCCCACATTACAGCCGAGAACACACAGGGTCAAGGTGCTGGTGGTGCCGGTGGTACACAGCCAGCCACTGAATTCCGCTGTGATGTGTGTGGACAGGTGTTCAGCCAAGCCTGGTTCCTAAAGGGCCACATGCGCAAGCACAAAGACTCCTTTGAACACTGCTGCCAAATCTGTGGCCGTCGCTTCAAGGAACCATGGTTCCTCAAAAACCATATGAAGGTGCATCTCAACAAGCTGGCCATCAAGAACAAGCCGCCCCAGCCCAGTGAACAGGACATGGCTGCCGTCAATAGCATGAGCAATCTGGCTCAGGAAGCTCATGCCAACCTTTACTCCCGCTACATCTCCTGTCTTCAGGGAGGCTTCCTTTCACCAGACAAGCAGGGCTTAAGTGAGCAGCACCAAATGTTGGCTAAAGCAGGCATAGCCATGAAGGAAAAGGAGATGCTAGGGAAGCTGCTGGGGCCAATGGCAGGAGGTATGGGCCATGGGCTGGGTGAAAATGAAAAGCGCTCACTCCTGGGTTGTCTCAACCTTGTGCCACCACTCAAGTCAAGCTGCATGGAGCGCCTCCAAGCAGCTGCAAAAGTGGCGGAGATGGACTCCCTCAATAGCTACCAAGCCTGGCAGATAATGGCTCGTGGCATGGCTATGGACAGGGCTTTCATGCCGAAGGAGCCGCAGCAGCAGCACCAGCACCAGCACCATATACCCCCAGGGCAAGAAGATGAGATGGGTGGTGCTGGAGCCTTGGCTTCCTTCTCAAAGGAAAAACAAGAGTACTTGATTGCTACCAATGATAGCTCCAAGCAGAAGCAGCTCTCAGAGGCCTTGCAGGGATCCAAGGCCGCTAGCGGAGCCATGATGTCCATGAAGGAGGATGGAAGAGGCTTTGACAGTCACCGTGACTTAATGTCTATCCACAATAACGCTGAGGCTCCTGGAGCCCTGGCTGGATTGGGAAGCCCAAACATCGACTACAGCCTCTCCAGCCTCTCTGTCCTGAAGGAGAAGCCTTCAGAATGCCCTGACTGTGGCCGGGTCTTCAGAACCTACCATCAAATGGTTGTCCACTCCCGTATTCACGGCAAAGACAGGAGAGGCGTCGAGGAAGCAATCCAGCAACAAGGTCTCGACGAACGCCGCGGATCAGCCAGTGACCCTGAGTCCCAGTCCATAAGCCGCTCCACCACTCCTGGTTCATCCAACGTGACAGAAGAGAGCGGAGCTGGAGGAGGACACTCCCAGACAGGAAGCGTCCAGGATGACAGCCCACATCCCTCCTCACCATCTTCAGGTAAGAAAAAAGAAAATCAAAGAATGAATGACAACCACTTCTATTCTCCGGTCAGTCTGTGGATAAAGGGATAAAAATGTTATCCCACTGACATACACTTTCAAATTGTTTCCTTCTTTAATTTGATGTTACGGTCTAACTGTTCTACATTTCTACCTACATAGTTTCCAATGACGGATGGATGTGTGCATGTATCAATGTGTCAAATCCATCTCTTTAAAAGGGAATGAAAATAACCCAAATACCCAGCGAAGCATCAGAGCCACACATTCCTCACATAACTCAGATACTTAACGTCTTTGTTCAAATATCCACACACCCTGACACACCCTTACAGAGTGGTTTGCTTTTATAGGATACTTTACACATTAAACATATACAGACAGGGTACATACATATACAGACAGAGTTTTATTGAATAGAAGTGTACACAGTGTACTGTACATAACATAGATTGTCAGGTATGTACAGGTATATCTTGTGCTGGACATAGTAACAGTTGTCCCCTGACACAGCTGTGTTGTTTCTACCATTGACATTAAACCAAACAGAAGACTCCAGAGAACGCAATCAAGGAAAGAGACCTACTTCACCATAGCTTTCACATTTGCAGGTTAGCAGTCTGCATCCCTGTGGAACAAGAGTAAAGACTGGGAGCATAGGGACAAACTCGTTTTAACCACAGTGATTAATAAATGTCTTTAATAAACATGTTGGAGACAACTACACCCCTCCCCTCTCCCTTCCCAGCAAACACAGGCCGGCCGGGGCTAGATAAGTGTATGTTTAGTGGGATTAAGGGAGGCTCGTTGCTAATGATTACACAAGTTTTTAAAGGTAACTTTCGCTTGCTCCTCAGGGCACTGTGCTGGCGTTAAGAAGCGCGCGTGGTAATTAGGTCACGACTACGCGATAATCAGTCGGTTTAAGCTAAACAAGACACTAATTAAAGATATACATATAAAGCAGGTCAAAAAAATGGTGAACTTCATTTGCAAATGCGAGGACGTGCTTTTAAGTCTTTTGAGAAGAAAATATAAATAAATATAAATATAAATCAGAGTGGCTTAGCTTAAGGCTGTAAGCAACTTAATTCCACCAGTGGAGACGAAATTGTTTATTTATTCACAGAGGCATGAAGTCCTTATCATGCCCGTGTAGTGTGATGGGTTTGAACATGGGACAGGCTATGTTTATTTTAATCTAAGAAATAATAACAGACAACCCCCCACCCCAATTAGGAATTAATGAAAATGAGAGTGAGATAAAAACCTATTTTCTTTATAGAGACTATTAAACATTACACTTTCTCAACAGGGTGGGGGTGTAGCGGATGTAATTATCTTCTGAATTTTAATGCTGGAAGTTTCTCTCTCCATCTCTCTCTCTCTCTCTCTCTCTCTCTCTCTCTCTCTCTTTCTCGGTCTCTGTCTGTCTCTTTTGACTCAAGCACTTTGAATCTGATGAGTACAGCTTGTAGCGTTTCAACAACTTCAGAAGTACTATATTAACATCCAGTGTGCGGGTATAAAAAATAAAAAATAAGCAAATTACAGTAAAATAATAATTGACAAATAAAACCAATAGTATTTACCACCAAATGCTAACAAAGCACAAAGAAATGCATTTGATTTAGTCGAGTGGTTAAATCTCACCCCCGGGCACCATCTTTGGAGAAGGGGGGTAGGATTAAAGAAAATATAAATACAAAAATAAATTAAAATAGTGTCTCAACAACTTTGCACATGAAAAAAAACGCCTACTGGTTTTTACAAGGCTTTATTATTGCCCTTCCTGCCGTCTTCTTATAACTGTTAGTGTGCATGTGTGTTTTGTGTACAGGTAGCGTGCCTCACCCGTAGCCCAAAGCTCAATCAGAGGCTATACTGCTTGATATATTGGCTGTATTTAAGCTCTTTGTCAATCTGCCACTGTCATATCTGAAAGGCTGTCCTCATATTGTTATTGTAGAGCTTTGTGAGTGTGTGCCAAAATAGGATGTCAAACTGTAGTTAGTTGCTAGAGAGAATGGCAGACATGGAAAATAGATTTGTAAAGAGGAATACAATAAAATGATTAGGCCCTGATGTGAACACACTGGGATGCCGCTTTATCAAACGAAAAATGTGAGAAGTAAACTGATTTGACATTAAAAAAAAAAAAAAAAAGTTAAATATGCTGTTTGTGTTACTTCCTGTTTTTTAATCAGAAGTAGCGAAACTTGTCTTTCACAACTTACACAATGTGATTCACATTTGAAGCTCAGGGACTCTCAAATTAGAAGCTTTGATGTGTGAGAAAAAAACGTGTCGTGAGTCTCATGTGGAGAAAGGTGTCATGCTTCTACTCTGCATGCATGTTTGTTTTTGAGTGTGTGTGTGTGTGTGTGTGTGTGTGTTGGAGGGGGTTGGGGGTATAAGCTTTACAGTATGTGTGCATATCACTCTCTGATAGTCTGTTGTGAACAGGATGTGGCTACTGTATTGTCTTTATCTTAATATAAAAAGAAGGGCTCGTCATTCGCTTCTAGTGTGTGTACGTGTATGCACCTGCAAGTGTGTGCTTGTGTACGTGTGAGCCTCTGCCCCGCCACCTACCCACAGCAATTTTGAGTTAAACTTGAATTATAGTAATCAAAAATAACATCTCAACTGTGAAAGAAGGTCAACTCTGCCGCTTTTGTCTTTGAGACAGCACTTGTTTAAAAGCAATGAGTGAAAAAGGAAGAATAGAGGGGGAAAAAGAGCAGAAAAACAAAGGCCTCTGTCAGAGATGTCCTTTAAAAACCTTCCCTACCACAATATAGCTCAGCACCTAACCTTGAGCATGTTTCCTATTCAATAAAATCCTTTATTTCTTTATAGAAAACAAAGAAGTAATTACATTTATGCCTATCACCATCTTTTTGTGTTTGGTTATCCTTGGACTGACTTCACCTGAGCATTATTGTTCCCCGCTGATCAGGCCTGAAGAAGAAGTGAGAGAAACACACGGTGCAGTGCAGAAGTCATGTTTGTAAGGTTCAGTTAAAGATAGACCTGGTGTGAATGCAACAAGGACGTGGAGCTTTGAAAACCACAGCCTTTTTTTGCCAGCTCTTACATGCAAATAACCCACCATTGAAAATCCTCATTTTGCACGATAGTGTCTCCCCATTCTGCTGCTACATTATAGGCAAAATGAAGCTAAATGTGTAAAAAATAGGCTTTTGCTGCACGCATGTAAGGCCTAAAGCAGTTCTCCTTACATGTACCTCCACAACCTTCCCAATAGCCCTAAACCCCACTCCCACCTCTTGGCTCCTGGCTGAAAAAGACTCTATACACTCCCTCTGGCTCTCTTTCTCTTTCTCTCTCTCCAGAGAATCCCCCATGTCTACATTTTTAAGAGGAACAGCGTTTTAACATGGCAAGGATTAGCCTGCATATCCCTGGTCTTTACTGCGGCTCAAACAAGCACGCAAAATGCTCCATACAAATTGAAATTGGATTTGCCAACTTGACGCCTTAGGTTATAAAGCATGGATATTCATCTAATTGCAGCGGTACAATGGGGGCGTAATTACACATGCGGACAAACTGTAACAGTGTAATTACTGTGTCATTAACAGGAATAAAGTAGAGTTGAATTAAATCCAGACTACTATAAATCTGCATGATGACAGACCTGATCTATCTAGGCATTATCAGCTTATATAAGGTAATGAGTTGTCATCCGGCAATATCAAAGAGAAATACCTTTTTAGATTTTTATCAATTTTACTAAGGCCTAAATACCTAAATAGAGATAAATGGAAAAAACAAACATTTAAAAATTTATCAGAGAGAATTGACATGTCTGCATTGACTCTGTGAACTCAGAACCTAGGGGGGATTTCTTCAAATTTGGCACACACATCCACTTGGACTTGAGGATTAACTGATTAGATTTTGCAGGTCAAAGGTCACTATATCTTCCGGCAGTGCACTTTGTGAAAGTTTGGTCTCCACGCTAGGTTCGACAGCTTGGCGGAGTAGTGGGCAAAAATATACAGCATGCATATATACGTTTACGTTTCGGTGGTAGCTTAGAATGGCTCCTGACTTTGAGAGGGAACAAAATTGCATTTTTATATTTTCACATATGCTCTTGCATGATTCCTCACAAAAACATTTCCAGGGCAATTTCTATGATTTCCTAAAGAAAATGTGACAATGGTTTTTCAGCAGCAGACATGTGATAGCTGCTTTTTTACAACCAAATACAACATTGGCCACCATCCCGATATATTCGAGCTACATAGCTTCTAACATTATGTTGCTTTGCCTGTGGATAAGATTTCACAGGATACCTCTGATTTCTGTTGAATTACTTTTCACATGAAACCATATGAACCCTGCATGAGAACAGCCTGAATTTTTAAACCAATAGTGTGTCTACATGGTGCATATTCCTTATAAAATTATATTTATTTGCATCAACATAAACTAACTGGCAGATCAAACCTAAAGGAGTAGCCAGGTTATATTCCAGTTATAATGATTGGTCTGTGGGGCTTGAGGGTGAAAAGGCTCAATAGGGGCCCAGATTTTTTTTAGCCTGGGGCCCCTAAATAGATTGATCCAGCCCTGGGTATGTCTGTGAATAAAAAAGGTTAAAAAATGTCATTTCGCAAAAACAACTGAACATACACAGTGAATTCTTAGTGAATTAGCAGATCAGCCAGGTTAGGTAAAGCTAATCTTTTGTCAAAAGCCACAATTAGCATTTAGCATATGGTTCCTCACTGTGAGAAACCAGAAAAACTACCATAGACCTCTTTACTGTATGCTACCATCACGCTGCAGCCAACACTTTGAAACGAGGCCAGCCCTCCGTGAGTGTGCGTGCCATAATATATGAGTGTAAAACTATGTGCATTAAAAAATAATGAATTATGTCTCTCGTTTTTTTCCGTTTCTCCCCTTCTGCATAAATTACTTTTCTTTGTAATTGACATCCGCTCCTCTTCTACTTCCCCCCTCGCACTATTCTTCTTTTCTCTATAATCAGAGAACTCAGTGGTTACAAAACCTGAGCTTTCTACCCCCCACTCATTTGTAGGAGTCTGGCCTGTCATATCTGTATTTTTTATGTGTCACCAAACTTAAATAGACAGTCATTGTGTTACAGGCACAATCATTCCCCGAGCTGTATTTTTGTACAGTAGGTCAGGACTCTGGTGTCTGGTAAATGATAAAAGTTCTATTCAAACGCACTAATTGTCAGTGTGCTGTGCTGATTGACATGTCTCGGATAAATGCAGACTTAGTATTTTTGTACACGCTTGCACAATATAAAAGGCCAATTTATTTCTCTGTTCTTCTTTCTCTTATTCCTTGCACAGTTCATTTGATTTCTCTCTTCCTTTCTTGCTCTCTCCCTCTCTCTCCTACCCATCTTTCAGACTCAATTTGTAAATATTACCCATGGTGGGAATTAGCCCAGGCTTTTTAGATATTTTAAAATTCCAATTGTATTCCAACGAGTGTGTTTGATCGAGGGAAGGACTGTGAGCCTTGGTTTGCTCCTCAGTATTCCTGGGTGGCTATCAGTGGCTAGCCTTGTCCTTATGAAACATTTATCAGCCCGTTTTATGTCTTAATGATCACGTTAGGATTCCCCGCTTGGTTATGAAGCCGGGACAGAAAAAAAAAAATGGACTGTTGAGAGAGTGAAGGAGAGGCGATGAAAAAATGACACGGGCAATCCAGAAGGGAGAGACTGAGTGCAGTGAAAAAAGGGAGAGATGACAGGGCATCACATTCCTCAGTAAACAGCATCACATTATGCCATCCACTCTTTTCAACTCCAAATCTTTGCCAAAACATAGCTTACCTTTCTCCTGGAACAAGCCTCCGTGGCTCCCACACATGCACACGCACACACACACACACACACACACACAACCCTCCTGCATCTTCTTCTGTCTTCCCCATTCCTTTTTATGTTTTTATAATTAAAACATAATATTTATCTTTCCATAACAGAAGGCTGCCTTACTCTGTCAGGTAGACTGTTTGCATATTAATATTCTTAATACATCAACAAGCTATCTTCTCCAGTGTCATTGCTAAAACTGAGCAAGAATAGAGAAAGAGAAGGTGACTCACAAACACACACAGCTCTTTACTACAGTTTGAAATGCTGGAGGAATTTAACTTGATTGAACACACGGGAGAAGGGACTCAAAAGTAACGGGAAAAGCCTTAAAAAGAGAGAGCAACAGAGAAAGAAAGACATAAATTAACATCACAGTCACAACTTGTGTTGGTATTGGAGTGTGTTTACCCAGCCTCAACCTCAGGATGCACATATAAATGCACAGACTAAATACGTGTTTGTTCCTCCTTCAGTCAAAAACCAAGCACAACTCCACAAGAGCTAAAAAGTTTCTCTTCTTTTGATTGTTTATGTGTGTGCTTAACAGAAGGGGTTGGGGGGGAACGGAGGGAAGGGCAAAGCTGAATGAGGGTGAATGCCAAGTTCCTTTTCTCTGTCGGGTGACAGCTGCCTGACTCCGTCAATGTGGAATTCCTGTGAAATGAGGCAGGGCTCTCGGTCAGGGAATGCAAATGGATGGCACTGGATGGTCGGCGGCGGAGCTGAGCTGAGCCGAGCCGAGCCGGGCCGGGGCGGGGCGGGCGGCGAGGACAGGGGGGGTGAGGAGGGGGAGGTGGTGGGTTGGGGGTTGTTTGAACAAGTTAACTTGGGCATGATTGGGGTTCCTCCTGTGTATGAAAGAGCAAGAGAATACATTGACCTTTGCCTCATTAAAAATGGAGGGCCAGACATGTGATACCATGACTGAGGAATCTCTTGGTAGCTTTTTTTTTCCCCCCTCATCCTCCCCACTTTTTTTATCTTCTCCCTCTTTCTCCCTCGCTCTGTCATTCTCTCATTTTGCCTCCCTCCTCCCCCCTCAATCTCCTCCTCTTAACCCCATTGACAGGTCACATAAAAAGCCTTTTGTGTCAACATCAGGGTGCTGACATGAGAGCAGAAAGCGACATGAAAAATGTGCTTTTTTTTCTTAGTTGTAGCTACCTCCTCATCACAAAAGAGAGAGAGTGAGTAAGTGAGAGAAGGGAGAGGGGGAAAAGAGAGAGAGAGAGAGGGTGAAAAAAGGGTGGAAAAGTGAGGGAGGAATTAAGTCCAGGGATTAAGATCTCTGAGCTTTCGTTTTTTTTTCACTCTCTCCCCCTGCCACATTCCAATTGTTCTTAAAATATTTGGCAATGTCAATTAGTAAGTGAGCAGAGCTAGCTGATGAACACAATTTTCCAGGCGACTGAGCACCCTATTGTTGTGGAGCGAACAGCAGATTTCTGAGGTCATTATCATTCCCTGTTAGCCGTGCCCAGCTGCTCTCCTCTTGGCTCCAGCCAAACTCTGCTCTCCTCTCTCCTTTCCCCTACTGCTCTTATACATCATCTCTCCTCTCCTCTCCTCTCCTCTCCTCTCCTCTCCTCTCCTCTCCTCTCCTCTCCTCTCCCTCCCCCCTTCCTGCACCACGTTCACCAGTTCAGAGCTGGTTGATAGCAGGCAGCAACAGGGGGCCTTCAACAAGAGGAGGGATGGGAGGAGCTGGCTGGGGGAAAGAAAGGAGGAGAGAGTGAGATGGATATAGCGCAAGAGTGGGGGAATACAGTAAAAGAAAATGAGCGAGGGGAGGAGGAGGAGGAGGAGGAGGAGGTTGGGGGAGGAGAAGGAAAAAAACGAGACGGTCATGGGGGCAAGTGGTACGAAGGAGTGGGCCGGCTCAGATCAGGCGGCGACTGAACACAAGAGGGAGCATGAAAAGAGTAAAAGAGGAAGGGAGGATAGAGAGGAAGAGAGAAGGAGATTATCTGATATTGAAGTTTAGACGTGTAGTCTTAGAGATGATGCTTTAGAGATGGTGCCTTTGAAAGTGGAGAACTTAGTGAAAACATAGGAGGGAGGATCAACATTTTAAGAAAAAGCTGAATTCCTTTTTAAGGAGAAGCTGAGCCTACTGTCTCTACTGACAGCATGACATTTATGAAACCTACTTAAGGTTTACAGCAGCATGTTTTATTGCATTGCATCCTTTGTGTAGTCCTTAGAGTAAGTGATGATTCTGTAATCAAGTGATGTAAACACTTTGGCAGAGAAAAGTCAGTATAAACGATGTTAAACTGAGAAATGTTCTTAGTTTCAAAGAAAGTCACACTTGTTTAGAGTGACCTCAATTATAAACATCACACAGTCTGTATTTAAAAGCTATTTCATTAAAGAGAAATGTTATGCTAAAACATATTGCTGTAACTTACAGCGCAGTGAACATGGTGCTGATGAGATTTCAGATTAAAAAACAAAAACAAAAAAACACATTCCTGCTGTTACACTTTTATTTGGAAGATTGGAGGGTTTTTTTCCCACAAAGCACAAAGCATCCAGGTATCTGCATCTAAACATCCAACGGGCTTTTATTTCTGTTTTTGTTGAAGAAATGGTGAAAGATCTCTTTTAGTCGAAAGTACAAAAAGAAAAAAGAGAAAAAAAACATGAGTGGAGAAAATCAAAAAGATGGCTTTTTTTCTTCTTTTTTTTTTGCTTTCCAGTTTCCTCCTCTTTTCTCCTGCATCCCCAACACGGCATCATCATACCCCACCCATGGGTGCCCTCACCTTTATCAACAACAGATTTACACAAAATGGAAAACAGAAAACTTGTGTCATTCTTTGCTACGGTAAACGAGTAAGGCATTATAAAACATTGTCTCACCGACTAAAAAGTTTGTTTAAAAACTAAGGAAACTAGTAAAACTAGTTGTAAGCAGTTAAAAAAACGACAATTATACCAGAACAACAAGATTCAGCCACATCTCTTTATTATTCACCTCTCATTTCTCTTGTCCAACCTGTAGAAAGTTTGCTTAAGTTAACACTGGTTAGTTGTGGCTTCTTTTAAATGTGTGCGTGTGCTCGTGTGTGTGTAAGAGAGAGAGGGACAGAGAAAGAGAGAGGAGGAGGAAGAGAGTGAGAGAGCGAAGTGAAAAAGGGTGAGCGGCATCAAAGCGTTGCTCTCAGCTGCAGCTGCCAAGCTTCCTCGTCCCCAGTTAGCAGCCATCCAGCTGTCAGGCTGCGCGAAGAGGAAGAGAGGGGGGAAATCTCTCACCAGCCATATGGTCCCCAGTTCTGTCGGAGACACTCCACGCTCCGTGGGCAAATGGCAAACTCATATATCTAATCAACACTCTTAATATCCAGACCTGAGACCTAGGATATTTTCAGAGTCTTGCCTTTCAACAACATGGCAAAAGGGAGTCTGGGATATGACCAGGCACTTAGACTGTGTGTTTGTGGTGTGAGGAGAGCACAGAGGTTACAGGGAGTAATGTGTACTGTGTATTGAAAGGCCTGTTCTTGTTTATCTTCAAGGAGGAGATAGTCTGTGGCTTTCAGCTCCAAGACATTTCACTCCTACTGAAGATATATACAGTATATATATATTACATGTGTAAAAAAACATGGCATAAATATTGTTTAATTGAGAAAGGAAAACATCACTTCGATAGAGCATTTATTGGGGATTATGTTCAGCTGTGGATTAAAGAGACAGTCACCCCTAAATTTAAAATGCATATATTTTTTCTTATCTCCAGTGCTATTTAACAATCTACATTGTTTTGGTGTATATATAATGCTTCTAGATAACACTTTTACTTGTTGTGCTTAAAGCACCAAAATAAAAAAATAAAAATTGATTCAATGCACTGTTTCTTTCCAGAAAATCATGACCCGGTTACTCAAGTTTATCCACAGAGCATGTTGTGAACAGTGATATGTTCTCATAAGAAGTGCCATCTACAGCCATTAGATTTGAGGGAAGACAGACATCTCTACAGCCGATATCTCAAACACTCAGAAACTCGCACCAAAACGAGAAGAAGAAGAAGAAAAAAATGCATTTTTTAATTTGGAGTGAACTGTCATTTTAATACACATTTTGGTGACCAACTAAGTATTTAGCAGCAGGAGGAGAAAAACAGTGTCCTTCTTTGTTTTTTGGCTTTATTATTTATTTATTTTTATCCTTATTTTTAATTTAGTCTTGTTTTATTTTGGCATTGTTAAGCTGTAATTTAACAGCTAAATAACCATAAAAGAAAGAAAGAAAGAAAGAAAGAAAGAAAAATATTTTATTCATCTGTTTTATTTCTAACCACTTATTGGAGCTCCCTCTGAGTGGCCTTCTCTGCAAACTTATAGGGCATGTAATTCTTTGTTTTAAATAAGTGTATTTTTAAAGTGCATGCAGTACTTCAAGTAGTGTTTCTCATATACAACAAAGATTTAGAAGTAAAAGTGGTTATTGACCTGGTGGACATCACTGATTACATAGAACATATCTCACTGGTGTGTTCTTAATAGTTTCCTCTACTTCCACACAAAATAATAAGATATATCTGGATTTTAAAACACAGACAAAACTGCTGTTGTACGGGTTTTTGTTTGTGGCTCTTGTGTTGATTATTAGAAAATACAGAATTAATCTTCCACTGACATAATATTTTAGCAACACTGACATAATAGCGTGTCACTTCCCAAATGAAACAAACTCTCTAGACGCTTGTCTGGTCTTCTTCCATATGAAACATTATCATGACAGTAATATGTGCAATGGATTGACTTGAACCCTTCTTTTAGTTGAGCAGAAGCTGTTAGCTTTAGCACAGCTAGCCCCAGAGAGCATGGGCTTGAATATGGCTTTGTGCTGTATCTGTTAGCGGGATGCTACACCTGCTCATCTAATCCTGGCAGGCCTCTGCCTCCAGTCTCTCCGGCTGCAGAGTAACGGGTGCCTTATGGCACGGCAAGCCGCGCTGAATCACGGGGAGGTTTGTCGGTATTACAGCGACATAGCTGTGTAAAGCTTGGAAACAACCGTCGCCCCCTCCTCGTCGGGACCGGAGAGCGCAAATCCCTCCCTGGTTTCTTTTCAGCAAACAGCTATTAGTGTATGGATGGAGCATGTAGCCTGCAGTAGAGGTAGTGGATGTAGTAATTGGTATGTGTGGGAGAGCGAGATAGATAGAGACAAAGACAGGGAAAGTGAGTGACGTGGAGGAAGAGAGGCAGCGTGAGAAGGAGAAGTGGAGAGATTGGGAAAGAATCAAGAGATATGGACGGGGGCAGCTGGGGTAAGAGGGTAAGAAGAGGAGGGATCCAAGTCCCACAAATCTTTGCTCAACCCAACAACCTGAAGCAGAGGCCATTAAAAGCAGGGAGAGCTGGGTGAGATAGCAGCCTAGATGGATATGATGGCAGCAATGGTTTGGAGGGACGGTAACTTTAATGGCCCCACTGGGTTTTTAATGAGTGTTGTGCCCCAAACAAAACGAGCTAATTAGTGTTATCATCCATATATCAGACCCTACACACACCCATGCGTTCTCAGGCAGACACATACACACTCGGCTGTACACACACACACACACACGAAAAGCCTGCTCAAACGATTCTGTGCTTTTTTTATTCAGTCTATTTTTTTTACATTTTACTTTTCCATACATAAACTCAAAAAGATTCCAGTTTTATGACAACATTTAAACATCACAGATTCACTCCATTGTTTTTTTGGATTTGATTGTCTCAACCTATGCGTCCGCACTCTCTTCTTCCAGAGCTATTTCATCCTGAAGTGAGCCCTCTCCCTCCTCTCTTTCCTCCTCCACACAAACACTTTCAAACCCATAAGGCCGTGCCCTGTTTGTGAGAGGAGCGATTATGTCTACACTGGTTTAAAAACAGGATAACAATGCCACAAACGGGCATTTGGAAAAACAGAAAAAAAAAGGGCTCAAGCCAATATCCCGGCATTTGGACTCAAGCCGCTGTTACCTGCTCGTAAGCCGCGTGTTTGTCACGCCATCGCCTCTGGTTGACCACGCCGCCCCACCAGCCCCTCACTTTATTTCTCTTGCACTAAGCCTATTATAAAATCAATAAACAATTGAGCTTTTTTTCCAGTCCTTTTAAATCTTTTTCTCCTCTATATATCCTCTGAGATGAAGGGGAGGCATGCAGGCAGCGGCAGAGTGGAGAGCGCAGGGGGAAGAAAGGAAAGAAAGAAAGGAGAAAGAAAACAGCTCAGTAACCCCTTGCTTTCTCAATGTTGAAGTTAAGTGAGTTTTTAGTTTCTGTGTCAGTTATTATCCAATCGTGTCTGTTCCAACTTAGACCTGGTTCTGACCTTCAGATCTATCATTTGTACTAAAACACAGTCATGGGAAAGGGCACTTCTGATGTACACGAGAAGGCGCAATTTGGTTTTTACAAAAAGAAGCTTTGTGTACAGATGGGAAAATAATTTCCCTTCCTCATCAGATAATTGTGATGTGTGTGCTGTATGTTGTACCTCCGAACACCAAATCAGATTTCCCATTCATATTTTGACCTCTTGCTACCACGTGAGGTTCAAAAATTTCAACTGGAGTTTCATTTACTTTTGTCACATCGCTTTATATCACTTTTCAAGTTGGCATGATTATAGAAAGCTCATGGGAATGATTGAGGGATTTTTAATTGTCACATTCTCCAAATGTAATAACCCTTGAGTTGATAAAAATCAACAAACACCAACTCTGACAGCTGATTTTCAAATTAGACATCAAAAAATGTGGCGTTTACAGATTTTAATTCCCTCTGTCAGTTTAAACTCATATTTCAAACTCAGCGGTGGGGAGATGACAATATAAACTTCTTTTTATTCCACCAGTCACAGAGAAGTTGGAAATTAGAATGCCTGCTACAAAGCTGTGTACCCCCCCTCCTCCCTCCTTGTTTTTTCTCCCCGGTTTCCAACTTCTCACTTTGTTTACTCCTCGAGTCTTCTTGGAGTGCAGATACAGTAATTATCAGTGATCAAAAACAGTGCAGGTTTTTCTGCTGATGCTTTTGATGTATGCATGACATTGTGTGTCGCCACATCATCAGTCACACAGAAAGCAAGCAATTTGTGGGAAATAAGCTTTTGCCAAACAGGCTTTAGTAGATCCTTTGTAGACAGGATACAGTATATCCCCCAGATTGTGACAAAAGTAATGATCATCTTCACAACAGCTGCATATGATGACATATTGTTGCAACAGTGCTTTATTCATATAAGATAACACAGGCAGTTTAACCCCTTCGCGTTATGACAGCCCGCTGGTGGGCCCATCCAACCTTTTGTTTTTCCTGAAAGTTGTAGCGAGCTCCTTTGTAAAGTGATGGTAAAGATACCATGTTGAGTTATCTTGTTGGAATCATCTTAGAGTTATCTTGGGGGTGAAAAAATGCTTCATACATCCATATCTGAATGGAATTGGCTTCTATGGGTGCTCACACGTCTCCTCTTTACAGACATGCCCCCTTTTTTCTAATCCCATGCAGGTTGGGTCAAAAATGCAGTTTTTCCTTGCAGTGCAAATGTGTTATTTTCACTTAATTTATTTGAATATTTCTGTGTGGGGTCCCTGAACAGTCTTGGAATTGACTTAAATTGGATATGACTGGAAAGATGAGACTCTTGTAGATTCAATGAGCTCAACTGTATTAAGTTGTGATAATGTTAGGCTCCATAGTAGCCATTATATTATAGTGAGGCCATTTTTTTTAAAACCTCACTGTTTAAATGACCTGTTGCGACCTCTAAGATAATCACAGCCTCATGAAACTTCACAACCACAAGCTGGAGGCTGAGAGCATTCACAGGATGGATGGCTGTCCTAGGTATATTGATAACAAGGGGCTTTATGAGCAGTTTTCAGAATAGAAGTGCCACTTGTGTGCCACTTTTATGAGGCATGTTCTGTACTGTTGGCCTAAAGAGGGCCTGGCCCCCACCTCCACCCCTCTAAATAAGGGGGCGGACTGTTAAGCGGCTAAACATTTTTGCTCATCTTGTTGTTCTCTAGACATCAGGCCTACACTCATCCACCATGCTTGCTGTATGCAGTGGCCGGACTTTTGACTGCAACAGATTTCAGCAAGCTGTTGATTGCGTCATCTTGGACTTCATTCTTCTAGCGAGCCTCCATCATGGCTGACCCTCCTCTCAACATGCCTGCTATTGGCTGACCCTCTGCTTAACCAAGTTCTCATTGGCCAGCAACTCCGCCCCGCCTGCCTTGAGCCAAGCCTTGATTGGATGACTCAAAAGATCTCTGGAAAGCTCTCATCAGGATGCTCTAAATGTCTATAGATGTGGACCGTCGTGGTGGTGAATCGTCGGCGCTTTCCCTGGCTGCCATTTGGTCCTCGGAGACGGGCCCCGCAATACACCCAGGGTGTGTCCAGGCTGGACGAGCATTTGGCCCGCTCAGTGCTATTCCCTGGGTTTGTCCCCCACAGAGACCCTGTGTGGGCCGCTGGTGGTGACTGTGCTTCAGGCAGCATGGTGTGGCCATGTGTGTCACATCCCCCCTTGTCATCCCACCAGACGGAGGGCTGTATCATGGCTATCGTCCTGTCACACTTGGATGATGCTTCTTCGCCTCGGAGTTTGACAGTGACTTGCCTTAGTGACAATTAGCATCAGAACCAGCTTTCTTATCCACCTGGTTCAAAAGGTCCGTGTGCTGGAGATTGGCAGGCGTTAAGCCCTCCCTCTCCCACTGCTGTCATGCTGTGCCATTTATTGCACTTCTCCGTTTATGTTTCTATCTGCTCCTCTTCTTTTCTTATGACATGTTAACCAGTCAGTCCTTTTCACATCATGATACCTCTATACATGTCCCTGTGCAGATAGCAGACAACTCCAGTCCCTGTCTGCAGGGCCTCTTGCCACCGTATCACACCTCTATTCACCAGGAGAGCTGCAGAGAAAGAAAGGCACTCTGTAAGCATCCGTGGTCCCTCCCTTTCCTCCCTGTGTTTTGCTCCTTCTTCCCCTTATTTCCACTGGGAGGAACACTGACCTCATTTGTGAGGACAATAACCCCCTTGACTTTGGGGATTAAGACATGAAACCTTTGTGGATTAATTAGGTTCAGAGCTGAATTCATTTTGTCGCCATGGAAGGCAAAGAGAGAAAGAGGAAAGAGGAGGATATGGGCTGTAGGCTCCATTATGAATTTGCTGTTTGCCCAGATAGATATATATTAAAAACAAATGTTGGGGCTGATCACATTTAAATCCTCCAACAGAATGGGACTGCATTTGTTCACTGGGCTAAGCATTATGGGAAGTAACAGTAACACCAACTGTCAAATCACAGCAAGCATTATAGAGTCTTATACATCAGTGCTGACTTCAAACCAGGGTTTTGCAAGCGTGGAGACAATGTTAGCCCGCTGAGCTTAACTCTTTGGCAAGGTTACACATGCAAATATGGTTTGCCGGACTATCTTCAATCCGCAATAGGCTGGAGCCTGAATCTGTGCATTCACGCTTCTAGATCTACTCTTAAGCTTGTCACACATAATGTAGCAAGTAGCAGTCCCGACAATGCCGCAGGAATCACATTATCTTAGTTGTCTTGGTAACAAAGCAAAGTGTTTGTTTTCCAAGATGCGGTGCAATTGCAATTTAGACAGTTTACACCTATTGTGCTTTTTTTTTTCCTCAGTCAAGAGCATATGTTGTTTGAATGTATCTTTAGCTCACAAAAGGGGCTGTTAGTTAGATGTTTTGTTTACAAAATAACAAAGGTGTTTGTTTCACCAAAGGCGCAACAGAAGATGTGTTAATGCATGTTTCATGTCATCTTGTGCTCGCTGTAAATAAAAGCGACTGTTGTCTTATTAGAGTAACACCTTCTGAATGCGACAGCCCCAGGTATAGCTCCCTTATGGACCAAGTGTTGAACATGTGCTTGATGAGATGCCTTCCTCACTTTCATTTACAGCTCTTCTAATGAACCTCTGTCTCGACATGTCTGCCAAGTCCCTTATATTTTTTTATCTGCCCTCAAGTTAACATCGCCCGACGGCCCACACAGTGAGCATATGTTTATGTTGATGATAAGGTTGTTATAGCAAAGTGAATGTCTCTCTTATCCTCTCGGTGTTGGCGTGTAAAGCATAAACCTCCATGTGAGGATCTTAGACGGAGTCATTCTCAGACCTAGATTAGGCCTTGGATTCCTGCACATAATACACATGGATATTCTGGATCTTCCTAAATCAGCAAGCACTTAAAGAATCTGGAGCATGCACTTCATACAAGGATGTTCAGTCTGACCTTATATGTGTTGAGAAAGTTGCTTCAAAAACTTTGCTTCAACCTTTCAACTAGGCAGGGCTGTGATCACCTATTTGAAATTGAAGGGAGTCAAATGTTAGAAGAAGAAACTTAACAGCTTAACTGACAATTTTGAATCATTTCGAAACAAAAATTGTAGATGATTTTAGTCATTTTATAGTAAAGTTTAAGCTGTTATGTTTAGTATTGAAAGGCATGCTCACATGCCTCTCGATCAAGGTCAAATAATTAACAATTTAGGTCTCTATTTGTTTTTTTAATATTTACTTCTCAAATTCTATTGATGGAAAAGTACCTTACTCTTATACCTAAGAAATACTTGAAAATGTGCCTTAATACAAAGTACACCAATATTCCAGACTTCATATGTTCCCAGTTAATATCTGAAACTCCTACTCACCTCCTCCATCTCACCTGTGCCTGTAAATATAGACAATATTTAATAGATGGACAGTACAGTGATTGTACCTATGCACAAAAGTCGAGCAACAGCTTTTTCTTCTGCTGTACGGCAACACCACTTGGACAAACAACATGCAGAACTGCAGTTCCCCCAAATACTAGAAAAAGTTTTAATAATAATGCCAATTTGTTAATTTTATTTATGATAATGATGATTATTTGCAGGAGGATGTGTCCCCCTCAGTATTAACATGACTGCCCTGCAACTAGGTGAATGAATTCACTGTTTTCCCTGACAAAATGTTTGAACCAAGGACATGAAGGTTCCCCAGTTGATACTTCCTCGCGACTTCAGTGCAGCCACATTTCGAGGTATCATCTTTTAACCCCTGGGCCGCCATCCAGCTGCGAGAAGTTAGCTTCTTCCCTCCAGAGGACACAGGTTTATCCTGGGCTTTCACAGTGAAAGACTCACATTCCTCCCCAGTGGCCCTCCTCATTCCTCCTATCCTCCGTCTCAAGACATGGAGCTAAGTTGAGGCTAAGCCACAAGCCACCCTCATGGGGGGGGTTGCGGATCAGCCAAATGCCACCTCTCCTGGCAGGGCTTGCAGGTAAGGTGTAATCGTGCCGGCGCAGTCCTCTCAGGACCAGAATAAGGTATTTCCTATTAGACACAGAGATGAGGAGTGGATTTTCCAGGAGGAGGATGGGAAAGCTGTTTTGGTCAATCCTCCCTCCCTCAGTCCTTTTTCGCTCATGCTCTCTGCCTCTTTTGTCCCTCCTCTCTTGCCTCTTGATCCGCGAGCCCATCCCCCTTTCTTCGCATTTCTACCTGTTTTGCTGCTACTTGACAAGACAGGATTTTGTCTTCCCTGGCATTCCCTCTTTTTCATCTTTTGGAGAGAAGGGCAAAAAGAGGATGAGGGATTGAAAGTTTGTGGAGGAAAGTTTTTGGAGGACGTTTCTGGATTATGTTCACAAGGCACAAGCTGCTCACAGTGTGAACATGGCACGTTGTCAATGAGATCTATTTCCATGACGATTATTTTTATACTCCAACAATCAGGGAGCCGACAGCACAGTACCACAGGAGGAAAAAAAAAAGTCTTTCTTCCAATTCGATACACCCTCTGTAACATTTTAGCTGTAAATACTAACAAAGCCATGAGGGAGAAGATAATGACAAGATATCAACCTTCTTTTCTGGCGTCACAAATTCCCATTCTACCCTAACTAAGTGTCCTGTTGAGTTGTCAAGTGTAAGTGCACCAAAAACCTCAGGCTGCGTACGTCTTCTGATCGGATGCTCTCCACTGCTCAGTGTTGCGGTAAATGCAACATCTGATGGCTTTCTGAAATCCAGCATGTTGGACAGGTGAGATGCTGTAGCGAGCGTCACTTTTGAGATGCGAGTTAGCACCATGTCACCCTTCCCCATCTGTAAGCTTTCACTGTTGTATGTTGGGTGTGTGCGTGCATGTGTGTGCGCGCATGTTTCATGAAGTCTGAAGTAATTCAAACTGTTTTTTTAATCACTGCGTGTCCAAGAATTGTAATAAAAACTCTTGTAAAAAAAGAACATTTGTGCAGTCTATCAAGAATATGGCAACTAAACAACTGATTTGGAATTCACTGCCATATTCAGTGTCACTATTTGACTTGGTGTTTGGCAGACTAAAACAGGGTGCAGATTGAGAGACAGTGTCACAGGGAGAAGGAAATGTCTTGCGTCCTTCATCTGCCATTTAGATTGCTTCCGTTTAAGCGTTCCCTTTATTCAAACCTAAAAGAAATGATCAGCGGCATTCACCTCCTTCTTTACATGAAGCCAGTGACAACTGACATGACATGTCAGATGCATCAGTACATCTCAATGCGCGTATATGACTCCTCTCCCAATGTCTTGCATGCTCAGTGGGCTGTTGGAGGGCTTTCCGCAAGACAGAAGGGCTCGGCTGCAGAGTGGGGCGAGAGCCAGGCATCTTGATGATTTTTTCGGGGTGCATCACCATCTCTCTGGAAGTGCCAAGTGTGCACCAAGGCCATGCCATTCACTGTAGAGAGTGTGTGATAGGGGCATGCCATCTCCCATCTCTTCCAGGCATCTCGTAGCCTCTGAAACAAAGATGAATGTGGTTGCCACATTAAAGACAAACGCTGTGATTTCTGCGAGCAATAGAATTGTAATTCAGCGAAGCTGTAATGAATGCAGTGAAATGGTTGTCTAGTGAAACATTTTGTGAACTCAATTAGAGGTGCTAAACCATTTATTTGTGAAGTCTTTTATTGCAGACATAATTTGTGGTGGCAGCAGAGTTTACCTAATTTTATTTATGTATTCCCTTGGTCAATGTTGTTTCTAAATGAATGTGAGACTTTTGTCTTATTGTGGAGCACTAATGCAAAAAGAGCTACATACGACTGTCTGCTGTGTATTAACTAATCCATTCAGTTTACTGTTCCCTTGAATGCAAGTCACATAAAAACATGCATAGATTTAAATAAGTGCAAATTAAGCTGTCTGCTCAGATTTCCAGTGCTGATAAATTGTCAAAAAGTCTGAAGCTTAATTTCAAATGTCTTCCATGAACAGCTTTGTTCACCTATGATTTGACCCGTAAAGCACATGCAAAGCTTATTTCACCTCTTTTTCCCTCTCCTCCTCCTTCCCCCTCTCCACAGTCTAAATTAACGCCACATAACACCGATCGATGGATCCCTGCTAATCGCGTTAGACGTTTTGTTTTAAAATACCAGCGCCCAGCTGGTGACTCCTAGCACTCATCTGTTTGTCTCTGTTGTGCTCCTCTCTGCCTCTCTTTCTCCCTTCTCCTTCCTCCATCTCTCTGTTGCTCATTTTCTACCTCTGTCCATCCATCCATCCCTCCCTCCTTTTCTTTCTCTCAGCATCTCCATCTCTCCATAGTCTGTTTGCTTTCCAGGCTGGAGGGAGGGAGGGGTGGGAGAACGTTTGGCCCGAATCCTAGGTATCACATATCTGACCATATTTCAAGCCCAAATGAAGCATGTTAAAAAAAAATCCCTTTTTCGCTTTAAAGGTCAGACATTAGTGCTGGTAAAAATTGATCTGTGGATTCATGAATTTAGCCCTGTTGTTGGGGCTCCTTTGTAATGGAAGATTCAGTGGGGGAAGCTTAACATTGCATTGTTTTGCTTTGACAACGCAGCCACGAGAGCCCGTGCAGCTGTTCCCCATGCTCACAATGGCAGATTAATTAACACAATCATGTGGCGCTGGCTCGGGCTCAACAGCCAGGTCTGCTCAGTGATAGATAGGTAAATCCTATACATGCATTTCCAGACTACCACTGAACATTCTTGTGATGTCGCGCCATAACTAGATAGATTTGGTCTCTGACTGGTCAACTGAAGGCAGAAAATTAAGGTTGAACAGGGGGATCTTTTGCTAATTGCACTGATGTTGAACTTGTGGTGTTTAGGGTGTGTGTGCACATGTACGTTTGTTTATTTTCTTCCAGTTCAGATATTTTTGTAAATGTAAATTAGTTAATGTATGTATGTGTGTGTCCGTGTGTTTGTTGTATCTGTGAAATTCCAAATCAGTATTTTTTCCAACTGCTCTTGGACGGAAGTGTCACAAAACGTGTCTCGTGTGTTTCTCTGCTTCGATATAAATGTGTCTGTGTGTGCACATTTGTCTGCTGAAGTGACAGCATGCCAATAAGCCTGTGTGTATTTATGCACACATATATATATATGTTTATTTCAGCAATAGGCTCAGGCTATCGCTTCTATTTCCAGATCGTGGTTTTCTTGAGATCGCCGATAGGGCGATCAGATTGCCAGTCTGACAGACATGCTACACGGATCACATATGCAGAGCGTTCACGGGCCGGCTGCTGCAACACGATGCTTCCAATATAATCAATGAAACTGACCACACAAGCTAGCCGTTAGCCGCTGACTGACTGCCATGCTACGGTGAGCGTATTTCCGCATATCCAGTTGCAGACGCGTCTGATAACGTATTCTTTATTACGATGACTAATTGTAAAAGTGTGTCAAATGTTTAGCTACTCCCATGACGTTGGTATAGTGAAGTTATATGCAGCATTGGAGGCAAGGTGTGGTGAACTGGAAGCACGGTTAGCCAGCCCTGTCGGTTGGGCCCACCTAATGTTGCTACTGAGCGACCTGGAAGCTGGGGAGGCTTTTTAAAATTATCTCGTTACTCGTGCTGACAACATCTCTGAATGCACAGTAGGACACAGATTTTAGAGATTATTTTTATAACATCTTAGTTCTGGTAATTAGTTAAAAGCTTTAACCCTCTATGGTACGCATTATGATGCCAGTTAGGAGTGTTTTTTTGTCTTGAAATAGACTAAATAAAAATAATCTGAAGAAATGTTACAATTCCTTTTTTTTTTTGGGAAGTTCTTGGGGTTTGTTGTCCATCGGCAACATAGCATCATCATGGTGCACAAGTGAAAAAGGCAGTTTTTTAAATTAATTTTAACATCAACAGGAAACATTGTACCATTGAACCAACGACCCATTGAAATGAATGTCTTGAACAGTCTAAGTGTATGAAACTATCAAAAATGAAGGATTACTCACCTATCAGTAGGAATATATTTGTTTCCAGATGGAAAAGGGCCACAAAATGACGTTTTGAGTGATTTTTGTGGTGCAAAATGGCAAAGCTGTTTCCTTTGGAAAAGTCTGCAAAAGAGGGTTTCAATATGGCCTCCTGGAGATCATGTGACAAATTAAAGCATTGCTATTGGTTCCCTATACTCTTCCCTCTTTTTTAACGTATGGCATCAGTCAAAAACATGCATCGTAGAAATTTAACAGGCCAAAAATGGGTATGTTGCCTGAGAGCAACACCGTACCATAGAGGGTTAATATTGGCGTAGGAAAAAAACCCAAAAACAATTGTTGATCGGCCCTTCAAAGGTTGTTTTCTGATCTGATCACCAAACAGCACAAGTCTGGTCAGCAGGTGCACATGCATGTGTTTCCTGCTCCTTCTATCTTCAGCCAGTCTAGAAAGTCGTTGCCATTAGACACAGCTCCACTAATTAAGATTCAGCTGGTCAACCCATCTCTCTTACTTACTTAGTTCCCTGACATTTTAAACTGTCTATTGTCCCGCCTGGCTTTCAGGTGCAATGCTGTGTAAATGGCAAGTCAAAAAAAAATTATGTATCTTTTACATACAGTTATCCATCAGGGACAGGGAGGAGGTGCTGGGTGACGGATCGGACCCAGAGTTTAAATTATTACTGGACTCTGTGATCATATCACTTTGCGTCCTTGCTGTCACTCTATTAGCACCTTTCATTCTTCCTCACCCATCATCCCCTCTTTCTCCTTTCCTCCCCCTTGCTCTTGTTATTTTATTATTTTTAATATTTCATCACCCTCCACCACACACAAACACACACCTCTTCTCAATGTTTTGCATGAACATGACCGCAGTTTGTCAATATTTTACCCTTGGCCCATCCCCTGTGTTGATATAATGATCACTTAACAGTCAAGAGTAAGGCAAGGAGGAAATTAGGGCGTCGGCAGCAGAGAGGACAACAACACTGAAGCAATTATGTTTCTTTCAGCCCAAGCATTCTCACGTTAATGAAATCCCTTATCGTTAGGGGAAGAGGAAGGTGGGGAGGGGAGGACAGGTGCACAAAATGTACGTCGTTCATTTATCTTTTTCTCTGAAATGAACGGAAGGAGCAGCGAGAATAATGTAGCGATAAAGTCCGGGCAACAAGTGTGTGTAGTATTTTTTTTTCATATCGCTGGCCCTGCATTTTGCAATGACAGGGAAAGAAAAGGGAGAAAGGGAGATGAGCTTGTGAGGCCGATGAATGTGAGCGGAGGAGGGGAGGGAAGAAGGGAGGGCACGGTGTATCACACGTTAGCATCTTCCTAAAGGACAAATCGAAGACACTCCCCATGCTAACATTTGAAGTATTTACCTTCCTGCAAAATGTCTGCCCTTTTCCTTTGTAGATGAGATCAGTCACAGTCTTTGTAAGTCACAGAGATCCAGCTGAAGACCTTATGTCAAAATGAGAGTCATCTGGGTCCGAGTCTCTTTTTCTGTGACAGAAACAGCAGTACATGGTAGTTTTTCACTTTGACAGTGTGGCCTGAGAAGCTATTAAAAGGGAAAATATATCAGTAAAGGTGGCATATCTATAACCTTTGTTTCCTATAACACAATAACATTGCATTTTTAGGAATTTAGCTTGTGGTGTTTTCTTTCTGGTTTTCATGAAAATGTATTCCTGACGTATGAATACCTGAAGAAAAAATGTTTTTATTGTTATCATTTGAATTTAAGAAGTCAGACTTTACTCTGTGTTTTCACAGGTTTGACCCATATAGCAGTTATTTCACTGTGGACCACAATTCTCAACCTGTTCTAGACAAATGTCTAGAATCTGGGAGAAATTTATATTGTTTAAAAAAAAAAAAAAAATTGACCTTCTGGCACTTAATGAAAAGCCCAAGTGAGTGGGCTTTGTCCTCTGGGGCCCATGAAAACATGTACAAACTTTCATGGCAATCCATGATATTCAAGATATATTTCTAACAACTGATATGCTGACATCACCATCCCCTGCAGCTATGTTGCTGGCATGGCTATAAATTCTTAAAATCATCTCATAGACACTATAAGAACAATAAACCATTTGTTTAATTCCAAAACAGTTCATTGAAACGTTCTAATATTTTATTACATTTCAATGATTTAGCAATCTAAGATGAACCATGGATAGCCCATATATTTTTCAGCAGCAATTAATTTGTGTGTGACTCATGGTCAAGTGCATATTTCAAGTATTTTTAGAGACTGTGCATGAAACCAGGTGTGAAGCGAATTTTCCATGAAATCCACAGAGGGGCTGGGATGATCTCACTGCTAAGATACCTTTGGGATGACAATACATAAATAAATAAATGCCCCAGTCCTTGTTATCTGCTGCTATTAGTAGTGTTGGGCTGCACATGACACTAATGTCTGCTTTGGGCTGCTGTGCTAGGCTTTCTGCTTTCTGTCTCTCCTGTAAAAGAAGGCTATCTGATTGGAAACAGATCTGGGGCACCGGGGGGGCTCGCCCCAGCTCGTTGGATTTAATGACCCATTTCCTCAGCTGCCTCGTGCCACAAGCAGTTAAACGACAGTCAAGGTGCCCAGAGGTTCCCTGCCCTGGGACTGGGGGGGAGTACCGAGTACACTAGCTGTAAAGACGGAGTGAGTAATAGAGAGTGACATATCCCGGCTACCAGGCAGCATATCAAAGCCTATTTCCCCACAGGAAGTTAACTAGCACCCACCACAGTTTCAAGTCAGATGTTCAGTGTGTTCCAGGAGTTGTTTTGTGTTTGGATTTACTTCTTTTGGTGGAGCCAAGTGGCTTCACTTGTTGCATCCACTGGATCTAAAGGACCAATAACTTCCAGTTAAGACTCAAAAAAAAAGTTTTATAGATGAATTCTGGCCAACTGAGGCTTTTCTCTGTGAAGACATGCTTTCTCTATGACAGATTTCTACAGGTCCAAATCAATGGACACAAACATGGCCTAGTTCCCAAAAGCATCGCAATGGACGCCACTCTGAAATGTTGGTTGTTACATATAAATGATGGCCTGGAGTCTGTGCTCTTGTCACAACCACGGATAACCATTGTTAAGTGAAAGAAATGGCATTAACAATAGATGACATATTCATAAAAGTTTTAGGAACTGCCACTGCTTCTTTTTAGATTTACTATGAGCTTAAAAAAATATGCCAAGCAGCAGCCAAATCACAGTTTACTTTCCTAATCTAAGTTACACCCAAGTACATGAATTATAAAGGGCAGCAAGCTTTGGACAGCAGACTCTTCATTGCACATTTGGCTTTGTGTTCAGCCTGAACAATTCCAAGTACAAAGTATTTATTTTTGTCATTTTAACATACGAGATGATTTAAACATAATACACAGTTGCAGTAAGAGAAACTCCCCCCAAAATGCCATAGGTCAGTTGGACTTGCAGGTTATTACGGCCCATATGTGCCGTAATAACCTTTATTCTTACCCCCAGGAATTCTGACGGGAAACAAAGGAGGAGGTCAATGGATGTAGTATAAAGTGCGACAAAGTCTGTGTAGGGAGAAGGTCAAGGGGGACGGATGGGACAGGACTTTTGACCCATGAGACTGCTGTTCAGAGTCAAACCAATCGTCAATGTTGAGTTATTTTAACTTAAATACAAACTTTTATCCTTTAAACTTTAATAAATATTTAACTCACATAGCTTACATAACATATGTAACATACATAGCTTACATACGTAACTTAAGTTACGTAACAAACATACTTATTTAACTTTTCCCAAACTTAACCAAGTAGTGTTGGTGCCTAAACCTGCAAATTAAGGAAATGGGTGGGGTCATTTTAAGAGGACTTGTTGTAGTAACTCCATGTAACGAGTACATCTTTATTAGAGATAATGAAATAATAATGCTGTATATTTGGCGCTACATGCCCATCACACATTCTGGATTCATCATTTTTATTCCTAAAATGTCCCTGCAGGCTCTTAGAAAAAAAGAATTGGGAAGAAAATTGAACAACACAATGCAGTTAAATACACAACAGATTACATTGTCATGACCTCCTTTTGTTTAGGGCAATAGTGCTCCATTTCTAACAACGAGCCCACTTGACCTTCTCCACAAGTACAGCGACAGTGCTCCAGACCCCGAGGAGAGACCTAAAACGGCCATCAAACTTCCACCGCTAAAAACTTGAGCACGCTCTGCCCTATCAAGCTAATGATCAATTATTAATATCCACAATCCTCAGCCTTGATGTGGCTGCTTGGAAATAGAAGGCAGGCAATTATGTGCTGCTACTCTCTTATTTCGGTTTTGGCCGCCTCCATCTCCGGCCTCCCTCTCCATGCGTTGAGCTCCCCCATAAATATATAACAGATAGTTCCTCTTAGCACACCACAAGTTCTTACTGGGGCCCTCTCATTGCAGATATCCAGATCCAGATTAATTTGTAATTAGTCTTGAGTTGTTGAGCCTCTGAAAGATAAAGGATTCCAACTCCCATTCTATTCGCCCCAAACACTGACGATCACTTAAAAAGAACAAACGCTCTTGCGCTTGATAAAAATAGCTTAAGCTCGGACTTATTTGTTTGGCGACAAATGCCAGACACATATGTCTGAATGGCTTGGGTGATGCTAAAGCAGGGAATAAATGAGTTGGTCTAAAATAAAACTTGTCATTGTGTCTCTCTGTGTGTTTGTTTGTAAAAAGGGGGAAAAATGCTTAACAATTCATCAGCACAGCACAGGCAGCGCTGGCGCTTTCTCCGCGCAAGACATCACTGTAAAAGCATAAAGTCAGAAACAAAAAGGAGAATTAAAAAGCTGTCTGCTTCACTTTTCTTACGATGTAATTCTCTTTTCAGGAGATACCCCCTTGGCGGGTTTCTTTTAGGCTTCCCATTAATTTGCCTCCAAATGTCATATATCCCTCCGCAGATAAAAAAAGATGAATGGGATAAAGACATATGGGCTTTTTTAGGCGGTGTGGGGTATGAGTGTAAAACATACTGGAATAGTTTTTAGTCATTTAAGAGGACAGGGGGTGTAGAGGCAGGGGGGCGAGGGTGGGGTGGGGGGCTCCAGTCTATTAATAGTTGAGTCATCAGTGCCTCAATGTTCCGAAATGGCAAATTGTTAGATCCCCAATGGTGATTATTACTTGCTGTCAATGACCTTCATAACAAATTAAAATTATGCGACTGGGACAGAGCGTGCTCTTTAATAGGCGTTATGCATAGGATTGTGTGTGCGTGTCACTGTGTGCACGTGTGTGTGTGTGTGTGTGTGCGTGTTAGCATGCGGGTGGCCAGAGGGTGACGGCCTCTAGCATTTAAAATCCCCCTCTCCCTCGCTAAAATCTGGCCCTTTCTCTCATTTATTCTTAAAGTGTGGCTCTATCTCTTGTGGTCTTGTGGTGTGTGTGTGTGTGTCATGTCCACACACACTCATTCACACACACACACACACACACACATGGCCAGGATGTTTGCAGCTACAGTATAAATCTTTTTATTTCATTTTCCGAGACACTGGACAAGTTCATAGAAGAGAAAAACGGGACGCGTCCTTGGTCTCTGGATTTACTGCCTGACCAAGCTATGTTTGGAGCAATAGTCTCACACACACACACACACACACACACACACACACACACACAAACACACACACACACACACACACGCACGCACAGTATGTATGCATGACGTGAGGCAGATTTACCCACTTTAGCTCCCCCTCCACAGTGGCCTTGTTAAAAGTGTTCATCGCCCCTTGTGGTAATATATGTCTTTAAGTGCACATTTATGCTCCCGAGCTATTGATCACTGTACATTCCCCACTCGATAATTACTCCACCTTAATATGCACCCTTAATGAGGCTTAATTGATTCATTTTCATTGATGGAGAATAACGCCACTAATGGCTGCGGTGTGCAGAGCATTGATGCCACATACAGTAGAGGCTCCGACCAGTGCCAGGTGGGTTGAGGGTGGGATAGAAGTGGTGGTACTGTAGCTGAGTTTGATGATTGGCCTATTGTGCTTGCTGTTGATTTAGCATGCACAAGAATGAATAGGAAATCAATGGTGGCTTAGGGAGGAGTTCTACTTTATTCAGCGTTAAAGGGGAAGTGCAACAGGATGGCTGTCATCTTTAGGTTGTCACTCTATACGTTCACTAGCTGGAAAGGATTTTATAGTATGATCTTTACATTTTCTTATCACTTCTCTTATATTGTTTCCTGTCCTATTCCTTTTTTTTTCTTTCAACCCCTCTGCTTTATTCACTTTCATCATCTTTTTACGTCTTACATTAAGTATTCTGCATCCTTGTTTTTGTTCCATTCCTCTTCATTTCCTTTTCTTTCTTGTCTTTATGTATGTATTTTCACTTCTCCTGTAATCTGTTTCCTTCTTTTCCCATCTTTCCTAATATTCCACTATTGTGCAACAAAATAATTTTCTCTTTTTCATCTTACTTCTTCTTGAAAACTTTCTCGCAAATTCCCTTCAATTTAATTGTGTTTCCTTCCCTTGTTTTTTTTTATTTTTAATTAGTTTGTGCCCTTTAGTTTATTTTCCTTAATTTAATCCCATCCTCCTTTGAATATCTTTAATAGGAACGTTTTTTGAAAAGCTGTCACCCATTGTGACACGTGGCGTCTGTGACTTAAAAAAACACTTGCATTAAGGTAAGGCACCAAAAGGTGAAAGGGTTAAAAAAACACTAATTTCAGACAAAACTTCCAAAAATGAGACCTTAAAACACTACTTATGCGGCTATCAGCATCACATTGCTTCGTCGCTGGATAAAAAAACAAAAAAAAAACATGTTAACAAGGCGGTGGTTTGCAGAAACGTTGCAGAAACATTTCTTGCCCGGCGACTGGTGTGGTAATCTTTCCACCTTTCCTTTCTCCTTAATTTCTTTTGTCTATCTTTTCACCTTTACACTTTTCTCATCTTAAATCATTTCCTCTCCTTTCATTTTCTTGCACTTCTCTATCCATAGAGACCCAGCAGTATCCCAGTAAAAGAGACAGCGACCTAGTCATCCTTCACTAATGGTAACCACACCACTTCCTGCCAACACAGACTGAGAGGGGGCATGATGAATATACACCCTGATTATTATAGCACTACACACACACACACACACACACACACACACACACACTGGCAAGTGTGTACACAAACGCACAGACAAACACATTAGTAATTTCTCTTGTCTTCATGTCCTAAAAGACACCCACCTCTGTCCCCATCTGCCTTTTGTGCTCTCATGCATACATGCAGACAGTGGTGGACAACACACACATAAACGCACACACACACACAAACACTCATACACCCTCAAGCATCTTCCAGAGCCTCTCAACGGGGCTATGATCACCCTGCTAGAATGATAAAGTTAGTGAGACATCAGTGCTCCCTCAAACATTTGTATGTGTGTGTCTGGGTGTGTGTTTATGTGTGTGTATGTCTTTTTCCAATGCTCTTTGAAGCCTGAAACAGACTTGAGGAGGGGGGGAAACAAAGGTGGGCCGGTGCCAGGGAGAAACTTATGGCACCATTCCTCTTCCCCTAGCTGGGCAGAGGCATAGCCTTTACTGAGGGAGAGAGCCACCTTCTGTCAGTCTGGGAGGGGGGAGGAGGAGGGGAGGAAGAGGGATGGAGGGAGAGATGAGAGTGAGAGAAGTGGAAAAAGAAGGATGGAGAAAAAAGTAGGCGACGAAATGCATTCTAAACAGGTTTTTCCTCAAGACTGTCCATCATTTCCACCTGTATAGCAATGGCGGCCGAGGTTTGGCCTCTGCACAAATTCAATTATTCCTACAGATTTTGCAAAGCATCAGCTAGTATTTTAGGCTGCACGTTTAGAATAAGCACACAAGGTGTTATTTTTTTCCGCCGCTATGCCCTTCACCCCATAGTTTTTGAGAAATAATCTTCACAGCGTGAAGATCACACTCCCTGAATAGATATCCTGCACTTCCACACCCCCCGTTCATTCAAGAAAGTGCTTCAAACAAATAGCTTTAACACAATTCTGCACAATGGAAACCGCTACCCTTTCATTACCCAGGTTAAAGAAAGGGAACCATCTCTCCTCCTCCTGTTTTTCCCCTCATCCTCTCTTCTTTTTTCTATTTTTTTCTCTCTTCCACAACTCCAGTTTTAGTGCAGGCGTTCACTAATAAATATAAATGTTTGTGATTACCATCTCTGCAGCACAGGTGCATGTTTGTTGCGAGGGGAGGCTTGTTCATTAATTTTCAGCCATGAAAAGTGCAGCGCGCCATGAACGGAGAGTCCAAATCGCACACACTGATAAATGAACGCACAGATTGTTAATGTACCATTGTAAGGCTGCTGCCTCCACCAGCTTTGAAAAAAAGGGCTTGCTGCCAAAAGCAGGGCTATGAGCGCACACACACACATAAACACACACTGGGTCCGTGAGGTGTGGCAGGACCCTATTCAGAGGTCTAGATTAAACTGAATAGAGCTTTAGAATGGCTGTGTTTTTTATCCTTACACATATAGGCAGGGATTATTTAGATTATATAGACAAGGCACCCCCTGGTGTGAGGCCTCTGGCTTGTGTTGTCTAATTAGATTTGGTAGAACTGGTATCTGCTGGTAGCGGCGGCACTCGGAACCTTGTGTCCTGGTATAAGGGGCTGTTGGCGCACTCGACTATATGGATTTGGCCTTTCAGATAAAAATCATTTGGCGCTAAAAGTTAATTCATTTGGGTTCGTCTCAAAAAGGCAAACCCTGTGTGAAGCGGTCATTTGGAGAAGTGTGGTCTGTAATCCTCAAAGTATTTTTTTATTATCATCATGATGTTCATAATCATGATTTCATATCTGGATTAACCCGCTCTGTCACCCCTCAGTCTGGGTTGACTGACACAACATGTGTGCATTATCACAATCAGCACATACTGTATATTTTAATTAGATAATGCATGCTAAATCTAGAACCAGTCCTCAATATGTTTTCTCTTGCACACAGCCACAACTGTAGCATTCACAACAGCAGAGAGAAATACTGAGGAAGAGTAAACAAAGAGAAAATAAATAAAATCTGCCTGAAAATGGGTTGTTTTTCAGGAGCTGCAAAAATGTTTTTAATAGGGGACCGCTGAACACCTGCCTTAAAATGTCGTTTCAACATCTCCCGAATGCCATTTTGCTTAATTGACTTGGAAATGGCCCAAATGTATTGCTGAATGCGATCTAATTAATATTAATAATAAATGCCATTATTAACATCAAAGAACATCTGGTGCCCCTGTTTACCCCACCGCCTTATATGTAACACATTCTGCTGCTGTTTTCATCTCACAAACATTGCGCGGGTAAACAACAACTTGCATTTCCTTTATTTTATTTGTATTTTCTTTTTATTCTCACAATTTATTTTGTCTTTGGTCTTATTTCTGTTCCTCGACAGGGTCAACAGTAAAACAACAAGTATGAGGTGAGGATGTAAAATTTGGAGCACAGTCGCTCTTTTCTGCCCCCCTTCCTTTCTTCTTCCTGTTCTTTTTGGTCTACAAACCTGGTTGTTGTAATACCTTAGAGACTTCTCAGATCTGTGGTGTACTCCCTTTAGAAAAAAAAAAAATACCGAAAATATTTTTAAAAAAGCATCTGCACACTAAGAGAGCCCTGCATTAGGACTTTCTCGATGCCCATAAATCATGCACCAAATAACTTTAATCTAAAATTTCATTAAGTAGTCCTTGTCAGGTAGTAAAAGGAGGGGGATAATGCAGTGGTGTTTAATGATAATTGGTGTTTGGTTAATAAATTCTGCGAGTTCAGATTACGTTCTAGCAGTGGCTGGAATGCTAGCATCAGCAGTGTAACTAAACCTCAAATTGATTAACTCGCATGAACCAGACGCTCACAAAGATGGCAGTGGTCCAAATCAAAAAAAGAACGAGAGGGGAAGGGGGTGTTAGGAGGTGTGTGTGTGTGTGTGAGAGAGAGAGAGAGAGAGGAAGAGAGAGAGGGAGAGAGAGAGAAGAGGGGGAGAGCAAGCGAGCATCAGGCCGGATGGTGTTGTGTTGCTCTGGTGTAAGGAAATCAAGTCCCCCCGGGCGCATTTTTAAAAGCCTAATGCCTTTCAAATGATGTCATCACATTTTACTCTTTCTCTCTTTCCCCTCCCTCCCTACCTCTCACCCAATCTCTCTTAATATCTTTCCCCTTTTCAAACTGTTTCCGTCAATCACCCCCCCCCCCCCCCCCCCCCCCCCCCTCCCTCACCCCTCCTCCTACCCCCAATCACTTATTTGGCTACGGGGAGAGGCCGGCGGGCTTCGACGGGAGTCACGTGATGCATTAGAATAATGGCCGAGCAAGAAGCAAAACATCTTGTGTTTTTATGACTGATGTGCTTTTCCCCCCCTAGTTTTATTTCCTGAAAGTGATATCATACTAATCAAAACCACAGAACGTTTAGAGTGCAAAGTGTGATTGAAAGAAGACCATTAAGGAACTGGCAGCCCCCCCTCCCCCACCACCACCACCACCCCGATACCATATATGCACACACAATCAGTGGTTTTGCTGTTTATTTTTGCTGTTATTGTTGATGATTTTTTTTTTTTTCTTTTTTTTTTTTTGCATCCTCCATTAATGGAAATTGGGTGTGGTCGCTGTGAAGAAGTAGGCAGCATGCCCTATCCCAGGGGTACCCACACACACACTCACACACACACACACACACACACACATATAAAGATCCTTATCAATTTATATATTTGTCAGTCAGTGGTGCAGGCTGCCCTGGTGGCGTATCCCCGCGGTGGCAATGCATCGGTCGCTTCGTTGCAAGATCCTGGTGACGTGCTGTCGGAAGGGAGTGAGGTGTCTCACACTCACACACACACACACACACACACACACACTTACACACACAGTTGCACTCTCGCACACAGTTAGTCAGAGTGTGAGTGCAGCAGACAGCAGGCAGAGTGACTGATACTCAGCCTGCCTCCCAGATGGCCTGCTCAACTCTGCTCCAATCTGATCTCAGAGCCTTTGTTCTGGCATGTTCCATTACGCCGCCGTGACACCAGTAAAGGCAGAGGGGAGAGGAGCTGGTCTCAGATCAGATACAGCTGAATTATACATGTATTTCTCTTTTTTCCCCCCCTCTGTGATATACTTGTACTAGCAGAGTCACAGTTCTGCGTTTTTCATGTTTGTTCCTGGGGTAGAGGCAAGTGACGGGTTCATAGATGGCACATTAAAACACTTTGAATTTTTGAGTTTGATGGTAGAATTTTAGAACAAGACGTAGCAGTGGCTTGAATGTTTAAATCATTTTTTTAAATCCTTAATTCTTGAGATAAGTTGTGATCTTTTGTATGTGATACATGGCTGGTTGAGCTGAAATAAAACATGTCAGCCCAGCAGTGGCCTTTGGCACTTGCAGCAAAATTTAGATGACTTTGCTTGTAAATACTCATCTTTTATTATATATCAAATAATTGTAGACAGTGTTTTTCCCTGTAATAAAACTGTGAATTATCTGCTTACCGCAGTTACAGAAAAAAATGGAAAACTTGTAATGATTGTATTCTAATTCGTTAAAATTTAAATATTTTTTCATAAAACATTCTTCAGTTTAAGGCAGTTATAGACCCAGGACTTAATTGACTGTTGAAGGGGTATAGCAAACCTGCCAACCATGTAGCATTTTTATTAGTTTGTTTTTTAGTGCTAAATGTTGGCCTTACCAGTTTTTCTCTTGTTCAATGCAAAATTCTGACAACTTTAGGATTTGATAACGAAGACGTTCGGATTCTGATTCAGATTCTGAATGAAAAAATGTCAGCTTTTCCTAATTGTATAATAGTGTGAGCAAAGTGAAAGACTAATAGTAGCTGGCCTTTACAGGCTTGTATATAAAAAGCCAAAGGCTCACCTGTGACAATCACTTTAATGTTGCGTCTCCTACAGTGAATCTCCTTTGCATAAAAAAAGATGGAAGATGTGGAAGGAAAATCAATACTCGGAGGATAGTTACGGCTGGGTGTCAACAAGCGATTGAGAGTCTCTCCCCACATCACACACCCAGCTGTGTACGATGATGCCTAATATACGGGGTGACCTTCAAAATGTCATAAATGTGTTGTGCAATAAAGTGTCAATATTTGTGGTTATATGGAGCAGTATGACTTTTACAGTAATTGGAACAGTCGCATTAAAAGCTGCGGATCAGTCAACTGATTAAAGACAAGCAGGCTGGACACCCGGCTAGTGCCTGGGAATGACGTGGACGCTCACACGTGTGCGTACCTATGGTGTGTGTGTTCATGCATACACACTTGCATGAAGAGAAAGGAAGCACACCCCAAAGTTGTGTTTTACCTTTCTTTGTAGTCTGTGTGTGTGTGTGTGGGAATGTGTGAAGCCCATTTATTATTGAAGGGCTGTTATATGCCAGGAGAGCACACTCTCATCCTCTCAGTAATGTGTCTTCCTCTTACAGGAGCACTATTAACCCTGACACACAAGGACGTGTGTCTGCGTGTGAATGTGTGTGACAGAAAGAGACAGACATGCAGAGCTCTGTGTGTGTGTGTGTGTGTGTGTGTGTGTGTGTGTGTGTGTGTGTGATTGGAAGTGTGGTCTGGTGTTTGTCCTGCTTCTAATCTGTGTTTTGGATTTTTTAATTTTAGCCCCATCTGGGGCGGGCAGGTGGGCTACTGTCTGTTACACGATCTGGGGAATCCTTGCCAAAAGGGGATCTGTACAGTAGACCGCTCTAAATATGTTTATGAGGAGGGGACTATGGCTACAGTATGGTGCAGTCCTGGACCAAGCACTGGGGGAATTGTAGTCGCTTTTATTTATTTATTTTCTGTCCACAGGCCGTCTTTTAAATGCATTCAAATTAAAATGCAAAATAAAAGGGTGGGGGCGCATTTGATGTGTTCACACAATACTGAAATTATGCAGGAAATTATATTTTCACCTGTGATATGATATATACAATTTGTGTTTAGTATAATTTGCATACTTTTCTTTTATTATGAAGGTCACAGTATTTGTCATGATATACAGAATTTCCTTGAAATTGTTGCAATTTTTAAGTGGATTAAATTGAATAAAACACTGTACTGTTTTCAATTTTCTATTTCAACAGCCCAACAAATTTTATTATTTGTTATTTAATTTAATTTTTGGAGGCCATCCCTCATTCCCTATCATTAAGCAAATGAAAATAATGGGAAAAAATTGTTGAATGCCCCTTTGTAGAAGACTTTTTCCCTTGCATGCTTTTTTTTCCCAGTCCTTTCTTTCTACTTATCTTTCTCTCTGTGTGTGTAATATTACATTTTGTTTAAAATTATGTGAAAAACAAGATAATTTTAAACCAGGATCCACAGTTTAACATCTGCTTTTAAAACCAAACTGTCTCCCGGCTTCTTTCTCCTCGCTAGCACACGGAATTAAACCACAGAGTTGCCAAGCCCAAGTAGAAGCAGCTGGTATTTAGTATCTGCGTATTGTCACAGACTTACATTTAGGTTGCCTTTCAGTTTCAGTTGTGATAAATAGCCCTCAGCCTGATAGCAGTGTTGCTGAATGGAGTTGTGTGTTTAGTGTCAGTGTGGAAGAGGACTTGCTGACTTGGGTCTTTCCATTCTGTAAACCCTATTTGACTCCCCGACAGAGGAGGGGTGGAATGGGGTGGGAAGCGACAGAAAAGAAAAGATTAGGCTAATGTTAAAAAATGTTCCTTATTGTGCGGCGTGGTTGCCTAAGTGGGTTGCTCGATTTTGATTCTTTCTCTTTCTTTCGGGCTCCCTCCCCTCCACTCTGCGCACATACCAAATTATGTGCCAGATTAAAAAATAAATAACATTTTTTACTGTATTTGTGCTTCTTTGGGTCACGCGCACACTAACATGCTATTTTTTTTTATTCAGAAGTATTTTTTTTTATTTTTTACCACGGAGGCCACAGACTTGGACTGGTTTTGTCTGTCCCTTTCTGTTCTTTAATTTCAATACACGGAACATTAAACTGGTTATTAAACACTTTCAATTGAACATTGGTGCCTCAATAAAACCTACATGAGGAAACAAGACCACAGGCAAGAATATTGGCTAATTCTATTTAAATATTCTTAATGACTGGGTCAGATTCTGACAAAATCAGACAAAATCATGCATGTTCTCTACAACCTCATGTAGCTCAGACTACAGTGGGGCCTCCTGGAGCAACAAGCCCACTGTGGACAGACCCACATCCACTCGCTGCTGCCTTCAACTTGCAGTTGGAGGTCCAGCGCAAGGTGTTGGAGCTACAGCAGTCCTGCTGCTCCACCTTCGTCCAGGAGCCAATACCGACACCATTCTGCTGGAGGCCCACACCGTTTTGCTGGACCACTGAAGCAAAGTGAGCCCCAGGAGAACCAGATCCAGCACTGAGACCCAGCTGCAGTAAAAGAGAGCTTTTCTATTGGCAATCTGGTGCTAGGACACCAAATTCAACCCAAAATAAAAGTTCCTTGTAGCTGCTTTAACCTCAGCAAATAAGTGATCGATGTTGTTGTTGCCCATGACCACAAAGTTCATGACTTCCGTGTTTGTACGTGTTTCAGATTAATAAATGTTGATATGGCACCTGCGCAAAAAAAATAGAAAAATAAAAAAGGAAAGAAAGACGTGCTTTCTTATGAAATCGGTAAATCTGTGGTGACAGTTCTGCTGTGTGGGTTGATGTTGAACCTCCTGCACAGCGACGCCCATCAAATGCTATTGGAACTAGTACAGATATTTTTAATTTAACAGCTTCAAGATACAAGACATATCAAGCATCTGTTGTGTATTCCTTTTTGTTCCTTTCAAGTTTCTTTTTTGAACTTAACTATGTTGCTCAGACCTTTAAATTTCATGTCTGTCAGCACATCACAAGCTCTTAACCATCCGTGCAACAAGGCCACTGTGTACAATCTGACGATGACACCCTCACCTCAGATTATGCTGCTGTCAACACATTCCCAGGTTGTCGTCACTCATCTTTAGATTCATATTCAGAAGGTGATTGTGTTGATAACAGACTGCTGTTGCACTAAATTGTGCATCATCGTTTTTTGGAGCGCGGAGGAAGTGGCGGAGGGCGGGGTCAAAGCCGTTATCACCCTATCATATCTCTGACAGCTACCTGTCAAAATCGGGTCGCGGGAAGAGATGCGAGGAGATCCTGCGATGCTGACATAGCCAAATCTATCTCTCTCTTTTTTCTTCTTTCTGTTTTATTTTGCATTGTTAATTTTCACTGCACTCCAGCATATGCTTAATAGGAATGATGATGATAGCAAGGATAAAAAAAGAAAAACAGGAGGAGAAAGGAGGAGAAAGGAGAGGCGGTGGTGGTGGTGCAGGTGGTGGTGTTGAGGGTGTGTGTGTGTGTGTGTGTGTTTGAGTTGAGGGGGGGTGTATCTCAGGACTATGGTGTTTCTAAAGAAACTGAAAAGCTTATGAACTGTCAGCGTTCTGTCAGGGAGGAAAATAGCACGGCCTGTGAGCCCGTTTGATGCGTTTGACTTTGTGTGGCGTTCGCACATTTGAGCAAGGGAAACGAGGGACAATGACTGACAGACAGAGGAGAAAGAAAAAAAAAAACGTGTTGTGTTCTGATGTGTGGAGGGCTGGTTTGAAGTGGCACTCAACACACCTTCCATTTGTCTCTCCCTCCTTGTGCTGTCTCTGTGTGCGCTCCAGATGTTGGGGAGGACTTGGGGAAGGCAGCGGGGAGCATTCAGCCGTCTCTGTCCCAGCATCGTGAGCGGAGCGTGGGCTCGTCCTCCAAGGATTGCCCCTACTGTGGCAAGTCCTTCCGCACCTCCCATCATCTCAAAGTCCATCTGCGGATACACACAGGTCAGTACATCCACTCACCCGTCCGTCCCCCAGCCAAGTGCAGCCACACACTGTATTTCTCCAGCAATTAAACATTTATTGTACTTCATGCAAAATTTACTTTACCGCATGTACTGACATTCCTTCTGGGGTTAGACTGACATATTGGTTTATGAATATTGGCCTAATCAGATATTGGAGTCAATCTGCCTCTGAGTTTGATGGATATGATGCAGATTAATTGATTGCGTATTGGTTTTGTAATTGATACAGCCTTAGTTGTCTCCAGGAAGCCTTTAATCTGAATTTATTTTTTGCCAGACTAAAAAGTAATATGTCAAGATACATTTCTTATCACATTATTGGCTTTAAATAAAAAGTCTGACATTAAAGTGGTACAATCCCAAGAAAAAGACTTGCATGTGTCCATTGCATGGTAGTTTTGAAATATCTATTCAAGGTCCAGATCCTTCTGATAATAGGGTGAGCTAAGTGTTTCCTTATTGCTAAATCCGATTGCCAAGTGTAATTTTAGTTCATCCACTCTAGACACAATACACAGCAGTGAAGCGATATGGTTGCTTCAAAAAATAAATAGATGAATCCAGATTTCTTTTTTTTGTTGTCATAAATATGTGACTTAAATCTCTAAAACTCTAAACGTTTTTTTCATGGATTTATGACTTTATAATCTCTGAATATCATTATTTTAAATTCAAGTTTCTGAGTTTTTATCATGACTTAATACTTATTTTGGTACATTTTTCGTCGTAAATGTATCACTTTAATCTCAGAAATTCTGGTGTTATTTTCAGAACATTGCCACCTTCCCTAGCTCAGTAATTTATTCTGCTACAAAGAAAGAAAGAATGAAAAAAAGAAACCTATTTACTGTACAAACTCTATCTAAAATAAGTGCACAGATGGTCACACTTTCCAAATCACAGTATGACAATGTCCTGAAAATAAGCAGAACCATAACAACCCATTGATCCCAGTTTATCAGTAATACTGTGATTCTCACCTAAATCATAATCCTGTTTAGTCCACGAAATGTAATCCTGGAGATGTTTTCTGTGCACTCTTATCAGATGTTTGACTCTAAAGCATTTTATTCAAATTGACATAAAGACAAATAAATAAAACTATTCACGAGAAGGAATATGCGGAACAGTGTCCCTCATTGAGGCTTAAGGCTGTTATTATCCAGTTTTTTCATACTCATTTCATTGAGCTCTAATTAACACAACAAGGGTTCAGTGTCCTCCGATGACATCACTCAGAGGGCAATTTCACACTTGCTAACTCTCAATAACTTTCAAGCCAAAACAAAGCCGGCCTGTCCACAGTTTAGGGATATGCGTGAGATGATGTGCCTAATAGATTTAGCTTTATTTCTCAGTCAAGCGTCCTAACCCTGTGAGCTGCGTGCTCTCTGTCCATATATCTCACCAACCAGGGCTCAGCCTCTTCTGTGATAACCTGGAGGTTAAGGCTGCAGTCAGAGTAATGATGTGGACTGTGGACAGTAGCCAGCGCTCTAACCCTCTGCAAGGTACAAACGCCCCACTGACTATCCAGGTTAAAGTCACAATTAGACCATGCAGAGGTCACCTTACAACAAGGACGCCTGCTTCTGGCTGCTGGGCCTGGTGTGTAAAGTGTAAGTTTGTAAGGTGATTCCCCACTGGCTCTCAGTTCAGCTCACAGGGAGGGAGGGTTTTTCAATCTGGAAAGAGTGCTTTAGACACTAGTACCAGAGAAAAGTTATCTTTTAAAGGTCCTGTATTGTAATTTTGACAGTAAAGCAGGTCTAGTTGCTATATAAAAACTGTGAAACACTTAATCCACAGAGAAATGAAATGCTTTTCTGAAAATGTAATTGATTTTGGACCCAACATCATTTGAAAACAATTACAAATACAAATACAAATTATTTAATGACTCTGAAGAAATATTTCCCTTTTAGTCAGTCACATATTCGCACCCCTATATTCCTCTAGATCAGGGGTCTCAAACTCAAATTACCTGGGGGCCGCTGGAGGCAGGATCAAAATGACCAAAAAAAGACACAGAATTAATAAAAAAAGACACAGAATTACCAAAAAAGACACAAAATTATTAAAAAAAGACACAGAATTAATAAAAAAAGACACAGAATTACCAAAAAAGACACAAAATTATTAAAATACACAAAATTACCAAAAAAAAGAAACAAAATTACAAAAAAAGACGCAGAATTCCCAAAAGAGTTGCAATTTTTAAGTGGATTAAATTTAATAAAACACTGTACTGTTTTCAATTTTCTATTTCAACAGCCCAACAAATTTTATTATTTGTTATTTAATTTAATTTTTGGAGGCCATCCCTCATTCCCTATCATTAACCAAATGAAAATAATGGGAAAATTTGTTGAATGCCCCTTTGTAGAAGACTTTTTCCCTTGCATGCTTTTTTTCCCAGTCCTTTCTTTCTACTTATCTTTCTCTCTGTGTGTAATATTACATTTTGTTTAAAATTATGTGAAAAACAAGATAATTTTAAACCAGGATCCACAGTTTAACATCTGCTTTTAAAACCAAACTGTCTCCCGGCTTCTTTCTCCTCGCTAGCACACAGAATTAAACCACAGAGTTGCCAAGCCCAAGTAGAAGCATGATTTTGGACCCAACATCATTTGAAAACAAATACAAATACAAATACAAATTATTTAATGACTCTGAAGAAATATTTCCCTTTTAGTCAGTCACATATTCGCACCCCTATATTCCTCTAGATCAGGGGTCTCAAACTCAAATTACCTGGGGGCCGCTGGAGGCAGGATCAAAATGACCAAAAAAAGACACAGAATTCATAAAAAAAGACACAGAATTACCAAAAAAGACACATAATTACCAAAAAAAGACATAAAATTATTAAAATACACAAAATTACCAAACAAAGAAACAAAATTACAAAAAAAGACGCAGAATTCCCAAAAGAGACACACAATTATTAAAAAAGACACTGAATTACTTAAAAAAGGACACAAAATTATTTTAAAAAGGACACAAAATTACCAAAAAAGTAATTAAAGGAACCTTCCATGCACAACAAGGTAAAGTGCCATTCATATAAAACTCACATTAAATTTTCATATCAAGGTGGGGGCCACAAAATATCATCACGAGGGCCGCAATTGGCCCGCGGGCTGCGAGTTTGAGACCCATGCTCTAGATATTCTTGAAAAGCTGAGTCCAACCGTTTTGACCTTTTTGTTAGTTTCTACACTTCACAACCAAGTAATCCTCTAGTGCCAGCAGAGAAGCAGAGGCTAAAACGCTGAAAAATCAATGCTTTTCTTCTTATTCTACTCCTCTGTCTCCCTTTTTTTCTCTCTTATCCATGCACTTTAAAGGCAGAATAAGAGACCACCCATACTGTAACCCCCTAATAAGAGGCACATAGTGTACCTCAGATCTGGAAAGGAATTAGAGGAAAAGCTTTTGCATGCTAACACGTCTGGTTTCTACTGCCATAATTAGGATCTCTGTGTTAAATAGCACATCCAGGTCACAGCCAGGCCATCCTCAGCTCTTCCACAGTAGCTGGGGATTGTGGTGGTTTTCGGGGGCATCTGTTATCTGGTGGTGAGAGAGCTGAGTTATGTCTGCTTTGAGTAGTACAGTAAGGACACCCATGAGGGCCATATTTTATCATGGAGGAAGCGGAGACCTCAACCTAGGCCTGGCGTTAACTCATTTGGCAAAACACACACAGAGAAGTAGGTCCATCTAATTTCATCCACACAGTGTATTTTACATTTATCCATTTATGTCTAGGAAATATCATAAAATGAAAAAAAGGCTTCATCTGGAGCCCTCTGCACCCAGGAACAAAAGTGAGGAAAGTTAGTAAGGATGTTGTCTTTCGGAATGGAATGTGTCCCTGGCCGTTGGCCTATCTAAGCACAGCTTTAGCATAGCCTGGAGGAAAACAGCCTGATGCATCCCCAATATGTGGCCTTTAAATCATTGCTATAACCTAATCATACCAGCTCTGCTACTGTGACATCCTGATTACATCCACAACATGACTTTTACAGCGGTTAAAGATCTTCTCTGTGCTCTGGTGACAATGCCGAGAAATTCACAGATGACAGTGGAGCTCCCCTTCATCCTAATGCAATGTGAGTGACACAATGGAGTTGCTTACCAAGCCAGTCGAGGCAGCATTGTGCAACGCAACGCAGAGATTAATGAGCAGCTAACACCAGCTTGAAAGGAATGAAGTGAATTTAAATTTCTCCAAAAGTTAAAGAGCTAATGTTACAGTATTAATTTCCTCTTGAACAGTGAGTGGGAAAATATCCATTAGCAAAATTAACCACAGTTTTCTAGGTAGCTAACATTGTGCGGCTGTGGCGCTACAGTGTGGGGCCACAGCTAATGAACACACTGCAGAGGGTGATATTTCATTATACAAATTAATGCTCACATTTTAATGGGAAAGTCACATAATGAATCTAGGCTTCAGTGACAGCAATTAGAGGCCCAGATTGTCCCCTTCTGGACAAGGCACTATTTAGCAGTAAGCAGCTGTGTGTAAAAAATAAAAAGGTCCTCGCTCTTGACAATAGCCACACATAACTTCAGGCAGGGCCGCATAACCAATAAGAGTCCCTGCTCACCTTTAAATGAGGAGAAGAGGAGACAAAGAGGGGGAGACGGAGAAAGAGGAGAGGCAGGACTTGCCCATGTCACTTAACCTTAACCTAACCTTGTAATCAGGATGAATCAAGAGGGACCTGTGATCTCCCTCTCCATTCCTCTCACTCCTTCCTCTCTTTTTCCTCTATCTCCCTCACAATACTTTAGTGTAAGTGCTCCCTGGTATCTATTTTTTCTCTGTTTCCTATCTCTACCATACAAGGCAAGGCAAGTTTATCTGTATAGCACAATTCAACACAAGGTAATTCAAAGTGCTTTACATGGGTGGTTGACGTGATGCTCAATTTTTGTTTTCCCAGTGACAAATATTACTAAAATTTGATAATATTTCATTAAAATTAATGTTTTAATATGCAGTTCATTCTTCTACATCTAATCCATCTGCAAACAATGAGTATCGTTCTTCAACTATGCAAATATTCTGTTTTGAACATGACATTTGTCCACCGGTGCAACTGTCCTAGGTAGCATTACTTATCTTAAAACAACTGTAATTTAATGAAAAATGTATCTAAATACATTAAATAACTTGAATGCATGTCATACGAATGTTTACTTAATGAATCTAGAGGATATAAGTGTTAAGGTCCCTATGTAGAGTTATTATGACACATTACATTTTGTCCGCAAAACTCACGTCAACCACCCACATACACAATAAAACAGCAAGACACAATTGAAAACAGTAAAAACAGTCAATTAAAACAGGGAAATAGAAATAAAAATAGAAATAAGATAAAATAAGATACAGCAGGATAAGAAAAGAGATAAAATAATAAAAAGCACAAGTCAAACAGTATCTTCAATACAGTTAGTTACATTTTATTTGCCATTTCAGTATATGTTATTTCTAATTTGAAGCACACGTGTATCTAAAGTTCCTGGGTACATACTGTACTATTCACATGTATCACACCATATATATTGATGGTGTGATTTCTGCCTCTGAACTGTTAACTGAACTGTTAATGTGATAGTGTTAGCAGCTTACTCAACCAACCACTAACCTCTTTATTTTAATTATTTATTTGTTGTAAACGTATCCAATTAAAAGACCAAAACCCACAATAAAATAATAATTAATTGTCAAACACGTAGTCAAAGCCTGATATGTCTCACTCCTCTGTGCCGTCCTGCTCCAAACTAGAGAAACACTGTTGCACTGGGAGACATGTTGAATTATTACAATGAACAAAATCCCTTTAAATCTTCTTTTGGATGAGAGTTCGATATTGTTAGTTTTGGTGCTCTTCTGTGTTTTTTAAAGATTACTGTTATTTAAATGTAAGTTATTATGTTCGTGGGTTACTAACTGAGAAAAGTAACGACAGAATCAGGAATTTTCTTTTGTTATCACTATAAGAATAGGGGAATGTGGTACATTTGAATAGTAATGGAGTACTTACTAAATGTGATGAAATAACTGGTTACTTAATTTACTTACTTACTTAATTACTTACTGTTCATTGCACCTTATTTGTTTCACGGCACCAACATTTTTATACTGCATATTCATACTTATTCTGCCCTGGAATTCTACTCCTTAATACATACTCCTTCTTTAGACACTTAATTTTTACATTACATTTTATTGTATTTTATTGTATTTTTATATTTTATTGCTTGAAGTATGCCTAGGTTTTTTTATTTAATTGTGTTGTTAATGTGTCTGTGTGTAATGCTGCTGCTACACTGTACTTTCCCAGCTTGGGATAAATAAAGTATATCTATCTATCTATCTATCTATCTATCTATCTATCTATCTATCTATCTATCTATCTATCTATCTATCTATCTATCTATCTATCTATCTATCTATCTATCTATCTATCTATCTATCTATCTATCTATCTATCTATCTATCTATCTATCTATCTATCTATCTAATTCATTGCAAAAACTAACAAGACACTACTTGTTACAAAAAAAAGTAATCAGCGTATTCTAATGTGTTGCACGCTGGTATTTCATGCAAAAATCAACAATATAAAAAATAGATGGATGATTCCAGCCTTATTCGTGAATGTGTCATTTCCACCATTGGGTGGACACATTTATCCCTATATATATATATATATGTGTGTGTGTGTGTGTGTTCCTGAGTGTATGGTCTGTGCATCTATGGTGTCACTTTCCCCTCTGAGGCTTTGAACTGTTAACCCTCACAGCATTAGAGGCATTCTCAACTCACCACTAACCACTAACTTAAGCAGATATACTTGAAACAGATGTAAAACAGCTTCTATCCATTATTCAGTCTCTCAAACATCCCATTGGTGTGTTTTTTTTTTGTTTCCATTTTTCCGGCCAAATGGAAATTCATCTTCCAGTATGTCATATCTATTAAGCCATTTTAATTGCCCCTCTGTACAGGTTTGGGGTATTTATCTTTACTTGTTTCTATGGTGCTGTCACAATTCACACAAAGCCAGATGAAGTCAGTACATGCAACATGAAGTGTAAACATACTATGGAGGAGCAGATCCCAGTACAGCAATTGAGAGAAGGATGATTTATAGCCACAAAGGTGTCACACTTATGTTTTATGAACTCTGGCTTTTCAAGTTAAGCATTTTTTTATTTTTTTTATCCTTCTATGGTTCACCTTTGGCAAGAACAAAATGTCCAAAGTAGTTCAACAAAGCCAAGACGGACAACAGCAAAAAGTTTACCGTTCTATTTTTAACTCCAAATAGTAATTTTCTGGCTTTGTGGCGGCAGTGATCTGTCATGTGGCTGGGAGGTTGTGCTGTTTGCGCTGATATCAATTAAAAGTGGATTAACGGGTACATAATGACCTTTAGCAGTAAATTGTGTGTAATGTTGCAAGGCAGGATACAGTATATTCCCCAGATGTCACACCAGGCCCCTGACGTATGATGGAGCAGATGTCTTAGCCAGTCCAAATGGCCCTCTAAGACACAAACACACACACATACATACACACAGGCTCAGGCCGACAAGCATGCATAAACATGTGTTCACACACATTCCAAATGGTGCACACACAACTACGTAAACACAAGTAGATGCAGAAATGCACTTGTCGTCTGTCTCGCTCGCTCTAGATATATTTAAATGCCTAATTTTAATGGAAAACTGGAATAAACTGATGGCTCTCTGAGGGCATTTGTATTTATTTTCAGTTAGCTTTACTCAGTAAACATCAAAAGAGAGTGTCAAACATACAACTCTCTGTGCTTTTCATTCTCATTTTAGATATGTAGATGGTACATTAATCTTTATTTCCCCCCCATGAACATTAACAACCTATTGTAAGGAAAGAAAAGACAGAGGAGGAGAAAAAAAAGATCAGATCAGTCTAATTTCTGTCTAATTTGGCTCCTAGAATATCATTTTGTCCAGTTAGAGGAATTGAGAATGATCATTTGCATCAGGGACGTTTCCTTATTGAATCAGCACGGAGCCTCTGTTCGGCAGCTCACAGGAGAAGCACTTATTGGGTTAAAAGCTCATCTCGTATGGTTTATTTTAAATATACTCTATGCTTCATAGCCACTCTAGCGTAAGAGAAAAGATATCAGGGCTATCTGACTCTCAGCACGCTCTCTTTTCTTTTTTTTTCTGTCTCTCTTCGTCTTTCTCTCTTTTCTCTTCAGCGTTTCCACCTTCAATTTTCTTTTGTATACGCTCCTATTCGTTTCTCTCCTGTATCAATATTGTATTGAGTTGGTGTTTGTGGCCCTTTATTTGAGAACTCTGCAGTAGGTCTGCAGATCGCAGTCTTTTTCTGGAATGGTGCCCTCTAAATAATGATAAATTACTTGAGCAGTATGCCATTTGCTAATTATATCCATGATTTACTACACAGCCCGACTTAAATCATTCAAACCAGCCTTGCGTAACAATGCCTTTTTTTCCTTTATAAAATGGTTTCCATGTGTATAATCTAAACAGTTTATGGCCTTATACTGTATATATAGAAATGTGCATACACACAAAACACTACAACTACGCCTTTTTATGTCTTTTTCCATCAATCCCCCTCTCTTTTCACACAGTTATCCCTCTAACAGAAATTCCACTCTGGGAACTTTTATATGTATATATTAAAAAAAAAAATCCAGCTTAGCATTTTTTCCCTCTCTGTTCATTGTTTAATGAATCCAAATCTGGCTCAGACTCCAAGCCTATTATAATTGCTAGCAGGATGTGTTCTATTTCAACATAAGTATCATTCCAATGGAAGATCCACTTCTGGCAGAATAATGCTGGTGTTATACCATTATCAAGAATATTCATTAATATGGATGTGAAGCATAAATAAATATATGTAAATGTTACACAACACATTCACCCCTCTTTTACCGTAATATAAATCTCTTTGATCTGTGTATCCTGTAGTGAATCATATTGGTCTTTATCATAGGGCTGCACTGCAACGAGCATGTGGTTCACATATGTCGGCTGCACATTTCTTTTTCTTTTTTTTTTTTAAATACTCATTGACTTATTTTTGCATTGTAGTGTATCCTCCATATTTTGTTCCACAGTGAGGCAGTGGTTGTGGAGATGTTATGCCATGTCTGATTTATGCTCCTCAAGATAAACTGCAAATGGGGTATGTCCCAGAAATTGCACTCTCATCGCCAAGGCACGGGTCTGACAGCAAACAAGGCCAGAACAGAGACATGATGACCCCCAGTGAAGGCACACACACACACACATCCATGCACAGATGCACAGATACACACACAAACAGACCCAGTGCTCATCCACAGATAGCATCGAGACAGTTTTGTTGTCAGTTGAAAATATTATCTCTTGTAGTGGACTGAAAGCACCATATGGTGAAATGTTTTTTATGGTGTTGATGTGAGTGATGGCTCACTTGGCGGAGCTGGATCGAGCTGGATCGACCCATATTCAGATGCCTACTCCACAACCCTACCCGTCCCAATACACACACACACACACACACATACAAACACAAACACACAGAAATGCAATAACACATGCACATAGAATGGAGCAGAGCCGTTGGAAAAGCAAAGACATGAGATTGTTGATTAAATGCAGGATCCCGTTCATTATCACTGTGTTGTAGTTTATTTCAATTTTGTCTTTTTTTCTCACTTTCTTCCTTCATTCTTTCCTAGGGAGTTAGAAATTGCATGTTTTTTGATCCCAACTAAAAGCGAGGCAATTGCAAAATATGGTCTTTTTTGTGGTAGTTAATGAAATGCATATCTTTTTTGTGAGCTCTACCCATTTGACCTAATTTTCTTTGTTCAGGGAGGTTACATGACCCTAGGGTCCACATTCCCTGCTCCAATAAATAGATTTTGATATCCAGTCAATCTAATAATCAGGTTAATTATTCACTGTTTTCCCTGTCTTTCCCTTTCTGTTTCTCTGTCTTTTTCTTGGCCTCTCAGGAGAGAAACCCTACCGGTGCCCTCATTGTGACTATGCCGGCACCCAGTCTGCCAGTCTGAAGTACCACCTGGAGCGCCACCACCGCGAGCGTCAAAATGGATCCACCACCTCAGGCCAATCCTCTTGCCACACCCCTTCTTCTGACCACAAAGAGGATCATGGGAAAGCAACCGGTGGCGGTATCTTTGCCCGACCAGATGTCCTCCGTAATGTTTTCAAGAGCATGCCCCCCAACTTAGACTTCAGGGCAGGTCCATTGCTGCCACATCAGTGGGCGTCGGCAGGCATGATGTCTCCGCATGACCGAGATCGTGAGCGCGGAGACCGCCGTTTTGACTCCACCTCTTCAGGTGAGAACATGAAGACCGCTGATGGCCCGTCCGCCCTGGTTTCAACAGCGACAGATAGCTTCTCCGACCTAAGCAGGGCTTACCAAAGCATGATGGGAAACGGAGTCCACTTTCAAGGTTCTCTCCAGGCCTTCATGGACAGCTTTGTCCTCAGCTCCATGAAGAAGGACATGAAGGACAACCAGAGCTCGGCCCAGCTCCAGGCCCAGTGCTACCATGACAACGGCGAGCCCAAAGCAAAGCGGGCAGTCTCGGCAGACCAGGAACGAGAAGATAAGGCTGAACCCAAACAGAAGCCGGAGCCTGGCAAACCTGGGTCCCAGTACGAACCACTTGATCTGTCTGTGTCAGTCCGGCCTGAGTCCGCATCCGGATCTCTTCCCGGCTCTTCAGTTACCATCCATGATAACGTGGCGTGGCATGGCTGCCTCTTCTGCTCCTTCTCCACCGCCTCATTGGAGCTCATGGCTCTGCACCTCCAGGCCAACCACCTGGGTAAGGCCCAACAGCAGCGGTCTGATGCAGGCAAGGAGCTTCATGGAGACACCTCCATCATTCACTCTTCCAACACCAAGAACTCTGGTGTGGCCCTCGACAAAGATGGAGACAGAGATGGAGAGAAAGGCCAGGGAGGCTGGAACAACCACATGGACCAGCCCTACAACCCCTTCCAGAGTGACTTCTACAGGCGGTTTGGTGGCTTGTATGATGGATCCCCAAGGACCAACCAGGTGTATTTAACCCCAGGAGAGCAGAGTCTGGAACTACCCAGCCAGGCCTTTGGAGGAGCACCTTCAGCTGCAGATGACCAGATCGGCGAAAGGGGCTCGCGTGGAGACAATGAAGAAGACCAGGTTGGATCAGAAGATGAAGTTGCAAAGACTGGGGGCCGCAGTGCTAGTGAGACCCCCTCAACCACCCCTAAGAGACAGCAACAACAGAATCACTCAGATGAAGAGGAAGAGGAGGGAGGAGTGGCTGAAGAGGAGGAGGAAAGAGATGAGGATGGGCAAATGGATGTGGAGAGAGAGGAAGAGGGAAGTCCAGCCTCAGACCACCTCCAGAACCACTCCAAACAGCTCCAAGACAACTCCTCTATGCGCCCAAGGGGTGCAGGTGGTTTGGCATCTTCCTCCGCCATGGCACCACTTTCTCTGGTTCCCCAACCCAAGAACCAAGCTTTGCCACTGGAGAAGCAGTGGCAGCAGGGCCTGGCCCTTCTGTCTCCTGGAGGTCCCCCAGGACTGTTGAAGGCTGAGCAGCAGAGCCACCTAGAGCAGCAGATGAACATGCTGTCGGTCCTCAGAGCCTACAGCAATGACAACCTCCCCGCATTCAACGGCCTGGGAGGTGGAGCAGGTGGAGCACCCACAGGAGGCATGAAGAGGCCAGATGCACCCGGTGAGTGTTTAACCCCTACTGACACTGTAACTGCTCTAAAGCACCCACACATATATCCACAGACACCTTTACTTGCAGAATCCCACACACCTAAAAAGTCATGAATACACACGTTTGAAACACAGATTCAATTTCCCCAGCACTGCATACACATAAACACCAAACACACAAGACAAACACATATACGTTTTTTCTCTGACACCCACAAAGGAATCTCAGACACTCACTAAAGGTCTTGAGATTGGCTCTGAAGTGATTTCAGCCTTATTTCAAGCAAGTTTAGAAGCTATCAGCCTGCCGACTAGCAACAGATTAATCTTTATTACACGTTTATATTACTGGAAGTGCAGCGCCTCCCTCCCGCTCCACAGCATGGAGGGAATAACCCTGGATGAGTAAGAGCAGGACCTCAGCTCCCCGTGCCATCTCCTCCACATGTCTCTTAACTATCTTAGCTCTCATAAAGCCGGCTCCCAAAAGCCCATTACTTTATAAGACTCGTCGATCTATGACCCTGTGAAAAATGAACTGTCAACTTTCATGATTCTGCTAAGGTTACAGCTGCTCCTTGAGACTGAAGAAGGAAATACTTTTTTTTCCTTTTTACAATGCTCTTTCGCGGTTTAGGGGTTGTTGCTAAAGTGTCTGTAGGAAGAAAGTAAAACCCACAGTTGGTGTTAAGCTTTTAAACACACAGTTATACAAACTACAGAGACCAAAAATGCAGGAAAGACAAATATTACTCTGGCGGTTTGAATTGAAATCTATCAGTGACAACTTCTTCACTTTAGAAATCGAGAAATGTGTTCAGACAGAGCAGGCAGTTGCCCATATTTGATTCAAACTAACATAATAATTACAAAAACACATTAAGAGAAAATTGTTTTATTCTGATTCATTTAGTGCCAGATAAAGTATGTTGTATTTAGATTATTTTGCAATATATACTCAACAGCTGTCTCTTTTATAGGATGTCATATTTTGCTTAGTTTCTCAGATATAATCTAAAAATACATTTTTTTCTTCTTTTTTTTCCCACTAGCCCGTGATCATTTCAGTCTTATCCATATTATCCATATTTTATCCTTATCCTCTTTTTGTGGCAAAACAGAAGAATAAAATATAGAGCTCATGTCTACACATACACTCATAAAGGTAGAGCAGAAGGTACATTGATCTTATAATATTAATAATAATAGTGGCCACTTTGTTAATGAAGCAGTGAAGCTACATGTGTTCATGTGACCTTTCCATCCAACAAAATATTATCTGTTGTCATGGAGCCAGGCTCTGCATAGCTTAACATCTTGGGAGAATTTTAACCATACACGATTGATATATAAATATATATGGCTATGTTTCATTTAACAGAGAAATGCCTTTGTGTGAGAATGCCCTACTTATTGTCTAATCACAAAGCTTTCTGAAAGCAAGCTATGTCATGTGGGCAGTTCCCTTTGCACACAGGAATGTTTGACCTTTATAGATAAGGCTTTCTCTGTGGAACAAAATCTTTCCTTACATATTGTTAGTTTGTCCTCGTCTGATTGTACGTAGAAAACCCAGCGGGGTTCTTGGCAATAGATATTCACCTATTCAGATCTCTAGAATGACCGTAAAGATAGCTTAGAAAAATATAAAGATGATGGGAAATGTGTGTAAAGCCACTACACGCTGTGATGTGATTGAATATTAATTGTTGTACTTGGTTTAACAAAGCTCTTATAGTTTCTCTCAGATTTATTCACACAGTTCACAGACACGCCGGTAAATAAACCGGAGGCTTGATTGCATATAGGTTTGTGTGTGTGTGTGTGTGTGTGTGCCATTGTTAAAATTTAATAAACTATCACAAGTTTGATATGATGATATAATTGATTACATTTATGATAAGATTTATGAAAATAAAAGACAGAAAGATGGACCAGTTTAATGTATAGTTCCTGGCTTGCACAAAAACATATTTATATATATATATATAAATTGAAATAAAACTGAGATATCTATTTTTGAAAATTAACTCTTCTTTTATTGTAATAATTATTACTGATGCTATTTCTACTACTACTACTATTGCCATTACTACTATTATATTAAATTATGGTACTATGATATGAATATTATAAATGTATATCAATAATTCATATTGCATTCGGCAGTATTTCAATACTGGCCAAGGTTGGGTTATTTTTTAAAGCACCTGTAACTAGAACTTATTCTATTGAATCATTAATTCTTTCACAATGCCACATATTTCATTAACTAATCATAGAATTTTGTTATTGAAAAATCTTGCAAAAGTAGGGATATCAGCAGATAAATAGTGGTGTTAAGAGTATGTTTGTTCCTGGAATGTAGCGACATAATAGTATAAAGAAGCATTAAATACAAACAATATCTTAAAGTTTAATATATACTTCCCACTGTTGTTGATATTACTGTTATGACAACTACTGTGACTGCTGTCAGTTCTGCTACAAATTGTGCAGTTGTATGATAAAGGTTGGATGAGAAAATAGACACTCTCGTTTCATAGTAAAATGCACTATTACAGTCCCTCTTTATGTGTCCACTTGTAAACCCCTTGTGTTGGGGGTCACCCACATTCCACTGTTATTTGGTGGGTGGAGGAGGTGGGGGTAGCAAAGACACCCGTAAAACTCAATTCAGACCTGGCAAAATGTGATTATCTGGAGTGGGTTTGCATTAGGTTTGTATGCAAATACAGCATAAATCATTAATATCGAAATTGTCCCTGGAATCTGTGGGAGCCGTTGTAGGGCACGCTCTGCACGTCTGGAGTGGCCGTCTCTTCATTAGTATACCCAGAGGAGGGGGGGGTGGGGGGGTTACAATGCACATGAATCTACTTGCACTCTGACACATAACGGATACACACATATAGAGATCCACGCAGACACATTCACACGTCTGTAGTATTAAACCACACCTCCCTAAATTGGCAGAGGAATTGGATTTATCAATAAATGTCATTAACAGCAGCAGCGGCCCTGAGGTCTCTGTAATCAGACAAGGTATCTGGTTACTGAGGTACAGTACGCTGTGTAAAGATTGATATGAACCCGCACCATTTGCTGTACTGTAGATGTGCTTAACGCAATCAATACTTGGCTGCAGTGGAGACCTATCTATAGCCATACATTATCAAAGTTGAAGTATTACATTATTCAAACAGTGCTGTACATGCCATGACTGCTTGCGAACATTGCTCCTCACATCGTATTACTTACATTACCTCAGCCCCTTCATTCATTTAATATATTAAATGCAGACCAGGACTTTGGAAGGTTGAGATTGACAAGCTGGAGAGAAAGTGTTGATAGCAGTGTAGGACTTGGATGAGCGCATCGAGGATTCCAGAGGGGGAAATGGCAGAGCTGGGAGCCGAGCACCTCTCGCAATTTGAGAAGTGGGCTACATAAACAGAGAGTTAGTGGATAGGAGAGAGGAAGAAGAGAGGGAAATGCTCTATATTCTCACATCAATTAGACCCATCACTTCCAATTAACAAGTACTCTCACATTGTGCTCTATAGTTCTTCTCATAAGTGCTGTTGTTTGTTGGTGTTAGCTGCTGATAAAACTCTCTGAGAGTCACCTCCTGTACACACATTAGCTGACAGCAAAAAAAAAAAGAGTCTATTTTTGGAGAGTTGGGAGGATAAACATGTATGGTGCTGCCTCAGTGTCACTACATAGCAGCACAGACTGTTCTCATTCCCATGTAGTCAGATACTGACACTCTGTCACAGCCCTGTGTGTCTGATACACCAGGCACCCTTTAACGTATGTGTGAGATGCAGCAGAAGCATTTATTAAGCCTGAAACGTAGGTGATAATCGTATAATAAGGGACAAAGCCCTTGTAGGGAAGAGGATGGGAAGAGGAAGAGATATTTCTGATTGAGTCCCATGTGAAACCAAAAGTCAGAGTTGACTTATTTATGTTAACAACTTAACTTCTGTCCGTAAATCATCCATATGTGTCATGTTTGGAAAGAGGACGGGTTAAGCAGCAAGAAGCACAGAAATGTAGCAACATCAACAATGGAGTCGCTTAGACCAGTAGTTCTCAACCTTTTTGAGTCGCGACCCCCAATTTAACATGCATGTTGTCAGCGACCCCCGCTCACTGAACAGAATCTCACACGCACAGTTTAGATCATACAAAAAAGAAACAAAATGACCAAAAAAGGAAACAAAATGACCAAAAAAGACACAAAATGACTTATAAAAGGCACAAAATGACAAAAAAAGGCACCAAATGACAAAAAAAGACACAAAATGACTTAAAAAAGGCACAAAATGACCAAAAAAAGGCACAAAATGACCAAAAAAGGCACTAAATGACCAAAAGAAGACACAAAATGACTAAAAAAACCCACAAAAAGACTAAAACACATGAACACTTTAACACAGTGGAGACAGAGCTGACTTCCAAAATTATTTGGCGACCCCCAGAAATCATCTCGCGACCCCAATTGGGGTCGGGACCCCAAGGTTGAGAATAGCTGGCTTAGACTGTTGTAATAACTGAAAGTTTGTTGGTGAAAATTTAAATAAAGCAGCTGCTCAACTTTAATGACAAAACAATTTCCTCACTACAGGACAGTATAAAGAGACAATAAAAACATCAATAATTAATTAAAAACAATTGTATTTTACATTTCCCCTCATGCAGTCTTACTGTGACGTCATTGTCCTTTTTGTTTTACAGTCCTAAAATTTCTAACTGTGTGTGTGTGTGTGTGTATGTGCACACGCTGGCTTATGGAGTTTTCATTCTAAATACAGCACTGGATGTGTCACTAGTGGCCAATTACCTCTGTCAGAAAGAGTCTACTCCAGCCTGCCTTCATTGTGAGGGATTTGAACCCATGAGTTCTGAGGTCATATTAGAGCAATGTGAAAGACATGTACAGACCACACACACACACACACACACACACACACACACACACACATATACATTTATACATGTGTATGCAGAGAGGAAGTGGAGAAGGCAGAAATTCAAACATACTCTCAGAGTAAAGCGCAGGCCTTTGTAATTAAAGGCTGGTGTGTGTGTGTGTGTGTGTGTGTGTGTGTGTGTGTGTGTTCTTGTTCTTCCTACATAGTGAGGACCAGAACACTTTTTTAACAGAGTGAGGACATTTTTGCAAAATGAGGACATTTGGCCGGTCCTCACTTCTTTAAAGGCTTTTTTGAGATTTCAGACTTTGTTTTAAGGGTTCAGGTTACATGATAATGATAACTAACTGGAAATGTATTGTGTGGTTACAAAACCAACTAAAATTATAGTGAAAATGTCCTTCATTTTCGTCTTTGTCAAGTTTTTTCATACATAATGACGATGGATAAGACAAAGGAAATAAAGGCAAAATTTACTGTGACCTCTTTTAATCTCCCACCCAACAAATACCCCATTACAAAAAACTAAAACTAACATTAAAACTAATAAAAACTAAACTATAACTAAAGCATAAAAAAAAAAAAAACTAAACTAAAACTAGCAAACTCACTCTAAAAACGAATTAAAACTAACTGAATTTGAAAACAAAAAACTATTATAACCTTGCTAGGGAATCAACTATTCCAATGAGGGCCCTCACAAAGATAGAAGTACAAGAATGTGTGTGTGTGTGTGTGTGTGTGTGTGTGTGTGTGTGTGTGTGTGTGTGTGTGTGTGTGTGTGTGTGTGTGTGTGTGTGTGTGTGTGTGTGTGTGTGTGTGTGTGTGAACTAGGTTCTGTAAAGCACTGATGGCAATTAAAGACATATGGTGGGATTGGTGGGCTGGCTGTGAAGAGCAGATGTAGTGGATCACAGTTGGCATTACTGGTGCAATTTTCACTTTCTCTGGTTTAAGTGGAAGAAAGGTAGGCATGACAAATGGAGCTACACACACACACACACACACACACACACGATATTAGCTGCACATATGTTGCAGTACAGATACAGTAACAAAAACACTCACCACAAATATTACACAATACCAAGTACCGACATCATTTATTTGATGTTTTTTTATCTCCTATTCACAAATATTAATAGGAAATTAATGAAAATAAAGAATACTAAAAGCTATGTCATGATTTTATTTTTTAACGTAAGTGAGCTACATTAAATTGGGCAGGATGAATAATAATTTAGGTGGAGCAAAATCTAATTGACAAAAGGTTATTTTACAGCCGCCTTGTTGCATTTTATTTCTTTTTCTCTTCAAATTATCTCATTTATCAGCAGCAAGGATAAAGATGACACTGATTTTGTTTGCAATCAGTTTGTATGTTCCCTCACTGTCTGAACTCTCCCTCTTTTATAATTTATTATTTGTATGTTGTCTACCAGCTGCATCATTTCATATCTGCTCCTGTTTGTTTTTTTATTGTTTCCATTTCAACCAAGCTTCTAATTAGATATTATACATTCATTTTATTTATTTTTCTAGTGTTTTATCATACGATTTTGCAGGTCGATAAATCCTTGCCTCTGAAATACTATGTTTACATCACTTAATTATTGTTTTCTTTAATCTCAGTTAAGAACTTTTTAACTTAGTTTAGTTTCTAGAGCATCTTAAAGTCTAATGATATAAATAATGGCTGTAAAATCCATCCATCCTAGGAAGCAAGAGACACATTTCACACCAACACACCTTCACTGGATGTAGATGTCAAGGAGCCATTGAGGTCATGTCCCCAAATTTACTACCCTGGAACAAATGTATATTTATAATAGTGTCATAAAATATAGGAACTGTCCTGTTAATCACACCTGCAATCATTTTGAAGATGAGTGGAAACTGGTGAGTCCCATTTAAAACACAAAAGTTTCCAACACTGACCGTCACTTTCTCCGCACAATCTGACTCCATTCACGTTTACCGCCTCTGTTCTGTCTGTGTGATATTAGCTCACACACCTGCATGCATATACACAGACACACACACATTTAAAAGTTGTGATAATGCAAAACCTGGTAATTGCCAATAATACTGTCCTCATCAGGTGGTTAATTACCATGAATTTGGTTGCTGTTTGTCTCGAGCAAACATGTGCACACACACATAAACACTCACACAAAATGCTTTGACAAGTGGAAAAGGCCTGGGGTACTTATTGCTCCCAGACACCCCTGTGTTTACTAATGAGCTAGACAGATAGCTTACCGGCACAGCGGTAATTATTCTGTACACTTAAAAGTAGGTCTGAAAGTTCAGAGAGGTGACACCCGAGGATCCTAGTGGGGGCAGGTGGTGCTTATGGTCTAATTTAGTATCTATATTAAGGGAAACAAAAAGGCCACGGATAGATCATTCATTAAAGCAGGAGACTCTGGTGTATTGGTTAAAAGTCTGTTTTCTTCACACACAAATTGTAGAATTAAAAATGAAAAAACAAGATGAACATTTATACTCTTAAATCCTTTTATTGAAGCTGCAACATTATTTCTTTTTCCTTCCAACATTCAGTGAAGAAAGTTCTACAACACAGCGACAAGGACATACAGTCATGGGAAAAAATGATTAGACCACCCTTGTTTTCTTCAATTTCTTGTTCATTTTAATGCCTGGTACAACTAAAGGTACATTTGTTAACTCTGACTGTAATTATCAAGAAAACCATGTTATATGTCTAGATATCAGCTCTTAAATTTAACTCTTTTGACCTATTTTTGTTGTTATCATTATATTTGTCCAAACACATGTACCTTTAGTAGTAACAGGCATGAAAATGAACAAGAAATTGAAGAAAACAAGGGTGGTCTAATCATTTTATCCATGACTGTAGGTTAGACTGCTCTCCCACCTGTCAGTCGTCACTGAGGTGTGGTGATGCCCATACACAGAAAAACTGTCATCTCTTAATTCAAGGACAATTTTGAATTATTACTGTCCTTCTGGTGCTGGTTTTTATAGGTTATAGTAACATTATAGTCACCAATGTGGCTAAGATTGGAGTGTCTTTTAGAGCAACCAAGCACTGACATTTTTGGCCACCAAAATGTTTAAAATCACAAGCCGAAAACACACGAAAAACATGGTAATTTACACAGTGCCTATTGGTTGCAAACAGGGTTGAGCCTGGTACTTGGATGAAACGAGTATCCGGTTCAGATAATGTACTTTTAAGTAACAGAAATTGTCTAATGAATGGAATTACTTGCACTTTTGCTATACCTCCCATTCTTGTATGAATGTGGCTTGAGTTGTAATAAAACACAATTATCTCTGTTTTTTTGCAAAATTCCATTCATTATAGGATAACTTGTAACATTGGTTTTGGGTCAGAAAATGTCAGTGTCAAAGCTCATACTTGCTGGACCAGCTTCTTGAGTTTGACCAATATGTGACTGACTGTAAGTGAATCACTGATGTTTCTCTGTTGAGACCAAAGCAAGTCCAGCAGCACTGCTTCCTCTCTTCTTAGATCCCTGCATTTCACTTTCCCACACTCCGGGATCCTCCCTTTTCTTTATCTCTCGCTCTCCGTCTTTCTTTCTCTCCTTGTTGCTGGAGGGCACGGGCTCCTCCAGTGATTAAGCCGTCTGGAGGCCTGTCTGTCTGTCTTTTACTGAGAAGAAGAAGACGACTGTTGGTGATACACTTCCCCCGGCTCTCATTGTGTGCCTCCGCCATGCCGAGATGACAGCTTTGACAGCTGGTGAAGCCGAGGTGCTATTTCACATGTGCAACAACATTACCAGTTTAACTTGTGCAGAGGTGAATTATCACCTTGTCACCCAAAAGTGCAAATAGGGTAGTTTTCAAAGAGCAATTAAGTGTAATAGCTGCTGTCAAGCCCTCAGGATGGTACCTGTTGCTCATTCTCTCTTTCTCTCTTTTCTCCTCAGCAGATGTGATAACTCTAAAAATATTTTCCCCTCACTAATTCCCCAGATATCAACTGCTGAAAGGTCCTTTTTGAAAAGGCTTCCTATTCTTCCTCTCTCTCTCAGCCATATTCACTAATACCGCCAAAGATATTGGCCACATCACGTTTCCTGGAAGTACAGTACAGTGAATGAAGGGCAGTATCGAGTTGCCCTTGAAAAGGAAATGGAGACGAATGCTGGATGATTGCAAAGTTACATGACAATTATTCTATTCATTATTTTAGAAGCAGGATGGGGAAACAGGAGTGAAGACAGCGTGGGAGCCGGGAGGTTACAGGGAGCTGGAGATCACATTCATACACTATATGAATGTGTGTGTTCACGTGCAAATCAAGTGCTTTTATGTATATATGCAAGTCTGCATAGCCTTTCCCCCCGTGCACACTCATAGCCACGTTAGTGCGCATTGTATTCGATATTGCAAAACATGAAACAATGGGTTATAAATTGGCCTTCCAACCCGATATATTTGACATGATCTCTGCTTCCCATCTCGTTAGTTTGCTGTTTGTTTCTTTTCTTCCCTGACTCCTGTAGACTTTGTTCAGTTTGAGTTGCTCCTCTTAAGAATGCAACGTTCCCTTCCCCAGGCGCCCCGGAGATGTGAGGAGGACGCCTCAGAGGAGTTGTACTCATAAAGCTCCTCATCCTCCGAGGGAGAGACAGAGAGAGACAGCGGAGACAGAGAGAGAGAGAGAACAGTACCGCCAGGCAGAGACACACAGGCATAATAACTACACTTACACAGCTAGTCGACACATAATGAGACAATGCCGCAGCAACTTCAAGGAAAAACACAGATATATAAAAAACAACAGAGAGCAAGGCTGAGAGAGAGGGAAACAGGGGGTTGGGGGTAAAAAAAATAAAAAAGGAAGAAACTATGTCAACTTTTATTTCCTCTGTTATTCCACATCAATGGAGGCATGCAGTGATACTAATAAAAACAAAAAATATACACAGGTATAGACACATAGGCAGCAAGTTGGCGTGTTTGAAAAGCTCTGTGGCAATTAAAGACAAATAACTTGCATTATTTCCCGTAGTGAAGGATGATCCCGACCACTCGCTAAAAACATGTTTGATTTAAACATCAAAAAGCGCAGAGAAACAAATAAATAAGACGCAAATAAACAAAGTTGCGCTCGGGAAAAAAAAAAACACAGACAGAGAGAGAGAGAGAGAGAGAGAGAGAGAGAACACAAACCGCGGGGGGAATAAGAAAGAGAATAGCGAGCATCGAGACAAATAAGCCAGCAACATTATAACATTAGCAGTTAGAAAATACACTTAATTCCTCGGCAGAGATGGATATAAACTGCATTGTTGCGTTGCAAATCCCAGCGACCGGATTTAAACTGCTGCATTGTTTTATTAGGGAAATATGTGGGTGGAGGAACACTGCTTGTTCTAATTACAGTGATTTAATCAGGATTAGAGAGGTTACCTGGATGAAGCTAGGGGGCATCCATGGCAAGGGCACATGCTTTTAGACTGACTGGTTACACGCAGTGGGATGTTCCACAGAGCTGCTCCTTATCCAAACTCATCTGCGACAATGACTTCAGCTCCTAAAACAATGACTTTCTTTGCTCTTGCATGAGTAAACACTGGCCTATTGTTCTGCTTCTCTTTCCCTCCTCTCTCTGTCTTTATTTCCTTTCCCTTTTTTTCTCTCCTCCTGCCTAGTTAAACAGCAGGCAGAGGGAATCTATTTTAATCTGATTAATAACTTAGTTGATCACATATAACCCAATTTTCATTCAGTGCCGCCCTTGTCCGCCCGGCCACACCCACGCTGACCTTTGGAGTCGCCACAGTAACAATAAAGCACAATAAGCACCATTGTCCTGTCAAAAAAGCTGAAGATGTTTTACATCATTACAAAAATTTAATGTCCCCATCTTTTTAAATGGGAAGCTTCCTACAAAAGGCCATGCAGGCCTGCAATTGAGTGTGTGTATGTGTGTGTGTGGGGTTATTACGAGTGGGATTCGAGTTTCCTGGGTCGCGGGGATGGGAACAACTTTTCTCATGCATTCACAGTAATATGAATCGTCCTTTTAAAACAGATATGGTTACATATTAGTTTTGAAAGGTACAGTAACTGGCTCAGTGTTAAGCTGCCCTCCAACACTGGGGCTCTTTGTTCGGCGGCCCAGCTAATAACTGGCCCCTGATCCTCATCTCTTACTGGCTTTTTTTTTTTCCTCCATCTTTTTCCCCCTGAATGTATCTTTGATTTCACCGTTATATGAGCTTCGTTTTGTCATTTCAATTTCACTCGATGTGTTTAGCGCTGAGAGATTTGTATTCAGGATTGGCAATTATGATTAGAATGCCACAAAGTAAGCCTTGTGAGTTTTTGCAATGACAAGTGAAAGAGAGAAAAAAATCCTCCCTTTTCTCTCCCTCCTTTTCTCTCCCTCTCTCTTTTACACACACATACACACACACAGGAAATATGAATCAAATATTCATGAAGTGGGCTGAGGTTCTCATACACCCATATGCTTCCTCATTCAAGCAGCTTGCAGTAGACATAGGCATTCGTCCAGCTTGTATGACACAGCCGGGTGTGACAGAGAGCATGACAACACCTCTCTGCCACCTATCACCACTACCACCATCATCATCAAATAGGTCATAGCAAACATGCGCTCCTCTCCTCCTCTCTCTTCTTTTTCCTTTGTCCTTGTTGCCCTCCGCTGTACCCCATGACTTCCTCTTTCGTTTAATAATCTGTTGTGAGAGAGATGAGTCCTCCGAGCTCCGTGATTCACTGGCCAGGAATCCTTGTAAAATCAGGGCGCCGTGCATTTGCCAGTTTCCAGAAATTGTAAGAACTTTATGGTTTATAGTTTTTTATTATGCCTCGGCAGGAATGAAAAGGGTGCTGTGAGCGGAGGGTCCGGGGGTAGGAGGGGGGGGGGGGCGGGGGGGCTGGGAGGGGATGTGGATTAAAACTGAAGGGATTAGCACCACACTTTAAGATAAATCTTTTTTAATGTGAAACCTCATCCCCGCTCATTCTGGGGTAACCACTCTTATTAACTGCTTTTCTATCACTCTCTTTTATGCAGCCTATTTTTTCGCCGAGCAACTTTAAGTACAGGCTTTTGGACACGGCCGCGCGCCGCCAACTCTGCCAGTTACACAAACAACGTCCCTTTTTAAGCTTTTAAACACAGAACAATGGCAAAGCACATAGCTGCGCACATTAATGCTTTTGTATATGGGAGGGGAAGGAGGGGAAAAAAAGCAGGAAAGCAGAGGAGAAGAAAAGAGATAAGCAGAGCTTGGCTGCGCTGCCCCTCCATCCCTCCATCTCTCTCTCTCTCTGTTTTCTCTTTCTCCCTCACTGTGTGAAAAAAAGAATCTCTCTTTCCATCATCAAATCCAGGCTGATCTGTATGTGTCGGGGGCTAAACAGACAAACATCATATTCTCAGTCTCCAGACTCTAATTGACTGAACAAGGATTGGTCACACTTTTAAGAAGCGTTCCATAATGGATTTCCATGTTTGTGCCTCTTTTAACTGGCAGTGCGAATGGAAGGCATAAATGTTGTCTTTATTACCGAAAACAACAGCCCTCTCTCTTTCTGTCTCCCTCTATCTCTCTGTATCTTTTTTTTTCTCTCTCTCGCCGTAAAAAGACGATATCAGTCCTTGCATTCATTGCAAGGTCAACGCTGCCTGACAGATGACAAACGATCTCAAGATGGCCACATCATCTGTCCTGTAGTTGTTGGGCGCAAAAGAGATGAATGCATCTATTTTTTTTCCCTTCTTTATTCATCCCCACTTCTTTAATTTCATTATCACGTCATGGGGGGGCAGAGTGACAAAAACAGCCACCTGATTATCCGTGGCACCGGCGAGGAGTGCTTCCAGGCCAAAAGCAAACGGGGAGTGGGACAAATGAGCAAGAAGGGAATCTTTTCAAAAAATCTGCACTTATCGTGTTTCTGTATCAAGAAGCAGACTTGGCAAGAGATGGGGATTCAGTATTATGTACAAGCTGCTCATCAGATGGGAGTTGGGTTTATTTCTGTGGCCCACCCTCCCTCCCCCCAGCTCCCCTCTATCCATCCATCCCTCCCTCCCTCCCATCCTCTGCCACCCCTCTTGTTTGCTTCCCATCCAAGATGTGTCTCATTTTCCCTGACTGGACAGCTACATCACAAATGTCCAAAACAACTTGGCATCCTTGTGTGGACAGAACACAACTTTTCATTTAAATTATTTGATTGATTTTCTCACTGTTTATTGTTTTTTTTTCCCTCCCTTCATCTTTTTTTTTTTTTTTCCTCCATGCTCATTATCTGCAGCATGGAACACGGGGTAAAAACACACGTACACACACACAGAGCTAAACTCCATCTCCGCTACTGACGGCCACTTTTGACAAAACACTAAGTGCATTTCTTAATTATCTGACTTCTCTCTAATACCGTTGTCATCTCGCAGACAGTCCCTCTCTTCGCTCTCTGATGTTGTTATTATGTTCTCATTTGGACGCTGGCTCTCTGCAGGTAGTCATCCCCCACCTCCTCATCGTATCCTCCTCCTCCTCCTCCTCCTCCTCCTCACACACATACACCCGCTTCTTCTGTCTCCTCGCTCAATAGTCCTTGTTAAACTTTGCTTCGTCCCCTTATGTATCGTAAAAAAACCACATCACCGGCATCATTTTGTCAAACATTTCCAAAATTATAAAGATTTCTTTTGATATTTTTTGTCTTCCTTTTGCTAATGAATCCATCCGTGATCAACACCATCCGTCGATCACCAAACACCCCCCCCCACACACACACACACACACACACACTCCCCTTCCTTCCTCCACCTCCTCTTCCTCTTCATCATCTGACAAAAAAAGCTTCGCTTGTTAATTAAGAAAACAAATATTCAGCAACTTTATCAGAAGTGAGGCAGCAGGCACAACTTTTTTTCTCTTTCTCTTACTCTTTGCTTTTTTCTCCCCTCTTTGTGAAAGAGTGCCGTCAGCTTACCTGAAGTTTTATAAGAACACGTCTTTCTTTCAGGCTGTGAACACAATGCAGAACTTTTTTTGGGAGGGGGCTGTTTTCTATTTAGTCTACAAAGGAAATGCAGGAAGCTACCATCATACCAAGCCTTGCAGACTCCTTTTCTGTGTGTGTGTTTTATTAGAACCCAGCCAGTATATCAGTTGAATGATAAAAGGCCAATGTTGGCCTATCAAGGCCTACATGTTGTCTGATATGCACCAATACAAAAGTTTTTTTACACAATATATAATGCAGAATTACATCAATGCTTTGGATGATTTAGAAATGGTTTTAGCTATGAATTATTTTAATTTTTTATATTTTTTCAAAATGTATTTTTAATTATTATTATTATTATTATACTAAACATACAGTGTTGTTTAATCATAAGCAATTTTATTTTATTTTTTTGTATTTATTAAATGTATTTTTAATTATTATTATTATTATTATACTAAACATACAGTGTTGTTTAATCAGCGATTTATTTTATTTTTATGTATTTATTTTCTCTTTTCTCTCTTCTCCTATAATTTGTAATATAAGATATTCTTAAACTCTGATCACACAACATATTTAACATAAACGGACCACTGACTGCAGTCCAAGAATAAATTACTGTAAGAAACATCAATCATAGCAAAAAAAGTATAGGTTGATTAATAAAGTTATTTGTAAAAGAAAGCAGCCTTCTAAGTAGCTTTGCTTCATCGTATCAGTGCAAAGTCCACAAAGAAAAAGCATGTTTTTTATCCCAGCTCAAACATTCAATATATCAGCCGTTATATTGGGTATACACACATTTCTCGCCTGTAAAATTGGTCTAGTATCAGTCTCAAATATCTAGTTTTCAGTGACTTAGCTATGTTAGCTCTATCCAGCGTGGTGCTGCAGTAGATTCCCTCGCACAATAAAGTCAGCCAAACTAGCATATTGGTTTTTTGGGGGCTTAAATGTCAGAGGTTGCAGTATTGGATCTTACACCTATTGAAGCTGACGCAGTATAACAAAGCGTGCAGGGCCCAAAGTAATGATCATATACAAATATCAATATGAGAAAGAGTGTGTGCTAAAGAAGACACATTGCTATTGATGTTTAAATAACTGTAGCGCCAGAGAGATGGAGAGAGGGGGAAAAATGTGAATCATATTTTCTCACTGTGTCTTGTGGGGAAAAAAAAAAAAAAGCACATAATCGACCAACTCGTGAGGTGCAAACAGTGAAGCCAAGGGCAAGATAAAAACAGTACCTCTGTATTTTCTCTTTCTCTCTGCAGCGTGAACAAAACTACAAATTAACTTACAATTAGTCTTCTGTTTTTACTGTGAGACGCATTATCTGTTGCCGCTGTTTCCTGAAGGAGACAAAGCAGGGAGTGTTTGACAATGCAAGCCCGGATAATAAAAACTAGTTAAAAAAGATGTGTTTAAAAGAGTTTTTCCCCCCTCTCCTGTGTGTGTCTTTTAATTTGTCTGGGCATACGCAGCTGTATTTGCATTTCAAATACTCATATTTGAAGAGGGTGGTTTAAATGCCAAGACGAGAATTGATGACAATCACCTCGACTCTAAAGCAACGGCGAAAACCTTCTCTCCTCTCTGCTGACATTAAACTAAACCAACGGCCGCAATGCAAACACAATACAAATATATATTTATCCTTCCTGCCTCCCTTTTTCCTCCACCAGCCTTTCTATTGCTCTTTCTTTCTTTCCCTCCATCTCATTATTTTAGTATCACTTTACATTTGAATATCAGTTCCTATACTCGCAGGGCAACAGTGTGTGAGCCGCCTCTAACTAAAATAAGAGAATAATCAGCGGGGTTCAGAATGAGGAGGAATTGATTCAGCGGCAAACAGTCGGGGTGCATACACACTTTCACACACACAAATGCATACACACCCTCTCATATGCACAGCCTCCTCCCCTTTCGCTGCCTTTTCATCACTTTTCCATATTCATTTCTGTAATTTACAGTAAATCCAATAGCTGTCAGTCACACAAACACACACACACAAAAAAGATTTAAAAAACGCTGTAAATTTACAGCGTTGGAAAACAGCTGCTGCAACATTTACAGCAAAGACCACTCTAAAATATTAAAGATGTGTCATCACCGGCGCTCGACCCCTGCATCTGTAACCATCTGCTTTCTATTAAAACATTACACCCAAAAAAAGCACATGCAGCCCGCTCGCTCGGCGATGCTATTTCCAGCCTCTTTTTTTCCCCCCTTTCAGATCTGCTCGATCTGGGGAAACTGTATTGGCACAGACAAACAACCTTTTGAGTCCTGCTGAACTCCTCCAGCTGACTGGGAACATTAAAAACAAGTTCATGTACAAGCTTTTGTGAAACCTCTGTATTCAATCAGTGGTGGAAGAAGTATTCAGATCTTTTACTTGAGTAAAAGTGTCAATACTTCAGTGTAAAATAATCTCTGCATTCAAAATCTTACTTCAGCAAAAGTACAAAAGTATTTGCATCAAGATGTACTTAAGAAGTAAAAGTACCCATGATGCAGAATGGCCTGGGTCCAGCTAATCAAACAGACAAAATGAGTCATCTTTCTTTCAAATTCTTTATTTTCACATTAACTGACAAAGATTGATACGGTCTATATGGCTACATTTTTCTTAGATTTGGATAAATCAAATATTTTTTACGGCATTCAATAGCTGAAACTGCATTTTTTGTTTTAATTGCTTTGGCAACATTGACAGAGTTTATGCAACCTTAAACATAGATGGAGTTTAGTTCGTCACAAAATCACTCAAATATTGGAATGATTCATAAACACAAACTATAAACTGATCTGACCAGGGACAAAATGAACAGCATAGTGAGCCCAGACCTGTGCCAGAAATTTGAATTAAAAAAAACAAAACTCTATTGTGATGTTTTATGTTCACCCTGGCACCTTATTTGCATTGAAAATACAAAAGAATCAATTTATTTTTTTATTGTGGATTAGAAAATGGTCAGGCGCACTACCACAGGCCAGATTTAAGTCGCGTGTCACTAATATGCATTTCATTTTTAAATTGTAAGTATTAATACATTCATATTTACACCACATTGATGTCGCAGCTGATTCAGATGCAGTTCATCTGTATTGTTTTATATACATCTGGGTGGCGTAACCTAAAATAATATATTATATTTGGAAATTTAGACTATTAATGCAAAATAAAACTAAACAAAGTTGCTACTTACTGAATCTTTAAAATAAATGCAGAGGAATATTTAATGCAATATAATATGTAGTGGAGTAGACGTATAAAATAGCATGAAATGGATGTACTCAAGTAAAGTAAAAGTACCTCCAAACTGTATTTTTGTGCAGTACTTGAGAAAATGTTCTTAGTCCCACCACTGCTATCAAACAGCACAATAAGTACATGACTGAAGGTCACAGGTTCATAAGTTTCCTGTGTTCTGTGCAGCAGTCCCACCTGTTTACACTGAGATAAATCTTCCTGAGCAGAATCAATAGTGTGTCATAGTAATGTTTGTTAGCATGTTTTAAGGGCTTCTTATCTGTGTTTTATCAATTGTATTTTCCCCATGATTTATAATAACCGGAGGCCACATATACTCCTTTTGATTTATTTTACTACATTACTGGTCCCATCCGCTTGTCCTTGAGCAAGACACCTAACCCTCAAGTTGCCATTACTAAGAGCATCAACTAAATGTCTAAAATGTGAAATTACAGTCCTCCCTTCCCTGATGTCCTTGGGTTACTCAGGGGTGTGGAGGCGTACAATGACTCAGACTGTTTGGGGCGATGACATCTGTCCTGTTAGAACAGATAGAGAGAAAAAAGAGGAGAGTGAGAGCTGGGCTTCTGAAAGCAGCCCCGCTAAATATTATGTTACAACCGAACAGAGAAAGATGGGAGGAGAGACTTATGGGCCGAGTCAAAGGTAAACAATTACAACATCGTGACTCACTTTTTTGGAGCGTGGCTAAAGGAAGATCATCTCTCCCACTTAATAGGTAATTTCCTTTGTCTCCTGAGGATCATATCACATGTTGCCTTCGAAGGGGTGGTCTGCCACGGGAAGGAGAAAGAGAGAGAGAAAAAAAATACAGATTGAAACTTGGCTGGAAAACTTTCACAACAGCGTTCCTTGAGAAGCATTCTGTTCAAATTAAACAAGCGCCTGTTTGTGAGGAATGCAACAACAGATTCAGAGGGACATTTCCCAGTTTCTGTCTTTTAAAAAAAATATATTTCATGCTTTCTGTCATGTTGTCTGTGCAAAAACTAGTTGTCCACTTTTGGGCTGTCATCTCCTCTTTCTTCATTTGCAACCACTTCTTGTTTTCTTTCTCTTTCTGCGTCTCTCCGTCACTCTCCCTTGTGATGTCACTATCTCGGCGTGAATCATTAGGATATCAGTGTTCAGCCAGTGACAGAAAGCGCATGATTAACAAGCTCTCTTGTTTTTCCTCTCCTCTTTATCCTCCTCCCTTTTTTCTGAAACGAGGACTCCCGCTGCTCCCAACGACATTTCTCCTCATTCCACCCCCCCTCCCCTCCTCATCATCCCTCCTTCCCTTCTCTTCTTCCCTGTCGTGGATGGCAGGGAGTCACAGGTGTGTGACAATAATTACACATACACTCAGAAAAAAATAATGTCGTTTCCTCCATTTAATAAGTTTGCAGTAAAATAGGCAGCGAGATAGAGAGAGAGGCAGAGAGCTCGAATCTTATCGGATACCCCAACCTCTAACTTAATCATATGGCTCTTAAGAGCAGCCTGCCACCAGCTGGGGCTCCGTAATATGCATGCAATATGTGTGTAAAACGATACGCTTTAATTTTGAGCCCACTTTAAGCAGCAACAAAATCTGTTTATATGGGAGACATTTAAAAAGAAGAGAAGGATGGAGGGAGGGTGAGCAGAGGATTGGGTTAACTCTTGCTCTCCAGGCCTGACAAAAGCCATCTGTTGGGTGTCAACTAGTATCACTGTACACACTGTAATGTACAGAGAGGGGAGAACAAATGGTGGTGCAAAAGTTGACTTACTTTTATGTAGAAATGAGTTTAAACTGAGGCAGAGATGGCTCACATTACACTACTATCCTTTGTTAAAATGCAGTTTTCACGTTTTATTTAAAGTTGCTTTAAAACCGACATTGAAAACTGTCTTTTGAAATGAAAAAATACTTGCATGTACAAAGACAACTGGATATAGCTTGGAGGCAGAGCCCCATTAATTCCTATGAATGTTGCTCAATGGCAAATGAAGCCAAAATTATATTACCTGGATCTTCTATGGCTTTTCAGCATCTATGGGGCCACAGGAGAGACTTCCAGTGGCTGAGCTGGTTACTGCTGGTTTAGCATTTGAGTAGGAATAGAAATGATTTGATTGTACGACTCTTCTAGACTTTCCAAAATGTTATTGCATCAAGTCATTTTGCAGGGACATTCAAAAATGTCTCTGCTTTACAGATGTCTCTTTCCCAGTGTATGTTTATGGGAAAAAGTCTTTTTGGACCCAACGGCGTCATGTGACGGATGCACAAGTTGTAATTCCACCGTTTGGCCACTATTGTCTTCAAATCCCAATTATCTTTCTGGGGCCCTGGACAATACACACAAGTTAAGTTCATGAGCAAAAATAATTTTTGTTTCTCGTCTTAATTCGGTATGAATAGCAGCTTATGGTGACTGATGTTATCTAATGATAGCAAACTTTAGATAGGTCAGACTTGTGACTTTTTAACACTTAAGTCCTCAACCACATCTCTGAAAAATGACATATCCAACTGCATTTTCAGTGTATGTGTTCCTGTTCATGTCTCTTTTGGCTTATTTTTACTTGATAAGTCAACTGACTTCAAGTACTTGACTTACGTTACGTAATGTAACTTACATGCGTGACAAACTAACAAACAAATGATCTTTCTTAGGCCTGAACACGTAGTTTTGTTTACATTCTCAATGTTAACCACATGTTTAAAACTGTGACTCGTTGTATGGAAACATCATTTTTAGTAGATTTTGAAAACTTTTTGATTTCTGCTTGAACTTGACATACAGTATGACTGTGTGGCTAACAAACTGATGTGTCAGTGGGGTTGAAGAGGTGACGAATCATCTTTTTGCTTTTGGTTTGCATGCATGTGTGTTGATTCATTACTGGGGTTGATTTGGGGGGGGGCTCAGCTGAGTTACAAATGTGAGAAGCCGGCCTTGCTCTTTGTACTGGAAGGGAAGCACAAACCATTCTGATGATGGTTAATGACTGCGATGACAAGGGTTTAGGGAATCTCCAGGGGATGGAAGCGGGATAGACAAACGGAGCTGCCGTGTCACACCATCCAGTGTGTGGAGCGAGGGATAGATCACCAAAGGGTTAGAAAGGGAGAGGGGCAGAAGAAAGCAAGAGCAAGGCATTCAAGGACAAGGGAAGCAGAAAGCTTTCGGGGAAGGAAGAAGTGAAAGGGGAGAAAAGAGGAAAAGATTTGGAGGGGAGGGCCGTGTGTAAACTTCAAAAAGCCTGTGACGGCTGCTGCTGCTGCTGCCGCCGCCAGCCCTGACCACTCTACAGATGCTTTTGTTCCCCGCTCGCTCTCTTTTGCACCCTCGTCTCCGTAACCCCCCTCCTCCTCCTCCTCTTCTTCTCTCTTTTCGCCTGGTGTCTTTGGTGATCCAGTGTGAGGAGAGCGGGGGCTATCAAAGCCATCGCTGTCTGTTACAGACTTCAAAACCCGGGGCCCCCGTCCGTCCATCAGCCCCAATCATCATATCCGCGAGGCCCGAGCGGAAAGCCTCGTACACTGGAGGAGAAATATTTGATCTGTCTTCTTTGCGAGGATCAACAGTCACACAAACGACAGGAGTGCCCCGGCGCTGCCGAAGGAGGAGGAGGAGGAGGGAGGAGGATGTGGGAGGACTGGAGGAGGCGGCAGGGGGCAGGGGGAAGTGAGGGAGGCTATCAGAGGAGATAAAACTAAAGAAATGCACCTCCACTTGACTTCATAAAGTGAACTCTTGTTCCTTGAAAGGATTAATGAAATATGACATATTTGTATACTTTTATATTATTAATATCTGAGCAGAGCCCAAGTCACATGTTGGACATAGACTTTATAATTAAGGGAGAAAAATGGTACATTATTGTAATATTATTGTTTTTCTTCTCATAATGTTAATCATTTCCTTCACTATCTTTCATTAATCCACATGTGCTACATGCAGCAATAGCACACTAAATTACTGAGAAATGGTTATTTTAGGCACTTTTTTAATTTTACTTACTGAGCATCAAAAGATTAAAAATCCCATCCCATCCCATGTTATTTCTATTGAACTTTTTTTAAATTATTAAAATTAATGAAATTCTAACAAAGTCGAAAAGTCCTCTTTGAGGATCAAGAACTTTCTCAGCAAGGGGTAAACGGTAAAATTGATGTTAAAAACAACATAATATATCATTTGATGATGGATTGATAATAAATAGCAGTGAATAATTTAAGTCATTTATCAACCATAAATATACTGCTGGTTCCAGCTCCTCTGTCTTTCACTCTTTATTATGACTGTAAATTAAATATATATTATCTTAAGTTGTTGGATTTTTTTTGATGTACTATATTCTAATATTTTAATACTAATAGTAATAATAAAACATTTTATTTGTAATGCATTTTTATTTTTTTTTATTAACTAAATGATTCGTTGGAAGTAGAAAAGGCAAATTAATTGATAATGAAAATAACTTAGATTTTTTTGAAGTTAATGACTGCTTACCAATTGTTTTTCATGGTTTACCTGCTTTTTATTTGTCACTGCCATGATACAGTGATCACACTAATAGGCCTGTATCTATACATGTATCTATCAATCTATTTAGCCATCTATGTGTCCATCTCACTGTCATATGACAGTTATTTATAGACATCACCGTGTGTGTCTCCAGGAGACGGCTGGTATAGTTAGCTCTTAAATCCTGTATGTGAGATCAGACTACATAATTACCTATCACATTAAGCCCTTTATGTCCACCAGACTTAGGCCTCTCTCTCTCCCTCACTGTCTGTCTGTCTCTATCTCTCTCTCTCTCACACACACACACACACACACACACACTCACACACTCACAGAGCAGCAGCAGTGGAGCAGCTGGTAGCATTATTGACACACAGTGTGCCTGGGGGGGGAGGAGGCAGAGAGAATGAGAGAGAAAATCAAATGGGTATAAGACGAATATGTGATTGGAAGGAGAGTCTATGTTAGTGTAGATGACTAACTTCAAAGCGTTTTTGTTTGATTGACCCACACACACATGCCATAACTTCCCAAACACACACACACACACACACACACACACACACACACACACACACACCAGCCCCTTTGGAGTGAATCTATTCAGACAGACTGCTATCAGTGATGCAGGCATGTCACTCATCACCCCATCGCATCCAACAGAAGAATCAGCAGGACATCTTGTCAGGCTTCGTGGAGCACACACACACACACGCGCATGCACCACCAGACATGCATGCACGTGCCAAGCGGCAAGTCCAAGGTTCAGGAGGTTGAATGTTTCCAGAGCTAATCAGTGCACGTCTTATGTCTTAGTACGGTACATAGTGTGATGGAAGATTGTAGCAGAGTGGACACTGCTAATCCGGCAGAGTGTGCACGTGTGTTGATCTTCCTGTTTGTCAGATAAAGAACATAACGGACAATTCGGCACATTAAACAAACGTATATGTCACACACACAGGAAAATGTGTGATTTTTTTGGATGCACAGTAGTTGTAAAATTATTATTTTTTTATTTCTCCTCTTATTCTCTTGATTGTTTTCATTGTTTATGCTCATCATGTGCTCCCTTTCCAAGTCTATGAATTTATCATGTTTGACTAGAAGCAAATTTTGGCAATGATATTCACCCCTTAAGTTCAATATAAAAAATGCATGTCCATATGAATATCATAACACCTGTTATGCTTCTTTTTATGTGAAAGTGCAGCATTATTTATACCTCAAAATTCAAAACCATCATGATGAAAGTGAAGGAATTAAAGAGTATGGACGGCCTGTTTTTGGAATTTTTTGTTGTCCAGTTGTTGTCATGTCCGGTCTTTAATGGGAGCTGTGAGGGCCGGGGTGATGCTGAAGGGATGAGGAAGTTTGAGTTACCCTCTTCAGCTGCAAAGACAGAAAAATACACATTAATTTTGACACGTAAAGACATCTGAGTGTGGCAGGCTCGGGGGAATTGGGTTAAGATTGCAGGTGATGTGCGCTGTGTGCACACGGCATACATGGGAATGTGTGTCGCTTTCAGCAACAATAAACAAATTAATTCTTTTTCTTCTTTGAACGTAGAAATTTGGGGTGTCACTCTGTGCACATGAGTGTGTGTGTGTGTGTGTGTGTGTGTGTGTGCGTGCATGCCTGTGTGTGTGTGTGTGTGTGTGTGTGTGTGTGCGCGTGGTAACAGATGTCCACCCAGTGGCTGCTGGGACAGCACTTCACATTTTACATGTGTTAAGTGACAGTGATGGACAGCAGGTAGTCCTTTTAATAATTCAATATATTTTAATCCTCTCTTCTCTCTCTCTCTCAATATATATATATATATATATATATATATATATCTGCCTCTGTCAGAAGCCAAATAACACTGTTGACAAGGATATGATTACACAAATTGATGCAAAAACACCAACACATTAATTTTTTTTCAGGGTTTTTTCTCACATTGTTTTTGAGAAACGATTTGATTTATCTCAGAGCGTATAGACACATAAATGCATCCCAGGAGCATGTGCAAAAAAAAAAAAAAAAGCACATTTTCTTTACCGTGAGTGTATTTTCTGGCCTCCTCACATGTATTCTAAACATCACTCCATTTTAGAAAAGACCAATCAGAAGGCAGTGGCAGAGAGAATGAGCCAGATCCAGCCAGCCAGCCAGCCAGCCACTCAGTCAGTCAGTCAGTCAGTCAGTCAGCCAAAGACATAGACATTTCCCCACCACCAGGATGCGGGTAAGTGAGCCTCAACTGACCAGAAATGATTTGCCTCTGTCTGTTAGACACGTAATGGAGTCATTTAACTAGTCAAATTAGGAGCCGGCGAGATGCCGCATGCTTCATTACTGGGTTCCAATGGGCACCGCTCTACATTTACGTCAGAAATGATTTCAGGGCAAATTAATGTTTTTATTGTCTTGCGAGAAAGAAAAAAATAAAAATTAAAACACTCCCGCATACACACAACATGGGATGACTCTTACACATGTATGTCTCCATTCTTGTGCACACATGGCTGGGAGCTGAAAATGCAATACAACAACACACACAGGTTGTTTGCACACACTGCTCTGTCTGTCACACTTATGTGCAGGAGCCACACACATCTGAGAGTCACACATCTAAAAGATCAGCACCATCTAGAGGTCAGAATCAGATATTGTCCCTGCCTCACTCACACAGTAAAGCTCTTATTTGTCGCCCTTCTTTGGGAAAAGCATTGAGAAATGTTTCCCCCCGCTGCATGATTTGTTGCACGCCAAATTTCCTTAAAGCCATTTATTGAGAAAAAGGGCATTTATGGCCACAAGTGTGCAGCTCGTGGATTATGAGCAGGGCTTAACATTTGTCGAACAATCCCGACATTTTAGGAAAGATTCAGCATAGGTGGAAAAATTAGCTGGAGAAGAAGAAAGTGGGTGTTTAAAACAGATTTCAGCAGCAGAAAAGCAGATAGTTAGCAGTGCTGATGATGTGAGTGACAGCTATTTAGCCTGGCTTGATCCAGCACTCCCTCTCCTGACCTCTAAATCAGAACCAGGTGATGACGGAAATAGGAAATAGAATATATCCACTGGGGAGAGATCAAAGAGTGTGTGTGTTGGTGTGTGTGTGTGTGTGTGTGTGTGGGAGAGGAAGGATGGGAGGGGGGGTGTACATGTAGATCTGCTCCTTGTCGACAGGGAGGTATGACAACTGGGATTATTGATGAGAGGCAGAACCCTGTTAGAGCAGAACACAGACCTCTGGGATTTGGAGTCTGTGTGGTTGTTTACATGTCCGGCAGTCTGGCAGGCCAGCGGCTCCCATCAGCTGGAATTCAACCAGCAACTTTTTCTCAGCTGTCGAACTTCCAGTTTGAGTGCAGACTGGTTGGAGTTGCCTTTAATGGTCAGAACAAATCCAGGTTCACTCATTTCGCTCTTTCCTGTGGCAGTTTTTCAGGCTTCCCGCAGCTGCTTGTATTTATGTTATCACAGATTACAGCTGCATTGTTTGAAGTTGACTGACAGCCAGTGATATTTATGCTTATGCGCAAGTGTGTATTTGGATTCCTTTGTTTTTGACGAGGCACACACACACACACATAAACACACCAAGATGCACCGGTGTAATCATGCTGCACACATACCCAGCTGTGCGCGCACACACACACACACACACAAACACACACACATACACAGACACTCCCTGTCAGTTGCTGTTGTTCTTGACATTCTGTCGATATCATTGTGTCCAAAAGCTCGGTTTGTTTGATGCGGCTTTTGACTGATGCTGGCCGCCGCTCTTTGACGCACACACACACACTTTGTTCTAAGACCTGTGCAACCATCTCTCCGCCTCGCTCTTTTTGTGTGTTTTCTATCCCTCTTGCTCCTCGTCCTCTTTCAGACTTCATTGCTGTCCCTCTGTGATAACCGGCAGCCACACGGACAGAGCTCATACACGCTGAAACACAAACATGTTCATATATAAGTGAAGGGTGCTCATGAAAAATAAAGCTTTTTGCACTATATTTGAAAAGAAAATACTGCAAATAGGACAATTCTTTTTGATGATTCCCCACATATATATATATATATAGTGTTCAATTTGTGATATTCAGTCATAGATTTACTTTAATCACAACTGTGGGTAGTACTGAGTACTCATTCCATTATAAAAGTTCAAAAACAGTGCTTCTTGGAGGATATTTGAAAAAGATGACACTTTTTTTTAAATCCCTCAAACATATCTGGCATTTATGTACTACAAGTTCTTGTCACTCGTCAGCAGAGGTGAAAAAGTACTCATGGCTTTTACACAAGTAATTAAGCAGTGTAGAAACACTCTCTTACAAGTATTACAATTTTTACTTAAGTATAAGTGCAAATATTTAAGCATTAATATGTAATTGAAGTGCTTATTATGTAGAATTGCTTTTTTTAGAATCATATAAATGTTTTTGCTGGACTATAAGTAGTGATACACATGATTAATGTGTTCATTCCATTAATGTTGCTGCTAGTAAACTGATTAAATATAATGATATATCATGGTTATTATTTAAAAAATATAATAAAATAATAATCAAAATGTAAAAAGTGACTAAATTACAATATTTTCCTCTGAGATGTAGTGGAGTAGATTAAAAAAAACTGTAGCATTACATGGGAATTCTCAAGTAAAGTATTGCAAAATTGGACGTACAGTACTAAAATAAATGTACTTACGGCACAATTCTACTACAAGTTCTACAATGTAACAAATCTATTACTTTTTGAAAAAAAAAAATGAAAAAGTCATCACCACAAGCTGTCAAACTGACACTCTGTCCTTGCAGGTGCATGTAAGATATGAGCATGTGTCCATGTCTGTATGTAAAGAAGGACCTATTTGTCTCAATACATGCCTCATTTGTTTGAATGCAGAGACGTACGGATTGATTTCTTCATCCATCTTTGGTCAAGCAGGCCCAGTCTCTCACTCTCCATCTCCCCTTTCCCCCCTCCTGCTCCCCCCCCCCCCCCCCTATTGAATAAGCACAGGCATTTTATAGACACTGGCCCTGATGCTGCGATATTGTTTTTTACTCTCTCTGTTATGTATTGATCACCAGCTCGCCTGTTTATCTGCACAGGGTGGACACTTATAGATGAATACATGCACACGCTCTCTCTCTCACACAGGACTCACGGCCTTTCATTTGGACAAGAGATCATTGTTGCTGCCACATTGTGGTGAAAGAGGAGGTGTGTGTGTGTGTGTGTGTGTGTGGGACATTCAAACATTGATGTCTGACTACTGATTCCTTGTCATCTTATTATTACCCCTGCTCCTCTCTACATGGAGGCACCACGTTGTTGTTGCATGTTTTTGTGCATAGTTAAACTACTCAGGCAACGACTCCATCGCTAATTATAGCTTTCCACTTGAGCGGCGACACAGAGACACGGGCTCTTGTGTTAACTTCTCTGGAACTCAACAGTGTTGTGGTTTTCAAATATATGCATTACTGTGTTGTGTTCAACCATGTAATTTTAGTGTTTCACTTACTTGGAGCTGGACTTTTATGTGTCTGTTAGTGTTTAGTTATTAAAGCAGGTGTGGAGGAAGCAGAGACATGCTGAGCTAAATTCTTCTAAAAAAAAAAAAAAAGCACAAGCTGGTGCATTGGGGAGAAAAATAAAGGTTTAATATTGGTGAAAATTTCTGCAACACTTTCTTTGAAGCCCATATCTATAGTGCATTGCAAAAGTACTTAGAGTATCTTTTAATCTGTTTATAATCAGATTTTTTTCTTTCTTATAACGGTGAAGCCAGTAATAAGCTCTAAAACTTCATAATGCCTTATAGCATCATTATACATGCTATACATACTGACATTGTTTTCGCAAGCCCTTGTCTTTAATGCATTATAAACATACGTACCCTTACCAGAATTCATATGATACCTGCTACAGCCTGGAACTTTTTTTTTGTGCAAATTTTTAAATTAATCCCACAAATTTACATATTAATTTTCACTGCAAAAAAAGTTTGACAGTGCCCAGCAGTTATAAAGTGTTATGGTAATATACCTTATAAGTCTTCACAATATGCTTTATAATGTGCTATGACTATAATAGGCATTACGAATATTTATGAGTGCTTATGTATATATATATATAATCTATAAACAGATTTTAATGCATTACAAGTACATGGACATCACAGAAAGTGTTGGATTTTAATATAATGGTAAGAAAAAATGTAAGATGATTAGATAAAAGTTACTACTGTTGCATTATGTATACTGGATCAATCTTCTGCTTCGTTATTGTCAGATGAAAATATTTTCACTCTACAAAATGAATCTGACAGGTAGTTACTTTGTAGAGTAAAAATATTCGCAAAGTTGAGTACATGTACTTAGTTAGCAGCAGCAAGTCGCCCCTTGACACATTGAGGATAAACTTCCTCTCCTTCTTCCTCCTTTGTCTTATTTTCATGCATTTTATCTTTGCACTGGAAGAGCCGCCCTTTTATAGCTATTTTGTGTTCTTTTTGTGCCATAAAGCAATCTGGCACACAATGTAAAACACATTATAGATGCCAGTAGAAGCTGCCAGTCTTCTTGGTTGGTTGTTTGTGGTAATTACACTAATGTCTACAAATGAAGGTGATAATGATTTATTGATGTTACAATGCTACAAGTTGTACATTTAACAATCAGAGGTTTGCTGTAGTTATTGCAGTTCGATATAGAACCACCACCCTAACCAAAGAACCTTTGAAGATCCCTCTTTTTTCTGGGTGTAGCAGTGGCTGAATACATGGTTGAGTCCGAGCACCGATCGAGTCCTGGCTCGGCTGTCCGCTCTGTCCAGAAGGCAACTCCGCAGGACGTTAGCCGGCTCAGCATTCTGGGATAGCTGCCCAGGGGTCCCGGATGACCTCAAGAGTTAAAAGCAAACAGCGGGAGAGATAGACGAAGGCATGGAGGAAGCATGGAAACTGACAGAGAGACAGAGAAAGGAGGGTTGGAGGTATGTGGATGAAGACAGGGAGGGGGACGGAGATGGGAGAGAGATGGAGGGTGGGAGGTTTTTGAGAGAGGAGCAGAAAGATAGAAGAACTGTAGAGAGGGAGGACAAAACCATCAACATATATACACTGAGATGTTATACATGGAGGAATAAAAGGATTTACACACAGGGAGAAAGGAGGGAAAGGATAATAGGAAGGGTCACTACTTTACCAAAAGCATGTAGACACCACTGTCTGTCTTCTGTGGCTGATGCCCCAGCTTAATTACAATGAAAGGAAATGCTAGTGCTACAGCATACAATGATTTTTTTACTGCTTACAACTTTGTGGCAACAGTTTGTGTTTGTCCTTTTCCTGTTTCAACATGACAACGCCCCCGTGCACAAAGTGAGATCAGTAAATAAATGGTATTCCAAGTTTGGTTTGGAGGAACTGCACATTTGGGGACGAAAAAGCAGAGTACGCTATTACCATGATGTGTTGTATGACCACATCGGAAAGCAAAAGTGTTTATAGTAGCTGAGGAGCTTGTGGAGCTTGGCAGGGTGAAAGGCCTCCCGTCAAAAGAGAGGAGATGCAATCATCATTAAATATGGAGATAATCATGTAAGGCAAAAAGTTACAGAGATATTTGTATAAAGAATGAAGAGAGACTGTCACACCTCCACACACCTGGCCTCTTGCTGCAGGACGCAGACATAATGGCCAGATTGTCAGAGAGTTGCATAAATCGTCAGATGTCAGTACAGTATGCCAGAAGGGTATTTCAGACACTGTCAGACTATCTGACAAGCACTTCTGTTGAAGTACACCAGCCCCTTTTTGTTTTTCAGCATCCATGGCAATATTTATCAATTCTCATGTGGCTTAATGGGAGCAAATCCTTTCTGCTAAGTTCCAAAATTTTGGGGGAAACTAGTGATGGCCAAATGAACAATTTTCTTTATTTTCTGAGCCCAGTAGATGGCGCTAATTGTTCACCAAAGGGCTGAAAGCAAACTGAATTGCCATTCTTTGAACTTTTTTTTCTTTAAAGCAAGACTGCCATCTAGTGGAGTCAACAGAAACAACTGATGGTTCATGAATCTTCTTTCGGACATCGCAAAGGAAAACCTAAAAGTAGTAGTTTAAGCTGTTGTAGTGAATTGAAGCTCATGGGTTAGTATTGAGATATTCAACAATGACACAAGGGTGTATTGTTTGTAAAGGGCTATGATGCGTTCACACCAAACGGAAAACAAACTTTTACAGTTTACATACAAAGTCAATGCAAAGTTGAGTAATGCAAATATGCAATATCCCTGGTGTTCGTGTATTTGCAAGAGTTGAAATTTTGGCATGTCTGTACTGAGATTCTCTCGATTCTCTTAGTATTCAAAAGGCAGTGAAAAAAATCACTAACAGAGGAAGTTATGAACCAGCATGTTTAGGTTCAACAAAGCAGCTATCGTGGTTATTTTGGGGCCACGGTTGACGACGGAAAAAAAAGGGACGAAAGAAAGCTTTTGGTTTCTACAACTTTTTTTCTTTAAAGCAAGACTGCCATCTAGTGGAGTCAACAGAAACAACTGATGGTTCATGAATCTTCTTCGCAAAGGAAAACCTAAAAGTAGTAGTTTAAGCTGTTGCAGTGAATTGAAGCTCATGGTTTAGTATTGAGATATTCAACAATGACAAAAGGGTGTATTGTTTGTTGTCCGTTTGGTGTGAACACATCATAGCCCTTTACAAACTTTTACAGTTTACATAAAAAGTCAATGCAAAGTTGAGTAATGCAAATATGCAATATCCCTGGTGTTCATGTATTTTTATTTCATTTCGAATTGAAATTTTTCATCTTGAGTGCAGAATTGGCATGTCTGTACTGAGATTCTCTCGATTCTCTTAGTATTCAAAAGGCAGTGAAAAAAATCACTAACAGAGGAAGTTATGAACCAGCATGTTTAGGTTCAACAAAGCAGCTATAGTGGTTATTTTGGGGCCATCGTTTGACGACGGAAAGAAAGAAAAGGGTCGAAAGAAAGCTTTTGGTTTCTACAGTGGCAAGTATTGTGTGAGTAACAGGAACAAACAGAATTGATCCCGCATTCAAACTGTTTAAGGGCTGACCCATTGATAAACTCCAAATCAGAAGGCAAGATGACTGAGTGAAGGGTTTACTAGACAGACTTAAAACAAAGTTTGTGTGTGTCTGTATGTGTGCAAGAGAAGAATTGAGACTGTCATCCCTCAGATGGACCTGGTGAGCGACATGTCAAATCTGTCACTTCCCTCATTGGCTGCCCCACCCGCTTTCCCACAGTCGTCTTCTCCTTGGCCTGATAATGACGCTTAAGAAGGTAATGGTGTAAATGAAAGCTGCCCCCCCTCTCCCCTCCTGCATGTCTCTCTACCTCTCTCTCTCCCTCTGGGGAACAAAGAGGCCTTATTATACCTCCCTGTCAGCGTCGCTCTGTGTCTCACCACTGTACAATCACTGTTTTCAGCAGCACTATCAGCATGGGGTAAATGGAGAGAGAGACTGAGAGAGTGGGCGAGACAGGTAGAGAGAGAATGGGAACGTCTCTCTCCAGTGGCAGTATTCAACACTAGTTATCTAGAAGTGCTTTTTTAGTTTGAAGCGCATCGTTCGTTTGTTGAAAATGTCTTTGTGTGGACCTTTTTTTTTTTTTTTTTAGCTTGAACAGGCAGTGTAATTTATTTGAGGCACGCATTCACATGACACACATAGGAACACACACACACACACACTCCTTAAGTCGAGAGATATCTTCTTATTGGGGAATCTTTCAATAAATCAATGTGACTTTAAACACATTTCCCAGGCGACGCGGCTGACCTGATAAGAAGTGAACTAATCTCTTTTGAGGCTGCCGGGAGAGCTTTGAACCAAATCTACTGTGCATCTATCACCAAGGTTATTTGTCAATGGCTGCTAATCCCAGGTAAATTTCCCTGGTTTTATATCAGGGGTTCTCATGTCTGAAGTTTCTCGGCCTTGGGAAAATAAGAGAGCAGGCTTACAGAAAGTAGGGGAACAAAAGAAATGTTATGGATTTCAGCAGCACAACAATGGTTGAGGGATGGAGAGGGAGCAGAGAGGCAGCCAGGCACGGAGAGAAAGCGTTTATGAATTGTTCTTTACACATCCAAATCACAAGTTGCATGTAAAAAAATAGTTTGTTATTTTAATGTTCATACCAGATCAAGTGTAATATTGGTCTTCTTAAGGAAAAAAGTATATCCAGGGAAAAATGTTGTTGTTTTTTCTTCCTTTTTTCACATTTCTTAGTTCCATTGGACACTGAAATCAATATATTTTATATTTTCAACTGCCCAAACCGTTTTTTTATTATGAGCCTCTACCAAATGGCTGAGATGTCAATTTAGAGTTAGTACACTTTTAGAAATTGGCAATGATTGTTCTTCATTAAAGTTAAATAAAAAAACATTTCATGGTTATCATCTCTTTCTGTGGACGAGAACAATCTGTAAAACCATTTATCAAAGCCAGAAACTGTGAAAACAAAAATTATCATCAAATTTTCACATTTCTGGCGGTCCTTGAACAAGTGATGTGTGATAAATGCCTTTGTCAGGAGAAGTAACCAAATGTAAGCTTTAAATAGTTATATTTCAACAAAATCACTTTATCCTACGAGTCTCATTGAAAGAAATTGCCAAAAGTGAACCGTTTGCATTAATTATATTGTGTGAAAAGCATTAAATGTTGGACCACAGCACAACTGGAGAGCCTTTAATGACTCAGCTGAGACCAACAGTCACTTTGCAAAAAATTCAGTGAATCCTTGCAGGCGTTTTACACAGAGCAGAGAGGAGAGGACAAGAGCATTATAACTGAGGTTTACTGCACAAAAGACATTTTCAAGATCTCCTTACTTCTAGCCATAATTGTCCTGTTTCCATAGAGGCGCAGGACTTATTTATTGCAGTGAAAAACAAGGCCAGAGTGAGTAAAATGTGACAGGAGAACACTCTAAAACGACTTGAGGTTCCAAGGGTTAAAAAAAAATCACACACACACACACAAACAAAGTGGTCCTGAAACCAAAAAAAGTAATATAATATGCAGTGCAGTCTGTGTAAAACTAAATCAGACTTGATCATGTGTGTTTTGTTGCTAGAGCACAGCTTTGGCTTTTCTTTGGCTGGTGGATCTCCTAATGGTTTTCTTAAAACAATCGCTGAGCATTGCCTTTACACTTCAATTCCTTTGGGCAGACATTTAACCCTAAATAGTAAAGAGGGTCATTAAAGGGTTGGATACACCACTGTTCTGTATGCTCAAAAAGTTTTAATGTCATCTGTCATGTGTGCACCCAACCAAGGTCAGAGCGGAGATCCAGGAAACCTGGCTTTGGTCACATCTGCGTAATTTATGAGCACCCAATTAGCAGAGCACACAAACTAATGATTGTGACCAATGTCTGGTCTACAATTTGAAAAATAATGTTCCACCTTCACCTATTACAGGCAGCTCTGTCCCACCACACACACTGTTTGGCAATAAATAATTGATCGGGTACATTACTGAAAGTGGGAAGTTTCTGTCTTTGCCATTTCTAGTGCTGCACTTCCTCACATGGAAAGAAACCTTTCTTTGATTTCCTTCTTTTATTTTTTTTTCCTTTTTCATCCCCTCTTTTTTTTCTCTCTCTGTCTCATGTAGTCCCCCCCATGTGCGCAGAAGATCATGGAAAATCTCGAGCCATATCTGTCATCTGTCACGCTCTCTGATGAACAGTTTTGATCTCTCGCTCCTCTGTTTATGGCCGTTGTCAAGCGAAAAGAATCGTAGCCGTAAGTGCTTACACCAGCGCGTAAATAGTTTGACGTGTGGCTCTGTAACAAAGTTGTAGGAGTAAATAAGGAACCAAACAACCACGCTGTATTGCAATTAAGTTGTACGTCTGCATTATGAAATGTTTGGAGCAGCGTGATTTCTGCTCGCTCTTTTACATTTCCAAGTCTTGATATCAAAAGTGTGCGTTTCTTTGTTCCAGGAAGACTCATTGGCTGTGAGAGATCAAAGGCTAAGCACAGCGTATTATGGATAGCACTCACACATGGAGACACACCACACAGTGGGATCGCAGAGGAATATGTGGAATATAATGTGATTGCTGCTCAATTCTTCCATGGTGAGGTCATGGTGCGAGGGTCCAAGTGAGATTTAGAGAAGAAGACTTTTGCAGCTGAACGGAGCAGGCTTGAAATATTAACATTAAACTCCATATCACGTTAACACTCAGTCAGGACAACAAACATCCAGCTTTTCCCTTTTCATTCCCCCCTCAACAAGCAATAGTTTTATTTGTTAAATATAAAAATTCTAATTAATTATGTGACGTGTTTGGCATCTTTGGACACTTTGAGGTTTCCTCTAGGACTTAAAATAAAGTTATATGAGTCGAAGCAACATTTGGCTGCATGGCATAAGTTTGTAATAACAGATCTGCTGCTTGTGAACAGTTTTAACTGTGTCTTAAAGTATTTAATTATCAGAAAATAAAATAAAAAAAACAATATGTCAACAGGAAGAGACAATCCCCTTTGTTTTAAGAATTGGCTTTGGTGTCCTGTAAAATACATTTTTAATCTCTGTGAGGCCTTTTGTGGTGGATAATAAAGTTGCGTGTAATAAGAGATGCAGTGGCAGCGTATTTCAGTGTTTCTGGAAAAATATAATAATAATAAAGTACAGCTAATAAGCACTTAACGGAAATTTTAAATAGATTGTTGCTTTCAAAGAAGTTAAACTGACATTTTAATAAATCTAATCATACAGTTTTGATGTAATTGAACTAAATTATGTAACAAAGTTAAAGAAAACTATAAAGTCTACAACACTAAATGTTTTTTTTGCCAAAATATTATATTTATTGCATAATGGCATATTATGCAATAGCATTAATATATGATACCACCAAGAGTTGTTGAGTTGTTGATTAATTTTTATTTTTTAATCAATTTTAATGACTGATGATGTCATAAATGTGGTTCCAGCAGCATTTCCATATAGTGAGGATTGAATTCTTGTGAAAAAAAATGTCAGCATGAAATATAGTCCATAGAGACTTTTAAAAAAGGACTAAAAACATTCCTTTTTAGCAAAACCTTTGGTTCCTCCCATCTAGATGGTTTTTAGATTATGTATGTATGTTTTCTGTTTTTAGCAGTTTTTTTTATCCTTTTTATAATTAGAATGTTATGCTTTTAACCTGTAGCACTTTGAGATTTCCTGTAATGTAAAGTGCATTACAAATAAGATGTATTACTATTACTATTATATATATTTTTTTAACATTACATCTGAAGGAGCTGTTCAATATTGATCGCTTCAAACCAAAAGAGAGTGATGTCGGTATTGGCCTTCAGAAGCTCGTATCGGTTGAACCTCCTGTAAGTTTGTGGTTTCTCGGACAGCTCGGAAGACAATTGAGCGATTCTGTCGAGGAGAGACAGAAGGCAGAGAGGGAATGACAGAGAGGGAGAGTCACAGAAAAAGAGAAATGGAGAGCAAGCGATTCGGGGAGAAGGAAGAGACGAGGAGGAAGTGGAGGGGTGTGGGGTTGGGGGGGGGGGGGGCTGATCTTGGAAAGGTTTAGTATATCATAATTATCCCGTTAAGTAACGGCGGAGCGGCCTCCCCGGGGGAATTCGTCTTAAATGGAAGATTTGCAAGGAGAACGGGTCAGAGAGAAAAACGGCTTCCAGTCGGCAGGAAATCCTGTTTACATTTACATAATCATATCAACACTCACTCCTTCTTCTTCGTCGTCTCTTTCTTTTGGATGCCTTTTCAAAAAAAAAAAAACAGGGGAAAGAAACAAATGAGGGAGGGCTTTAGGCTGCTGCTTGTCGACGTTTGTTGTTGTTGCTCCTTTCTTTTTCTTTTTTTTTTCTCTTGCTCTTATTTTCTTATAAGTGCTGCCAGTGTTGGCAAGAATGTCTCATTTTTTAAATCTCTTGCCAGCACCTCCAACCTCCTCTCAACATCTCTCTTTCCACCTCATAATGTCTCTTTAAGTGGGGTTTCTCAGACCTTTTGGCCTCTTTCCCTCAGTTTGGCATGTTGGAAAAAAACAAGAGAAGAAGAGAGAAAAAAAAAGCTAAAGCATAAATAAGGGATGGCGTGCCCGGCTGTGTGAGTCTTAATTGAGATCTGCTAAGAGCAGGCAGCAGATGTTTGTAGCAGCAACTGTTGAATCATCAGAGACCACTGAAAGCCTGTGAAACCATGTTAAAAAGAAGCCAGGTGCTCCACATTTTTTATTTCTCACTTTCTCTGCCTTTTTTCTCTCTTTACATCACTGAAAAACTCAAGTGTCGATGTGTATGGGGAGTTTATCGGAAGAAAATAAATAAATGAGAAACACAAATATATGGGTCAGCAATGGTTTAGCAATGCTAAACTATTGTAAAATGTGCATCTCTATGTTTCTGACAAAAAAAAAAAAAAGAAGGAGAGTAGACATATTGTAGCTCATCAAACTGTAGGGAACATTTCTCTCAAATTAACCGCTGAAATGTAATTTAAATATATTTATTGCTACTTTTAAAATGTAATAAATTTACATTTACCTTGTATAAATGTAGTTGTATATTGGATATGATATACAACTACATTTATTGTTATTACTTTTATAGTATTTAATAGTGTCTGTTATGTAATATTGTAAGATGTATTTATTTATAACTGTGAAGCATCCCTCACATCGTGAGCATGTCGAGTAAAGAGACTGTGACTCATGAAAAAACAACAACCAAACAACTTGGCTGTGATGCCTGCGAGGCAGATTCCACAACATATACGTAAGACAAAGTCATTCTTCACAAAGAATGTAGTTGGAAAGATTTGTGTCTTAGTATTTAAAACACTGGTAGTTTGGGGGGTTTCAGTAGTAAATCTGATGTTTTTTGATAGAAATTAATTGTGCATAGAAAGGCATGCTTTTCTTTCAAGATAGGTTCAATTTGAGAGCCATCTATACTGCCCTACAAAGCAAAAAGGCAGTAACTACACAGAGTGCAGAACTGAGAAAAATGACTTTAAAGTTATCCTGTAATCCAGCCGTTTAAGTTACTGTACAAACCACTACCATTTTTCTCCAAAACGACACACATTTGAGATAAGATGTTTTGTCACATAACAAAGGATGCCTTGAAAGTCATGAAAATGATAATCAAGTCAAGTCAAGTCAAACTTTATTAATAGAGCACATTTAAAACAACCAGGGTTGACCAAAGTGCTGTACAGATATCACAGTTGCAGGAAATACGGTAAAAACTAAAATACTAAAATACATAAACACAGTGCAACAATAGAATAAAATAAATTTAAAATATAATAAAATAAATTTAAAATTTAAATAAAATTTTGTTTTTGCAAGATGTCCACTTAAACTTGATTAAAAGCCAGGGAGAAAAAGTAATAATAATAATAACTCATTTTTGACCAAAAATGCAGTTACTGCCTTTTTGCTTTGTAGGGCAGTACTGACCCGCCATGCTTGCGTTCATTAGTTCAAATGGCAGTAGAGACCAACAAACTTCCCAGTATTCCCAGTAAGTCCGAAACAAATTTGTGGTTAATTAAATTATTTACAATTATAGACAGTAAACTCTGGACTTTTGAGTCTCCCACTGACACTAAACTAGAGTCATCTTATTAAGGAATGGCCATTGAAGTCTGAAATACAGTGATAATGGATGATGAAGACTTCCAGTTGTTCAGAGCTCGTCTCCTCCTCCTCCTCTTCCTTTTGTGCTGACTCCAACCAAACCACCACCCGGCCCTTGAAGCCTTCTCTTGGAAGGCTCCCTAACTGCTCTCATTTATTTACCTGTAACATTTGGAAGCTGGGGTGAACTCCCCCCGTGTCGTGGGAACGCTGGGAAGGAGCGACAGGTTTTCTGTGATTATAAATGATAATAGTTGTAGCTGAGGCAGGGTTACTCTCCTGCCTGTCTTGTTAATCTCCCTCAGTAGAGACTGAGTTGTATTTTTTCATCACAGTATCTGCATCTGTTATCTCTCTGTGATTCTGTCCATGTCTTTTTCTGTACTTTTTTTCCGTTTAACTAATGCAAAAATGTGAAATGATACCTTTGATAGTAGAGATTTAAGGATGACTCACCTGCATCCATATTTAATGAAAGGCCTGATATTTTGGCTTCATTATTTGAAGGTGAGATGTATCACTGAACTCATAGTCTATCATTATGAGTGAGTATTATAGACTTGAGCAGGGCAACACACTTAACTGTTGCCCTATATATGCATATTGCCCTATATAATATTGCCCTATTTGCCGCCGTCTCTAGTTCACGTTCTCCTCCCTCTGTCTACTGTACATACGTCCTCCATACTGTGTCATCAAACGCCTTTTGTCTGTCCTCTTCTTCTTCTTTCTCACAGTCAAATGAATGGGTTTAGGGATACATTTCAATGGCCGATTAACAGACTACTTCTTCCTTCCCATCTCCCATCTGGCTTCATGCCACACCGAATTAGTAACCAGATATGTCACCACCACCGCGCTGGTGCGGATAACACCGTGTGCTTCTGGGAGGGCCGTGGCTTGCAGATTAGCGCCTACAATTAATACAACTGACTCGCAGGAAGGCCGTCTGCTGGCTGGTGTTTTGTGTTCAGTAGCATGGCGGACAAGAAGTTTGCAAAGAGTTAAAATGTGTGAGTCTGTTAAGGCTGGTCAGTGCCAAAGACCTCATGATGGAAATTGAATTTCGACTGAGGTCATGACAGAGTGCCACATAATCAAATAGTACACAGTACATATCTTCTGCTGTTGTATCAAAATATCATAGATTTATTGTTGAATTGTGCAGGTCTACCTCTTCCTGTCTGGCAATTATGCTAAATGAATCAACACACGCTTCTCTGGCATCGTCTTTTTGACCTTTTTCTGCAATTATGTAATAATAGTAACAGAAGGCAATACGGAAGCAATAGATTATTGTAGTCTTTTGTTGTTGTTTTTAGGATGTCTAGTTCTATGGTTACCGTCATCTGACTTCACCCAAATTCATAAACTTATTCTAGTGGATGTCCATAAGCCAATTACAGTGTTTTCAGCTGTTCAGCCCAACAAATCATAAGGAAATACTTATTTAAACTGAAACAGTGGTGCGTTGAATTACGCCAGTGCATTGATTTTTAATAGGCGGCATTTCATTAAAACTTAAGTTTGATAAGCCCAAGATGATTTCATTTGTCATTAGACCAGTAAATAAATGGATACACGAGATGTCTTAGAACGGATTATAAAGTATTGGAGTTTATTTACCAGAGCAAACAAAAAAAATTGTGCCCATGGTCTACACTGAGGCAAGGAGGAAGCGCATGGCATATTTTAATTTATTATTCATATTGTTACAATGGATTTTATGTGAGTAAGTAAGTAAACATGAGCTGTAATATACATGTCAAAATATCATATCATAGTTGGTTCCATTCGAATGGGAAAAAAACACAATTAAAAACTATTTAAATCAAAAGTTAGAGTAAAAACTATAATATTGTCTGTGTGTGTGTGTGTGTGTGTGTGTGTGTGTGTGTGTGTGTGTGTGTGTGTGTGGGATTGGAACATAATTGGTTCTGACAGGTTAAGAAAGAAGTATACATTAACAGCAAGATGAAATGTAGTGCTGTAAGAATGAAACACATTTGATAACAGATAATTATTGAGATTTTAGTGCTCAGGCAGGGTTTTTTTTCTCAGCTTACAAGCTTTTACAGGAAAGACAAAATCAATTTGTTACTTTTACATTGCAGGACAGGGCTTTACAGCAGACTGAGGGCACTAATACACACACACACACACACACACACACACACACACACTGGCATGGCCTTTAGACTTTGTCCTTATCTCCCAGAATGAGGGAAGGATGTTAGTTCATGTAAGCACAAACCTTTTCCCCGCCAACAACAAAAAAAAGAAAGAAAAGAAATAGTGGCAATCTGCGGGGAGAAATGACCTCACCTATTCCTGCCCCCCTGAACAAAAGCTTCCCTTTCAGGACAGGACGGACGGTAGCGATGGTTAGGAAACTCGAGAGCTCAAATCCTCGATTTCCTTGTGAGAACATGAAGGCGACGTGGAGTTACGGAATGACAGAGACACACAAAGTTGTGAATACACATAGCCACACTCAGAGGAGACAAAAAAAAAGAAAGAAAGAAAACAAGTTCTTCAAAATACACCAGCCTTCATTTGACTGTGATAGAACCAGGGCACATGGGTAATCTGGCAGTTTAATGATTTCTTTCTCTCTTTTTTTTTGTTCTTTCCCTCTCACTCTTTTACATTAGACTACAGGCTTTTTCAAAGCACAGTGTGTCACAAGCATTTAAGATGTGGCCTTTTTTCCCCTGCACATTCCAACGCCATTATGTTACATTGTTGCTGAATAAAAGGCTGTATTATGTTCCAGCCCCCCCAGTAAAAGGGCAGAAGTGGACCCAGTTTTTATCTGCTGAACGAATCAATCAGGATTATGTCAGCTGAAAAGAATCACAGACAGCCGTCGCCAGGCACTGTGTCTCTGTGTGCGTCAGTGTGTGTATCCCCTTCTCTGTGTGGAAAGGATGGGAAATTTGCATTGGAGGAAAGCACTTGTTGGTTATGAACATGCCCAGCTTGGTGACAAAGATGTCATTCGGGGTCTAAAAAGCAAGAGGATTTTTTTTCTATTTATGTATTTACCCACTCCCCCCTCAACCCAACCCTTTCTCCTCCTCTGTGGGAGGATTGGAAGGGCACTAATTATCATTTCAGCAGAAATGATTAGGAGATCAAACAGGGATCGAATGCCATTTCCTTCCATTAATGCAGGGGGTTTAGAGTGCCTGTCATGGCTTGGCTTGTCCTAGGGCCTGCAGAGGGAAAAAAACATAACAGGGGAGAAGAGAAAGGAGGGAAGAATGGAGGATGGAGAAGAGGCTTAAGAGGAAGGGAGCGAGGGAGGGACAGGACGGGACAGGGGTTTGGCAACAGAAAGAGCGAAGAGTTATTCAGTTAAAAGGCCAATGGATTTTGTGTGAGTGTAAGTTGAAGACCAGAAAGCCATCATTTGAATAGGGAAAGATAATTAGAACTACTATTTTTTTCTTGTGTGATTATGTGGAAATCTGTGCAGAAAGTGAACTCATAAAAACAAGTCATGGAGGGACGCTGCCAGATATTTGCAGCCTGAACTTTTAAGTGTTACTGCAGAAGGTTAGTCTGCCTCTCAAAGGCCCAGAAACAGCTTCACATGTGACACCCTCCACCACTCAGACAGGACATACATACCCACTGATCAATACCATGTATTTTAATTTTGGAGGGCAACTTTCTGCAAGAAGTGTTGTTGCACTTTCATGAAACATCCAATCCAATCCAATCCCCTTTATTTATATTGCACAATTTTAGCAAACACAAGGTTTCCAAAGTGCTGCACAAACAATAAATACATAACACAATACAAAGAGATGTAGTAAACAATAGAACAGTAAGACGCAATAAGATAAAATAAATTAAAAATGGGATAAAAATAAATAAAATAAAATGTAAAATGTACTGCCCGCACAAAATAAAATATGCATGAATACAATAAAAAAAACAAAAAATCATAAAACATGGACAGATTATGAGAATGGGAGAGACTTTAAAGTGGTTTAGCCTCTTTTTGTGTGTCTCTTCGTGGTTATTTTGTCATGTTGTAGTTGTTTTTTGTCTGAATTATTTGTCCTGAGTCATTTTGTGTCTCTTTGTAGTTGCTTAGTGTCTCTTTGTTGTTGTTTTGCCCCTTTTTTATAGTCATTGTGAGTCACTTTGTTTCTCACTGCAGTTGTTTTATGTTTCTTGTAGTTATTTATTTTATTTATAAGTCTTCTCCTGATTGGAATGTGTCTCTTTGAGTAACATTTTATAGGTGTTTGTAAGGGGTGTTTTCTGTTTTTCCTGATCTAAAGTGAGGGTGTAAAGAAAGAACATTGTGAGGCAAATTTGTGATATTGGGACATATAAATAAAATGTAATTTAATTGAATAGGTGAATTGAAGGATTAGAAAAATAATGAGTAAATGATGCAGCAGAGGCTGATATATCCCACCTTTAAATCAGTAGTATTGGGTGAGGCTCCTACATATCCCATCATGCAGCTGGATAGTGTCTCTCTAGAAAGTGAAGCATTTTGTTCTTAATATTGTTTGTTTATTTAACGAATAAAATGTTATCAAAAAGTCAAGAAGAGCTCTTGAATAATATATCAGACAATAGGTTGACATAGTTTATTAAATATCTATATTTACTAATGATTCCTGTCTCATAACAGTCTCCATTACTGTCCAGGGACAGTTCAATAAAAGTGGATGGTGCAACGTAACTAATAAACTATGAAAATGTAGCTTCCTCTATTTTTAACTCACCTGCTCTCTCTCATGACATAATCAGGGTTTTTTTTTTCCTCAGACAAGATAAAGCTGCTCCAGACGATGTTATATAACAGCTTTAAGCTGAGAAGTATTCTACATGACAAGTCACCTTCATGAATAAAAAAAAATAATAATAAGTGGAGTAAATATAGACGGCTAAACCATCAATTTGCTTTCTGAATTTTCCTGCCATGTGACTTTTTGATGATACATCTTCCTCCCGTTAGGATTCAACTTTGAAAGTTTTTCGGCTAAACCAGAACATAAACAGGCGACGCTGAATCGGCACCTAACAAAGTTGGATGTTTCCATTAAAAGATCAAAGAGACTCGAGGTGGATATCTGGAAGATTAGCGAGAAACAGCGAAGCGAAGGGGCAGAATGGAGAGTGCGGATGAGGTTGTGATTGTTTCAGCACGTCAGATGAGAGAAATGTCAAAGAGAATGTGAGAGATGACCTCTGTGTTCATCGCCCATTAATGACCCTGCAGCTCCCAGCTTCATTTTCCCTCTCATCAAAAACATTAAAAAAAACATTTCCTCCTGTCTCCAATAGTCATTTCCCCCCGCATTGTATTTATGTATTGAAAAAAAGGTAATAGATCAAGCACATTCCATTATTCTCTTATAAGATCATTAGCAAATATAATTAGATATGAAAGAAAGTAATTTGGAGAGGAGAGGGGAGAAAAGCGCTATCAGGCAGAGAAGACAGATTGTAGCATCAGAGTGTTTGGGCTTAAATTGCTCAGCGGAGGTATTATCAAGCCGGCAATCTTTTAGCCTCAGAAATAGTTTTGGAGACAGAGAGCGAAAGATAGAAAGAGGCCACTAACATTCACTTCATTGTGTTTCCCCAACTGCAATCATTCTTTTTTACATTTTACTCGCTTTCCTTTTTTTCCCTCCTCTGAATCTTTCCATCCTGTCATACGCTTCACCTCGTACTAGACCCGAGAGTTTGCAGCAAAACAAAACTGAGTTTATAAAAAGAAAACAAGTTGACATGGAGTCATCACACACAAAAAACACATTATCACAGACAACAGAAAACAGGTAACCTTTTTTACCCACTTCTCGCACATATTGATTCGGCTTTTGTATTATTTTTGCAACTTTAAAAAACAGAAATAACACACAAATTGCGTTCCGCCTTGAAGTCGCTTCGTGAGGAGCCTTTTCGCTGCTCATCTTGTCTCTTCTCTCTCCGTCTCCCCCCCTCCCCCCCACTCTCCACCTGCACACAGGAGTTTTCGTCACTCTTTGTTGCACCTTAACACCATACTATGTTTGTCTAATAGGGATCTGAGTCGAAAGCAGACTGAGAGCACAACAATCCTGCTGCGTTTCACCACAAATTTGCTTTTTTTTCTCCTCCTCACCCCTTCTTCTTCTTTAGTAGTGCTTTGAGGGATTGGGGGAGGGAGCGGGAGGAGGGTGGGAAGGGTGCAGAGGAGGGGTGGCAGGGTGGATGTGGATTTTTCTAGTCTTTTGTGCGAATCACAGGGAATGGTAACTATAAACATCCTGTATTCATTAAAACCATCTAAAAATACAATTTTGGAGGGGGGGAGCGGAGGGGGGTGCGCTCACTTCCTCGCCGCTCCTCCTCGGTGTATACAAGCGAGCCGTGTTATGCCTGGTGCCGCTCATATTTACATATTTATAAATACTGGGCTGTACAATGAGACGGGGCTGTGCCAAGAACAACACTTTCTGCTAGTGTAGGGCCCGGATGCCTGGGAGAGGGAACAAAGGAGCCACAGCCACCTTCAGTGGCACAGAGAGGGTTCACAGAGCTTGACTTTACACACTGTTAAAGTCCATATGGAGGGAGATGGTGACAGATGATGCACTGCAGCCAGCATACTTCTGATGCCCATTTTTCTTCCCTTGTTGTTTTAGACTGTGCAACATAACTTTTAACAATAAATATCTGACCTTTATCCTAATTTGCAACGGAAGGACGTGAGGATTTGAGTTTTCCAAACAGCCTCAGGACGCTGCAGCCTGTCACTATTCTCTTACTGTCCTGATAGTATTCAGATCTTTTACTTCAGTAAAAGTAGCAATACAGTGTAGAAATACTCTTACTAATAAAAACCCTGTACTCAAGTAAAGTACAAAGTATTGGCATCAACATATATTGAATGAATTGAATGAATGAATGCTTTATTTCGGTTACAAAAAACAACAAAAAAAGACAACAAAATAAAATCATGTTTTTTACAAAAGAATCCATCAGACAGCAACTGAAAAAGGAACAGGCTGAAGCCCCACTAAAGGCTTATTTTTGCCTCTCCTGTACCATCTACATGCATATACATTACATTATATACATTACATTAACTGAGTAATTCACATTGTTACAAAACACATGATAGCTTAAACTGAAAAATCAAATTCAATCAAATTTCATTGTAACCCTTGATCATTTTAGATTTGAAAGTCTTCTTGAAAACTAACATAGATATATTAAGTACAGAAGGTAAAAACACTAGTAGAAAGGCCTTTTTCAGTCAAATATCCAGTATTTTATATCACTTTAATGTTGCAGAAAATCATTTATTTGCTTTATACACTGCTGGCTGGGTATCCTAAAAATGTATAATCATTTATTTTACTATTAAAACTTTTTGTTCTAAACAAAAAAGCAAAAAAACGCAGCGTGCCACCAGTCACATATGTGTTTCTTATCTATGTTCTTCCACTTTATCTAATTTAATTAATTTTAAAGGCCTGCATGGGTAAAACATTCATTCATTCTCAATAAAAAAGGAAAGCTCCATCCTAAATTAAAAAAAAAAAAAAGCTCAAACATTTTTGTTTTTTTCTTTTTCTCTTTTATTATTTTCTGATCATCAGATGTATCATGAGGCCCTTTGTGGGGGCCCTGACCCAAGGTTGGGAACCACTGCTCTTGTGATATCTAGCCATGCAGATAATCTTTGTTTTTATTCATCCTGATTTTGATATATTTTCAATTCAATTGGCTTTATTGGCATGACGTAACAATGTATATATTGCCAAAGCAAGCATCAGAAAAAAAGATAACAAGATAAGGAAAGCAATATTTACAATAAATTATTATATTTAAAAGAAAAGAAAACTTTTTCCTTTTTGATATATCTGTCTGAAATTTCTGCTAATATCATAATGTATAGAGCTTATCTACCTATTTATAGTTTGCTCCTGTGTGTTACTGAACTGCTCAACGCGTTAATTGCTCCCAGGAGATAAATAAGTGTTTTGAATTGTCTCACTTCAGTATTATGGAGGTGAGTAGAATTTTAAGTTGTGGTGCTTAGAGCATTGAAAAATAAAATAAAAGTTTTATTTTCATAAACACTACTCAGAACTAATTTCTAAGATGACTCAACATGACAATGTTTTATCACGTTTGTTCTGTGGAGACATATTTTTACAAAACAAAACAGTCTTGCAAATTGCAAGAGTTGAGTGAAAAAAAAAATTGATTTAATTTGGGTGAATTGACCATTTAATTGGACTGTTTCAGCATATTATGTCGCCATTTTAAAAGCTCGAACTGAAGTTGAAAACAAAATGTCAGCTGCGTTTCGGTCCATTTTAAAATACCCATCGACCTTCAAAAATCTATATTAACTAATGGTCATCAAAAAAAAAAAAGAAAGAATAAAGTGGCAAAATGTTAAAAAAACAGGGACACCAAGTGTTTCTCAGTCATTAGTGTTCGCTATAATATGAAGAAATGCTGCACAAATGTGCCAGGATAACAGTCTCAAGAATCATAGGGTGTTGCTCTGCAAACTGCCAGCTTCTACTTGGTGAACGCCTGTTGTGTGATGTTTTCACAGACTGCTATTAATGTCAGGTGATGCCTCTGAGACCACACACTCACACTTATTCACACACACACACGGTCCAGCGTCTCCCAAGGCGGTCTCCGACACATGCTCAGAGTGCAGTGGTATGCCATTGTTCCATCCTCCTACCCATTTATCCATTCTGTTAAGCATGACACATGTATTAACAGTGGATGGATCCTGGAGCTGTGTGTCCTCACACCATATGTTTTCCTTTCCCAGGTCCTATCCTCTCCAATAACCACCCGTAACCATCCACGTGCTATATCGCAACACGCCACAAGAGGGCAGACTTACTCTTTCACATTGTGTTTTATATCCCGTTCCTTAAATACGACACAGTAATAGTCTGATCGTTTTTGTTAAGATAGATTTTTATAATTCTGGCATCATGTATGCATACTGCAGCAGCTCCTAGGACAGAGTATTTGAAGGAAACACATAGATAAAGCATTGCATTCATGTGATAAATGAATGCCAGGCAGGTTTTCCGTGTCTGTGAGGTGCATCTGCCGCCTGCCCGAATGGGAAATTAAAAACTGTGAGGGGAAGTTATGCTAAATCTATAAAGTTGGCCAGGAAATCTCTCCCCCTTCGCAGTGGCAGTTGTTTGGGGAGAAGGAGCAGCGTGCTTAAATAATAACATTCCAGGTGGCTTAGTTAATGAACAGTGAAAATCAAATATGGGGCCTAATCTGGAGCTCGTTACAGGAAGTTTCTTTACAGGGAAGTCAAAGGCAGGAAGTGCCCTTGGGGAGAGAAAGACACTTTTTGAAGCTTCAAAACAGGAAAACTTCATTTTTTTTTTGTTTATTTTAGTTATGTTATTGTATATAAAATACATTTTTCATTGTACATTTTGCAACACAAGCAAAACTGTGATGTTTAATGCTGGCTTTTTTTTAAAACCATTTTTCAGAGGCAAATCAACTATTCATTTAGTTATGACTTTTATTACAATGAATCTCCATCAATAGGTAAATTACTGGTGAAAATGTATGTAGAGGTATTCTCAGTTATCTATATGCAGGCTTCTATGCCCTATGTACTGTCTTAGACTGCCATCTTGTGGTGAAAGTTGGTCATGAAATCATATTATTTTTTAGTAAGGAATTATTATACGAAAATCTGATGTGTAAACATCAGTCAGTTGACCATAAAAGAGAGGCACCCTTCCATGTCCACAGCTGTACTCTTACAGTCAGGTTAACTTCATCCACCCTTACTTATTTTTGTCTTTTTTTAGGGGTGTGTATGGGGGTCTTTAGGTGGAGATCCCTCCAAAATACCACATTAACACCCCAATATCTTGATGAACACCATAGAAAGCTCCATGCTATGATTTGGTATGAAAAACTTCTAACATTTTGGAGATTTCTGCAAGAAATCAAAAATTTTAGCAAGTGGGTGGCGAGCATTTCTGTTCTGGAATCTGCTGAGAAAGCCCCTTATTGTCAATATACATATGGAAACCATCCATCCTCTGAATGCTCTTGGTCTCTAGCTTGTAGTTGTAAAGTTTCATGAGGCTGTGATGATAATAGAGGTCACAACAGGACATGTTACACAGTGAGGTCAAGTTTAAACAAACGCTCTCACTACAATGAAAAGGCTACTATGTGGGCTAACACATAAATCACATAAAATTGAGCTAATTTAATCCAGAACAGTCTCAGCTACAAGTCCAAGGGGGCTTTAGGACCCCAGAATGCAGAAACATTCAAACACAATAGGCAAAAATCACATTCACACTGCATTAGACAATCTGTGTGATTTTTGCCCCAAAATGCATGAGATTAGCACAAAGCAGGCATGTCTCTAAAGGGGAGATTAGTGGATATTTGTACTCAGGTACCTTGAGGTCAGAGGTCAAGGGATCACTTTGTAAAAGGCCATGCCCCAAAACTTAGCCTAATTATGGACTATTATTTAACACCCTTTTCAAACATAAACATGACTAATATAAATGAATCTCCTTTAGTTTCATATGATATCAATATCTTCACTTTAAAGCTTTTAAACTGAGTCTGCTACAGCTTCTAAAAGCTGAAAGTCGTCTGAATACACCAGCTTTTCAATCAACACCTTAACCAATATTATTCAAATAAAAAATATATTTGTAATCATACTTAAGTATCACATGATCTGAAGTGAAAAAGTAGAGCATTACTGCAGAAATGCGTGTGAGACATGGAGTAAAGTAAGTGTTGGTGGGGCGATGTTGGGGTTGTTCCCTCCATGCACAGACAGCTCCAGAGTTATTACTCAGAGCTGAATCTAAAGGATGTTTTATCATGTTATTAGCTCTTTATTTTCCCTCTGTTACGCGGCACTTCCTTTCATTTTGACATCCATTTCCGTCCTTGCGAAAGCACAGCTCAAATAAACCTGTGTTTTAATTTGGTTTTGTCAGATTCATAACGCCACTTTAAAAGAACATGACATGCAAATGTGTTCGGTGGTGTTTTATTGCAAAATAATTTTCTAAGAAGTTGCTGAGGGAATGAAAGTGTAGAAAAAGGAGGGGGGGTGCTGGGGACAAGTTGTATTATTTAGTGGCCGCTGCTGTGGGACCTAATTACAGTTATGCATTTCTTACTGTCTTACCGAGTCTTAAAACTTTTTTATTAGAATTACTCACTTCACTTCTCACCCACTGTCACACTTCCTGTCACACTTATTGAGCCAACCAACTTGATTGTAACAAGTATGAAACTACTCCAGTTGTCATAACCATAATGTGTTAGCTGCTCATATCGTTTTAGAAATGATTATTTCACTGAGCAGCCCATCACAGACTCACAATGTAAGCTCCTGTGTACAGAGGATGCAAAACATAAAATTAAGAAGAAATGAATAGGAGATTTGTACAGTAGACGCAGCAATCTAATGGAAGCTCTGCTGACCTTGCTTGTGTAAAAAGCAGCCTCGTACCTTTCTAATAGTTACTAACAGCGATTGTTGCTGTTGAATGCAATGCAAAACAATAGCGCTGCATCATAGAGGCAATCTTAGGGATTACAGTAGCTCAAAGTATTCCTGTATGTTGATATACTAAATGCACATACCATCAGTATATTAGCAGATGAGAGTGAAGTTATTTAAATTTAGACACTACAGGCAAAACCATTCTCCATGAACTCGTCGATTTGGAAGATTTTTCGTCTATTTTGGCTTCCCTTTTTTGGCATTCCTGTCTTCTTTACACTAGTGGAATTAAGTAATCCAAAATACATATATTGTTGTTTATTTTATGTTTATTTGTCTATTTGTGTCTGTAGATTTCTCCTAAATTCACCAACGTTAGCGTTAGGTAATACACTCATTAGTATATTTAAACATAATCACATAAAAACACTCTGATTTGACTCTAATATGTAAACTTTACACCTGACTGCATCCAAAGTTCACATATATGTTGAATTCACACATACATTAAGACAGTGCCTCATTTGCATATATTTAAACGGACCATTTCATAAAACTTGTAATACATTTTGTTTTTCGTAATGTCGGTGATCGACTGAAGTTCCATGGTGATCTTTTCGTTAAAAATTGTATTCTATTCACCTGTGTACTTAATAGCAAAGGTGAAATTTGAGACTGTGAGCTGAAGGTATTTCTGTGTTTTTTTTCTTTCTAATAATGGGACTTCTCTTATAATGTGTACAATTTGAATCAAGGAGAGACACTTTAAAGGGTCAGTTCACTGAAATAACACAAACAATGCCTCACTCCAAACACTGGAGACATTCAGTGATATTTGATATTCCAGCAACTCCAAAAAATGGAGGTGAATTGTATTTTGCTTGTTGAAAAAATTGTATTTAAAACCTATTTTTTCATCTCTGAAAACAGGAGGATAAAAAATGTTTTGCCAAGTAAAAAAAAATGTCTTTAATATTATTATTTACTTATTTTCTTCCAGGTGAGTTTTAATTTCTCCATGCACTCATTGCATGTTAGCAAGTTATGTAATACAGCTGTCATGTCTTTCTTTTGGAAACTAATGAGTTGTATTCAACACTAGTGTGATTATCAGTAAATGGAGAAAATAAAACTTACCTGGAAGAAAAAAATAATGCTTTTAGTCCTATTTTGAACATGGGGTAGTGGTGCAATTAAAATAAAAATAAAAAACACTCACGAAAACCTGTTTGGCAAAACTTCTTTTCACCTGGTAAAATTGAATTTCTCCATATGTTCACAGATAAACTTCTAATATACATATACACATTCATACTATTAAGGAATTTAGAAAGATTATCCTGCTGTCAAATCTGTCATGAGAACAAATTTAGAAAATGGATCACCAGTTTTTTTCTCACCTCCCAGGGCTTCCCTAGCCTCATCACTTCATTTCATTTCATTTTCATTTTATCAATTTTTCTTTTCGAACCGAAAAAAAAAACCCAACATAAACTACAACAGCGTAGCATATTCATACACATACTCACATAGGCACCATTAAACAGATGTACATAAACATATAAACATTTACACACATACAGTATATAAAGCCCTATACATATACATGCATCTGCCCCGTTTAAGTAATAAGATAGAAATAACAACCAGTTAACTTAATATTCAATATGCATTTCCTTATATAATTTTGGTTCCCAAAAAAGAAAAAGAAAAATTATAACTTTATTTTTAAAAATTGTGTGAAATGACTCTTTAAAGTTTGATTAAAGTGGCCGTGGCCGTGTGCAAAGTCTGAAATATCTCCCCATCCATCAGCCCCACTGACCGTTTGATGCAATGCTTTGTGTGTATGTGTGTGTGTGTGTGTGTGTGTGTATGTGTGTGTGTGTGTGTGTGCTGCAGGGTGGGGTCGGTGTGTTGGGTCCGTGGTGCTAATCTGCCTCTTGTTCTCTCATTGGCCGTAGTGCATCTCTGGGTAGGAGAGGAGGACCAGCCAATGACCCATGACCCCGCGCTGACCCACGACCCCAACCATCTTAACAACGACCTTAACCACCCTAACAACCATAACCTAGGTGACCCCGAGGGGCTGGACGCCCACGCTGTAAACAAAGACTAACGGCCCACACCGGAGCAAGGCAGGATGATGAGGATGAGGATGATGATGAAGGCGATGAGGAGGAGGATGATGAAGGATAAATGAAGGAGTACACTATAACAAAGACTTTATTTAAGATGAAAAAAAAAACACATACTACCGTCAGAGTCAAGTGAACTATATGAAGGAAAGTTCGGGACAGTTTCCTTTGGGGACGGATTTGCGAGATGCTTGGACACTAAACAAAGTGACGGCAACTTTCCTGTTTTGTCTCCTGTGGTCTGAATGCCCCTTGTCTTTGTTGTCTTTTCTCTTATACAATGTTTCTTTTTTTTCTTTTGATGAAACTACCTGTCTGATTAGCACTTCCTGTAACTGGCACCGCAATCTCTGATACATTCCTTGAGCTAGAAAGGTGTGTCTTTTTCTTTTTTTTTTTTTTTTTTTCAATTAGGACTGAAGTGTAGTGCTTAATCAAATGCTTTCAAAGACTTTTCTCTCCTGTTAAATGAAGAAGACAGTTATTTCACGAGTCCACGGACCACCATTATATTGTACCTGGAATGTATTCTACTGTAGAATAGAAACTTTACCGGACTGTTGACAGTGACCAAGCACATTTCCTGTCACGCCAGCCATTTGTGGCTCTCCTATCAGCTGTCATACAGTCACTATTCATGTCCCATGACCATGCATCACACTGGTTATGGTTATCAAAGGACAGGGCACCATATGACAATCTACAATGCAAGAAATAATATGGTATTGCTGGTAGAAAAACATACCTACAGTTGACTTTTTGATGATGGTGGTGCTAATGATGATTGTGAAGAAGACAGAATATTCAAACTGCCCTAAATGTACTTATAATACTATATCCCCCCCTCCATAACCAGGCCAGTACAGGCCTCCACCCTGCTATATGGCTCCCTTTGTCTTTTTTTCTTGTTCTGTATCATTCAACACGGCGCCCATAGACGCTTAATGTACATAGAGAGATATACAGTAGTTAAAAAAAAAGTGAAAACAAAAGTTTTAAAGCATTTGTGACAAGGAAAAAGCAAACAGTAGTTTACACGGCCAAAAGGTAGGCATTCTTCAAGAGTTTGACTGAGAAGAATTAAAACAAACAAGAGAAAAAGATCTCAAAAACAAAAAAGGGGGATCAGTTTGTTTCTTTATCGCCCTCCACCCCTTTCTCTTCATCTCTCATGTCAACCTCAAGGACTTTAGTGTTGCAGTTGTTTCTAAAATACTGCCACCGATCATTGTTGCACAGTGTTACTGACTACTGAAAATGGTTTGATGTATTTACTTTAAGATGAGAAAAAAAATAACAAAAAAAATGGAAAAAAGACATATTGTGTATAGCCTTAGATACAAGTCATCTGTTATTGCTTCTACAAAGCTATGTAGCTGTGCTAGACTGTAGGACGTAGGGTTGATTTTATTTTTAATTTTTATATGTACTGTACATTAATGCCTTCTCCATTTAATGATCAAAAAAAAAGAGGAAAAAGATGACAATCGTCTCCTGTGCTGCAAACATATTTGCCCCCATATATACAGAATCCATTATGCATAGAGGGACTTAATCCTTTCTTATTTCTTTCATTTGTTTTGGTTCTCAGAAGTATTTTGCACTGTGATAGTATTATAAATCCAACCTATACAGTACAAAACTAGCTAACTAACTAAACTGAAGGTGTGTGTTTGTGTGTCCCTTGGCATTGTGAAATGTTTCTACGTCATTTTTTGTGAACCCAGAGAAAAATTCTAATGCGGTATGTACAGTCCAAATATAATACTTATTTTAGTTTGAGCAACCTCTATACTGTATGTGGCTTTGACAAAATGTTACCCCAATTTCTTTTGTATGCAAATTCCCTTTTGACCCGCAGCGTAGGCCCCGATCCTGCTTCCGCCTGCGTGAATTCAGTGCTCAGATTCCAACTTGAGGGGATTTTGCTGCAGTACAGCCTCTGTTCTTTTCCCCCATTTTAATTTGATTTATGTAGACTACAATTAACCATTCTTTCAATTCCAGTATGCCAGGAAAAGAGGGGGTTAAAAACTAAAATAATAAGAGTGAGACATATGAAAAGCGAGAAGTAATGGTTGTAGGGAAATATAACAGGGTGTTTGAAGGGAGGAATTCTGGAAATGGGGTCTGAGTAAACCAATCAGACGTATCCTGCTGGAGGCACTGACCAGTGGCTTTGACCTCTGACCCCTTCTCTGTTTTCCGGGGGTGTAAAGATGAGAGATTAACGGCGAGAGTCTGACTTGGGCTCTCTCCTTCTCTGAACCAGCTATAATGAGCATTCCACTCCACATATTATGTACAAAACCTGTCTTGTGAGCTGAACACTCTTTATGTTTCACTGTACCCTCATGGCAGATGCTTTGTTTTGTAACTACTGAACTGTACTTATAGTAAAAATAAAATGTATTCAAACTAAAAAAGTGGATTCTCACGGAGCAACGGCCTGTTTCATGTTTTTAATTTCTTCATTTCTGACAGAGCGAGAGAGAATCAGGAAGGCGAGCGGCCGTGTCGGAGCGTCACAGTGTGATCAGATGCTGGTAAACTGTTTGGAGAGTAGTCCATCACGACAACGCAACTTATTATCTCTCAGTCAATTTGATGGCAAAGCTTCACGGATTGTGATCATGATGTCGAATACACACAACTAAATTACTGTCTGCCTACTTTGTCTCCCAAAGGTGTCCATAAAATAGCTGTAGTGAAACAATATGGGGATGATGGGAAACATGTAAGCATAAATGCAGAGAGAAGATTCACACATTTAAATGACACAAATCCCTTTTAGATTAGAGACATACAACACACTGTAATCAATTATTCTGTAGTCATTTAATTTTACTTAATATATTTCAGGGATGTCAAACTCAAATACACAATGGGCCAAAATTTAAAACTTGAATAAAATCGCGGGCCAACATTGAACAAATAAACCTTTTAATATATACCAAACATGTTTTGCTTTAACATTAAATATGGAACCAGCAACGCTTATAAACATACAATATATAACTAAATAGTGCAGACATGCAAAATCAAATTTAAAATAAAAAACACATCAATGTCATTAATTTACAATAATAATATAATAATTTGGTATTGCCTCGCGGGCCAAATAAAATTACACTGTGGGCCAAATTTGGCCCGCGGGCCAGAGTTTGACACCCCTGATATATTTGATAAAATGTAAATGCGTCCTTGATTTTGAGGCAGTTGTTTAAGTAACTTTAATTTAAAAATGTTTGAGATAGAATCTACTTATTTTGATCACATTAAATATAATCTTTATGTGTATGTAATTATAAATCAAGAGAATTTTGAATGAATCCAACACAATAGAATTAGTCCGTTTTTAATTGACAGGCACTTCCTGTTAAGTTGTTATTAACTCAACTTGTAACTTAGTTAGATTTAATTAATAATATTGCCTGCAATCTGTTGCCTAAATTTTATTGAGTAGCTATTGTTTATCTTTTTTTACAGTGTACTTCATATACAGTTTTTCTCTTCCTCGTCCACTTTGTCTCCAGGTTGAGCTTTTCTCTGTCTTTGTCTCTTACTTTTGACTAGTTCCCCTTTGTATAACACAAATATATTATTTAACCTTGATCCTCTCTAGGGAAATTTTTCACTTTTCAATTTTTAATCATTTTCAATCTTGTGTTAATGTATAAGGCAAACATTTTGGCAAGGGTTTAATTTACTTATTTATTTTGGATATGAGTCTATAGTAAACTGTGTAACCAAATACAGGCTCTCAGACCTTTAGGGACAAAAATGTCCCCAATAAAACTAAAACAGTATTTTTTAAGCATAAAACTGTGTGTTCTATTATATCAGGATTTGAATCTGGAGACCAGGCTTCAAAATTGTAGTTTATGGTATTTTCCACTAGATTGAGCCATTTTCACATGTTTGCCCAATGCTGCAAATACATGCTGTTTCCCTGGTTTCCACTAGGGTTATTGTGCTGTATTATGGAAGAAAAGAAAATGCATAAAAATGAATGTTGTTTGTAGATGGCTTCATACAAAGCAACAGTGAGGTTAAAAAGGTTAAAATGAAAATATGTTACAGTATTATTAGCATAGTTTATCAGGACTGATGCTAGTTAAAGTTGTATTAAAATGTAGTGTTTTTATAGCAGTTTAGGAAGGGAACATTTTAGTCTGCTCAGGTAACAAGTGGGAGGTGTTTTTTTACCACTGCACAAAAAATAAAAATGCATCAAAAAACGATGTTGCTATATGATCAAGTGTTTATATGCAAGTATACAGACATTACATTACTCAGATCTTAAACCCATTTAGCTGTAAAATTACAATACTGCATTTATAATTGTACTTTAGTAAAATTATGGCTATATTATCAGCAAAAGGTGGCAAAAGCAAACACTCTCATAAATAATATTCATAAATATTACCTGGGAACTCTACTGTAGCCAGCTGTCTGGCACGTCTTCTGAAGCTTGGAAAACAATTCAATGCAACTGAATTAAGAAAGCATTATTAATAGTTGAATTAAATACACAATGTTTTTGCACGATTATCCCATCTGAAGAATTCAATATTCACTTTTTACTAAAAAAAACAAAACAGTTACCTTTGGTTTGGGTGGAGTTTTTCCTCTGCTGATATATTACAGATTGACTGTAGAAGCATCTGTTGCTGTCTTTGATGTGTGTGAAGCACTGCTGCAGCTCTTGAGGATCAATAAAATACAAGCCTTAGTTTTGATGTTTTCATACTGTGAGGGATCAATTTTAAGTGTACAGTCATTGATTAGATTATTCAGAAGAACCTTTGCACAAATGCATGATTATGTAGCCTATAATAACAATACAAATATTTAAAAAACCATCACAGATTCCCACACATTTAAACCTTTAATTACAATTAAGTACATTCTCTCTGCTGCCATTCAGGCTTCATTATGTTTTACCTGCTTTTAAAACTCACCACTGTTAAAAAAAATATTCATCCCCTCTTCAATCTGACTTTATTGTGCTCATTTTTTTTATTATTATAATCATACATTTTATTCCATATTAAAGAGTTAATTTGCAAAACTAGATATATCTGTTTTGATTCATTTTACTATTTTACTAAGTTCCAAGTTTTTATTTTTTTGGGTGCAGTCCAGGAATGTTTTAAAAGGCATTTCAAACTTTAAATTTTGCTAAATGTATGTTCACCGTGCCATTGCGGGGAAATTACTCAAAATCGTGTTAGTTTATTGATTTCAAAGATGGCTTTTATTTGTTTTTGCAAATAAACTCACATGCATGTAACATATATTCTTAAATGAAGCCTTTTTAGGGTAAGGGGGTCTGGATTAAGGGCAGCAATATGACCAACAAGATCAGTGTTTGTATTGATATCACAGAAAAAGCCATTATTGTCAGAAATTATCCAAATCAAATCAAATCAAATCAAACTTTATTTATATAGCGCTTTTCATACATAGAAATGTAACACAAAGTGCTTTAAAAAAAAAAGAATAAGAATTAAAAACTGACAATAAAATGACAAAACCCACCCCTCCCTCCCCCACATACACATCTGTATGTACACACACACGCACATAGACACGCACGCACACAAACACACACTCAGACTCACACACAGCACATATTGAATGACAGTGTAGCACAATAATCCAACATTTCGGGTATTTTATCAATCCATGTCTGGATTTATCAGAAGAATAGACAGCATTCAGGGTCAGGTAGATATTAGTTTATAATGGGTCAGAGTTAGAGATCAATGTAGGTGAAAGCATTACAACTTGATTAAAATAAATATTCTTGTGTGTGTGGGAGTCTAAATACATTAAAGCAGTTATCATAATCCAAAAGTAGGTCCCTCCTCACAGAGCTCAGTGCCTCAGTTGACTTTGCTTATCAAAGAAAGAAATATTTCACGCTTGATCCGCGCCGCATTGATGGAATCCGTCTTTGTGTTAACCTAACGTCAGGACCCTGAAGGCTGCCGCGCCGCTGGGAGGCTGCCCAGGTCAATGCCTTACTAATTTTTAAACGGATCAGCTGCACTGCACCAGATGTGGGGGGCCTCACGCCACGAACCTCCCGAGTCTGCTTCCAATAAAACACACATCCTGAGAAAGTAACTGTTTGACTGGTTTATATCTACACACACACACACACACACACACACACACACACATACACATGGCCAAGGATGTTTCAGATGGCTGAATGTGAGACTGAGCAGGAACAATCAGGATATTACTTGCTTTCCCTGTGTGTGTGTGTGTGTGTGTGTGTGTGTCTGTCTGTCTCTCTGTGTGTGTGTGTGTGTGTGTGTGTGTGTGTGTGCATCATGTATTGTAAATTTTGGGTGCATGCGTGTTTGTATGTGGGGGTGTAAGCATGCATGGGTGATTGTGTGTGTGTGTGTGTGTGTGTGTGTGTGTGTGTGGGTGTGTATGCATGTTATCCCTATACATTTGAGTAGGTGTGTGTCTTCATGTAACAGCGCACATGTGTCTGATTAAAGAACACATTAGGTCATCTTTCATTCCATCCGGCCTGTCGTGTGTGTGTGTGTGTGTGTGTGTGTGTGTGTGTGTTGCTGTTCAGCTGAGCAATTTCAACATTTGAAGCGACCTCTTTCACAGTGTGATGAACACCGCTGTTTGCCCTTCATTTAACTTCCTCTCTCGTCATTTGCTCTGTCTCTCCCCCTGTCTTTCAATTCTCTCTCTCTCTTCAGTATCCATTTCCTTCCATTCTCCTCCATGGCATGTTGTGCAGCCGTGTGTGTAAGCACATGTTTGTGCATGCATGCTGGCGTGTTGTATAATTGTCTGCGTGCTTGTGCGTCTACGTGTGGATTGATGTGTTTAAGATGACGCTCTGCAGCGGTTTGCAGTTGCCAGCGTTTGGTTGGTCACCGGGCAGATGGTGACCTGCAGATGAACCCGTCTTCCTGCTCATTTGTTCAGCTGCCTCTAATTTTCCCTCCTCCTTTACATTAGAATGACTGGGGTCTTACAGTACAGCTCTCTGGTCGCACCACTAGAGGGCGCAGCAGACCAGGTTTTGGTGCAGAGCTGGTGGAGGGTACGCTCCTCCTCTGAGGAAGTTGCACGTTGCATTGCAAAGAGAGACATTGAATGTAATTAAATGTGTTCTGTTAATTTGAGCTTTTTTTTTTTAGCAACATTGTATTGTTTAATTTTCATTATTTTAGGCAAAGAAATCATAAATAAACAAATAATTTATTATTTCCACATCACAATTGTATTGTTGATGATGTGTCAAAGCTAGAGATACAATAAACTAACTAACCAGTTAACTAAATACCTAAAAAAAACAATAACAAAAACATAATTAACTGAATTATTAAAAATGTAAAGATAAAGTGAAATAAAATAATTTTTAAAAATCGAAATTTTTATTTGGTGCCTGGTCAATTTATTTTGTATTACTAGAGACTTTAAATTAACAATATAATAAAAACATTTTATTTATTTATTTATTTATTATTAAAAATGCTGGCTACATTCCTATCTTTATTCTCTTCAAATGGAGGGTCAGAGAAAAAAGAAAATTGAAAAGTGTCATGCTTTTCTCTGCTACCTTCAAACATACGTTCTCTGACTGGTCCAGGCAACAATTATGTTCTCTCAATTTTCTTTGTCTAATTTTCAATTTTCTTTGTCTAACTAGAGATCTCGCTATTGTCCTTTACTCTTGAAATTGTCCCTGACTATGCTCTCAGTTTTTAGGGTGTAAGATTCAGAAACCCTTTTATATCTAATACTGTTTACTAGTTTAGCACTCAGCGTTGAGCCTAAATAGAGTTAGATTTTCTTTTCACCCACATTTTTTTAGTCCAGAACTGCGCTCTGCATGGTTCAGTTTTGTTTTATTAGATTCTTTGATTTGGCATCCCCTGAGGGAATACTTTTTACCTTTTACTTGTGTCTATGCAGCATATCATTATTTCATTATTGTGAATATTGTAAATACACCAATAACCAGAACATAAGAAAGCCAGGGGCATTGTGAAATAAACAAGAAACACCAGTGTAACATGAGACGACTGCACTAGTTTACAAAAGGCCTGTTTGTTTGTTCATTATTATGATTATTGTTACTGAAAAACTAAGTTAGGTTCACATGTGTTCCTCTCTCTTCCTCTAGATAGCCTCCAAGGGCTGTAACAAAGGCTTCATGCAAAAATTCAACTTGAATACATTGTGCAAATCAAGGACTTTGTTCCAAACCACATGAAGTCCCAAACTAAAGGTAAAATGATTAATTCTATAATACAATACAATTCCCAAAATGTAAAGACGATAGAACAAAAATATATCAAATGCATCACTTCAAAATGAACATTTAAAAAAAGTTTCAGTCAGTTTGAACAAAAAACGAACAAAAATCAAACAACAAAAACAAAAAAAACATATATATATATATATATATATATATTTGTACAGTTTTCAATTGAATATATGTTACAAAAAATTTACAAATTATTGCATTATGTTTTTTTATGTGTAGGACAACATTTTGGGAATCAGGGTTGTAAATGAATATGCCCTCTCACACGGATTAAATTACTGATTGATGTATAAAAACAGTCATTGTACTGGACTTTGCAGTAAAAAAAAATGTGCTGGCACAATTTGCTAATCAAATTCAAACTTTTAAATCAAATGATTTGCCAACAACGTATCAGTTGATTGTTTCACTGCATTTTCTCTGATTCTAGCATCTTAAACTTAAAATGATTCCCCTTCTCTGTTTTTAAATCACTTTAATTTGATGAAAGTTGGTTCAGAGTCTGAGCAGAGAGTGCCTCCATCCTGCTCGGCACCTACGGACGCGACTTGGCGTCACTTTTTAACGCCCTGGGGACTCACATGCACTAACATGCTGCTGGACTGGCTACCACAACAAAGAGCAGAGAATCTTGCATTAAAACACACACAGAGTGATCGTGACTTCATTCTCTGGTCAGGACGCCTTTACTGCACTACATCTTTACATAGGAAATATTAGTTTGCTGCTATATTATTGTTCTGAATATCATCTAAAGTAACTTTAACTTTAGGTTTTGGATTGTGAAATGTACCATCAAGTCATTTCAAGATGTAAATTTGCAGTTTGATAATGTATAATCAGCATTTCCCACTATTTTATGATATTTTATGACCAAACAAGTGATGATGAATAAAAAAAGAAATCAATAAAATGATCAATAAGGAAAAATAACTGTTAGCTACAGCTCAGATTTTCAGCAGAACACACTAAGAAATGCTAATGTGACAGCTTGTCCCCTCATTCTCATGCATCCTTCTGTTTCCTGCTAAGCATCTGTGCTTATGTATGTGGGTGTGTTAACGTCTGCATGTGTGTCAGCCTGCGCCCCGCAAACTGTGTGTGTTTGTGAGTGTGTGTGTGTTTTTTGCGGGGCTGGTGTGTTATGGCTTCCCTCTTTCTCTCTCCTGAGCTCTTATGAATCGATGATCATGTGGTGTAAGGGAGATAGATGGCCCCCAGCTCCATCTTGTCTCCTCTAATTGTAAAATATTAGTTACATTAGACTCTGGCCCATGATTAATGGAACTTATTTGGAAGGTGGACTCTCTCTCACGCACACATACTTTCTTTCTCTCCCTCTCTCTTGGTTACCAATGGTCTCCAAAGTCTCTTCCTGAAAGAATTGAGTGATTTCACTTAAAGCGGACAAATAGGCTTCCCCTGGTAGGGAAAGTGAAGGAGAAAAAGACAGGAAAGAGGCAAGAGGAGGGGGAGATGGAAAGGAAATGAGGAGGGGAGATAAGAAAGAAGGGAGAGCTTATAAAAAGGGGGTAAATAGCAGCTCTACCGGAAAAGGTTTTAAAGAGTTGTGGTGTTGGTTTGGATCGAGCGATTTAAGCTCCTCGGAAGATAATTCAGAGTTAGATTAGTCCGTTTGCAGGATCACATTCACAAAATGCTAAACATGATCAAGTCTTGATCGTGTTTACAAGCTGATCTCTGTGAAAGAGGGATATTTTTGCTAATTTTACCTGCTTGGCATAAAGCATCCGGAGAAGTTATGACAGTGAGAGGACGCAGTGCGGAGCAGCAGCAGTGAGAGTTTGTTCTGTTGAGAGAAACACATGAATGTACAGACACACGGACCTGATAAGTCTTCTCCTCCTGTTTTGCACAAATTGGATGCAAGTCCTTGAGGAGCACCTGGCCAGGGCAACATGACACACACACACACACACACACACACATGTCTTTGTGTAGTTGTGAGGACCACCACTTCCCCTAGCCCAACACACACATTTCAGGGTTTACCATCTCTGTTAGGACCTTCCCTGAAATTCATACAGATGATTAATTAAGGCCTTTAGAGGCTATCCTAGCATTTTCTTTGTGAGGACTGGAAAAAATGTCCTCACAACTACAAATGTCCTCACAATGTTGGTATTCTGCCATGGGTTGGTCCTCACAACTATATGAAGACAAACACACACACATACACATACATACATGTCTTTAATAGTTGTGAGGACCACCACTTCCCCTATCCCAACACACACATTTCAGGGTTTACCATCTCTGTTAGGACCTTCCCTGAAATTCATACAGATGATTAATTAAGGCCTTTAGAGGCTATCCTAGCATTTTCTTTGTGAGGACTGGAAAAAATGTCCTCACAACTACAAATGTCCTCACAATGTTGGTATTCTGCCATGGGTTGGTCCTCACAACTATATGAAGACAAACACACACACACACACACACACACACACACACACACACATTCTTGTACTTCTATCTTTGTGAGGACCCTCATTGTAAAAGTGAATTCCCTTGCAATGTCATAATAGTTTTGGATTTTTCATCAGTTTTAGTTTTAATTTTGTTGTGCATTTTTGTTTTCAAATCCAATTAGTTTTAATGAGTTTTTAGAGTGAGTTTGCTAGTTTTAGTTTAGTTTTTATTAGTTTTAGTTTTGTAATGGGGTATTTGTTGGGTGGGAGATTAAAAGAGGTCACAGTAAATTTTGCCTTTATTTCCTTTGTCTTATCCATCTTCATTATGTTTGAAAAAAGTTGACAAAGACGAAAACGAAGGACATTTTCACTATAATTTTAGTTAGTTTTGTAACCACACAATACAGTTTCAGTTAATTATCTGTTTTTTGTAACATTTACCCTTAAAACAAAGTCTGAAATCTCAAAAAGCCTTTAAGGAAGTGAGGAAATGTCCTCACTTTGCAAAATTGTCCTCACTCTGTTGGTTAAAAACGTGTTCTGGTCCTCACTATGTAGACAAGAACACACACACACACACACACACACACACACACACACACACTTGACTCCGTGTGTTGATAACTCTTGCTGTTCTTCAGCTGCAGCTTGTCTCACTCACACCTGCTACCGGCAGAAACAACTGATACATGATCAGCATGTGTGGCTTCCTGCACCATTATCTGTCCGCCTCAGCATTTTGTTTTATTGGAGGTGCACCATGTTGCATTATAAAAATATTTTTTACCATATTAAACTTTTAAAAATACCTTACAGTCTCATTATTGTAAGGATTGGCATCGCTTACGCATTTTACATGAAATTAGAAAAGTGAATTGTTTTTTATAACAGACCAGAAATTGTTCATATTTTTCGTGAACACAGAACTTGTAGATGCATTATTTCATTGATACATATGTTTCTGTGGGAAGTGAAAGGAGAACAGATTTTTTTTTAAATTCACCTTTCTGTGTCTTTTGAAAATCAAGTAATTTTTCATCACATATATAGAAATGTGCCAAAAATACATCTAGTTGAAACAAATTTTTTTGGCTTATTTTGCCTGTGTTCACAATGGAATAGAGAGTGTAAAAAATACCTACATACACTACTGGTCAAAAGTTTTAGAACACACCAACTTTTCCAGAATTTAATTGAAAATGTTGCAGTTTAATGTCTCAGTGTACTCTGAAATTCATGCACATTTGCAACATTTAAAATTCTTTTTGAGCATGATAGTGTTTTGAAAATAAAAAAAAGATTCAAAATCACATTTTATGTTGAACTAAAGGACAAAAAAAAGACACAAAATGACAAAAAAAAGACACAAAATGACAAAAAAAGACACCAAAATACACAAAATGACTTACAAAGACATGAAAAGAATTCAAAAATGGACAAAATAGCCCAAGACTCCATAGAGTTAAGTTGTTAACCCATTTCTTGTTCCCTGAAAAAGGCCTACTTGTATAATTCTGAAATGTACATTATTTTTCAGTTTTGGTTAAGCTTACCTTTTTTTATTTACCTCTGGCAGTTCACCACTTACCTTTGTACCCTTTCAAGCTGTTCATTTGACTTGAACTGCTTGAATTTCAATAAAAAATGGAAAAATTGGGGTGTTCTAAAACTTTTGACCGGTAGTGTATATACAGAAGTTACAGTAAGTCTCTGATTGAGCCTGCTTATTGGCACATATTCCAAACATATGTGTGTTAAGATGACTAGCAACAGAAAACAAGGTGTGTTTTGAGATGTTGTGGCAAAATGCACACTCAAATGTCATTTGCAACAATTTTATGTGGTATTTAACAGTTTTTACAATAGTATGCAAGCTTGCAAAAATGGAGTGTAAATACACAGATGTTTGTTCGTGGTTGAGTTTGAATGAGAAAAAGTTTTTGAAAGATGTGGTCATTGAATTTATCATGAATATGTCAAAGCTGTTAAAACTATCCACAGTTTAGTCCACATTTACTGCTGTTGTGGTGACTTTGTGAAGAATTTATCAAAAGTGAGCTCAGGATTGAGAAATGTGGCTGGCCAAAACAAAGATAACTATTTAGCATCTTTCCAAGTTTAATCTCAAACACTGCATTGTAATTTACACAGTGTTAATATGTTCTATATGTTATCTTCGTGAACAACTCAGATTTTGTCCTCGATATAAAGTTGTTGAGCTTGTTGCATTGTTTAGAGCAGCTATTCTCAACCTTTTTGAGTCGCGACCCCCACTTTAACATGCATGTTGTCCGCGACCCCCGCTCACTGAACAGAACCTCACACGCACAGTTCAGATCACCCAAAAAAGAAGCAAAATTACCAAGAAAAGGAAACAAAATGACCAAAAAAGACACAAAATGACCAGAAAAGACACAAAATGACCAAAAAAGAAACAAAATGACCAAAAAAGACACAAAATGACAAAAAAAGACAAAAAATGACCCAAAAAAGAAACAAAATGACCAAAAAAGACACAAAATGACTAAAAAAAGACAAAAAATGACCACAAAATGACTCAAAAAAGGAAACAAAATTACCTAAAAAGACACAAATTGACCACAAAATGATAAAAAAAAAGACACAAAATGACCAAAAAAAGACACAAAATGACCAAAAAAAAAGACATTAAATGGCGAAAAAGACTAAAACACATTAACATGAACACTTTAACACAGTGGAGACAGAGCTGACTTCCAAAATGATTTGGCGACCCCCAGAAATCATCTCGCGACCCCAATTGGGTCCTGACCCCAAGGTTGAGAATAGCTGGTTTAGAGGTTGTAATCCTTATGTACAATAACTATCTTCAGTTTAAATGTAACAGCACACGTTTTACTTTTCTTATTTTTATTTCCATACATAAAAAAGAACCCCAAACCCCTCTCCTTTGGGGCCCTCTGGCTAAATCCTGAGAGTTTCATTCTATCTGCTGCTCTGTGTTTTCTAACTGTTTCCCTAACTTTTAGCTGTTATCGCTGTGTATTGAGGTCAAAGGAAGTTCATGATGATTAATGCAGCAGAGCAGCCGATGCTCTTTGTGTCAGAATGTGAGTGAGAAGCAGGTGGCCGGCATATCTATCAACCCCCTCTGCCCCCCATTTCTTTGCTTTTTTTCTCTTTATTGCTGAGAGACATGGATGACAGCCTACACACACACACACACACACACACACACACACACACACACACACTTTAGCATGTGTACACACACACTATCACACAGACTCACATGCAGTTGGGCATCCATTATCTTTGTACAGTGACAGGTCAGCAGCAAATTGTGCCTCCCTCAGTTCAGCAGGGACTCTGAGGAAAAATAAGGGAAGGCTGGGCGTCTAGCCTACACACACACACACACACACACACACAAGCTGAGTGATCGGGTGAGTAAGGAAACAGATGGGTGAGTGGATGAGTGAAGGAAAACATGATTAATGACTGAATGTGTGACGTATCCTTACTAACTTAAAAGAAGTGGGTCTCAAAAGTAACATTTTGGCTGCCTGAGATTGTTTTGTTTAGCGACTGCTTGCTAACTAAGCTATCGGCTAGATAGCTTAGTTAGCAAGCAGTCGCTAAACAAGCCGATAGCTTAGCTCCACCCTATCGTCCAAATGTTGTCACTTCTCCTTCCAAAAAACCAAGAAGGCAACAATTCAAAACCAGGATGGCAACTGGAGCCAGGCATCAAAACGGAAGTCCACAAACCAATGGGTGACGTAATAGGGATTATGTCAAAAATGTACAAACGAGTGAGCAAGCATATAATCGAAACAACAAGTACTCTAAACCAGCTATTCTCAACCTTGGGGTCGCGAGATGTATTCTGGGGGTCGCCAAATCATTTTGGAAGTCAGCTCTGTTTCCACTGTGTTAAAGTGTTCATGTGTTAATGTTTTTTAGTCTTTTTGGTCATTTAATGTTTATTTTAGTCATTTTGTGTCTCTTTTGGGTCAATTTGTGTCTTTTTTTGGTAATTTTGTGTCTTTTTTTTTTTGGTAATTTTGTGTCCTTTTTTTGGTAATTTTGTTTGCTTTTTTTGGTCATTTTGTGTCTTTTTTTGGTAATTTTGTTTGCTTTTTTTTGGTCATTTTGTGTCTTTTTTGGTCATTTTGTTTCTTTTTTGGGTGATCTGAACTGTGCGTGTGAGATTGTGTTCAGAGAGCGGGGGTCGCAGACAACATGCATGTTAAAATAAATCATAAATGTGTTCTATGTGGTCCACTTGTTCTGTGGTATATCCCCCATAATTTTCTGTTAAGGACAACTGGGTCTGGGTTCTTATGGGTTAATAAGCTGCTGTACAAACTTTCTTGACAGAAAGTGTAAGTGGTGAGGTGAGTGAGTGAGTGAGTGAGTGAGGAATAGTGAGCGAAGAGGAGATAATGGTTGAATAAGTGAATGAATGGAAAGGTTAGTGTATGAATGAGAAACACATTGGGAGTGAGTCAGTTATTTGTCGTTCTAATGAATGAAGCAATGAGTGTGTGAGTAGATGAAAGCCAGTATGAAAGGGTGAGTAAGTGAAAATAGGTGACTCAGTAAGGAAACAGATGAGTGAATGAATCAGAAACTTTGAGCACAAACATGAAAAAGAACAGCAGTAGACTCCAGAAAAAAAAGCCATAGAAAGTGAAAATAGAACAAGAGATGAAGACAGAAAAGAAGGAGCTGCTATTTTGGGTTCTTATTAACAGGTCCTACTGGTACAGCAATTAATAATCTAGTTCAGTATTTAACATGGGACCTAGTCCCTGGCGTCGACGTTTTAGCTGGCTTTGATGCTGAAAGAGCTCCTTCCCCTCCACCCCTCTCCCCCCACAGCTCCTCTCCTCTCCTTAAGTGCCTCCCCTGGTGTTATTTGCGTGTTGGTTTTCTCTAGTTAAGCTAGGAAACAGACCAAATCGCTATTCCCCAAACTTCAGGCCAATTTTCGATCAACACTCCAGCTCGTTGAGGGAAATGGTCTTAATTCATCAGAGGGAATCGAGAGAAGGATAAATTCCCTTCAGGCTGTTTGAAGTAATGTAAATGTATTTATTTTTGGAGGGAGTGGGGGGGTGAGGGGAGTTTTAAAAAAATAATTATATATACAAAGTATTTAACATTAAAAAAACCCCAAACATGTTAAACTCTCCTACACTATCTTTTCTTTTTTATTTGCTTCAGTAGAAAGCAGAGTCTGACTGTTTGGGATGTAAATGACGTGAATATTGAATATTTGAATAGAAACAGATTAAGCTGACCTGTCACAGCAGCCCAGTCTCACTCCTTGTCAGATACTGATGTTTTGTCACATCGCTCGGCCTCAAACAGACGCTAAAGGGTGCCTTGTGTATCGTTATCAGGGATGCACCAGGCTTTCCATTAACGCCAATGTAAACCCTTCTGGGGCAGTATTAGACACTGAGAATAACGGCTGTAATATAAAGAGTGTAAAGGTCCATTCAGGGTGGTGGATGTGTCAAACAAACCCCGGACTCAGGAGATCAGTGTCAACCTGCGAACCTGGTCTCACAGAAATCCGTAAAATAGCCACGGATTTCGCTTAACTCAAAATCTGTGGAATAGCCACGGAATCGCTCAAATTTCCGTGAAACTGACACGGATTTAGCTACAATGCAAGTTAATGACAGTCATATCCCGTGGCTACTCCATGGATATTTGTTCCTATTGGTTTGTTCCAAGTCACGTGACTTTCAAGGTCCCGGCGGTCAGAACAAAAAACATGGCGGACAGTTCTCTCATTTTTAGTGAAAAATCAATATTTTGACTTAGTTTCTGCATGAAAATGGATTTTGATCACATTTCTAGCGAGAAATATATGTTTTATTTTCTAAATCTTCACTCAGTGAATGTACATAATCACTTTGTATGTTGGAATAGCCACGGGATATGACTGTCATTAACTTGCATTGTAGCTAAATCCGTGTCAGTTTCACGGAAATTTGAGCGATTCCGTGGCTATTCCACGGATTTTGAATTAAGCGAAATCCGTGGCTATTTCACGGATTTCTGTGAGACCATATTGCAACCTGCATAACTGTGTCCACCAGCCAAGTGTGGAAGCATTTGTTTTAAACGCCAACATGCTCTTTTACTCTTACCCTAGTTAAATGATTCTAATGCCTACATTAAATAGTTTCCTTGGAACAAGTTTATTTTGAAAAGTCACCATGCATTTAAGTAGCGGAAACTGACACTTTTAAAACCAATGCCAAAGGATGCCATGTGCATCAGTATCCAGAGTTGTGCATGAATGTGCTAAAAGAGCACATCATCAGTGAATGTGCTCATATTTTTGGTGAACTGAACGCATCATATTGCAACTAATGAACACGAACGTGTGATTGATGGCACCCAGCATGCCATTGTTATGTTGAATAGTGTTACGGTTTAATGAGTGACTGTGGTAACTGGTGACTCAGCTGAATGTGCTGTGGCTGCTTATAGGCATATATATATATATATATATATATATATATATATATATATATATATATATGCCAGCTGTTGAAAAGACAAACTGAAAATGTAAGTGTATATAAAGTAAAACCCTACAATTTTCCTTTAATCTATTTGACATACAAACTCATCATTATTTATTATCAACAGCAAAAATTCATGTAAGTTATTGGAACCATGGAAGCTTTGGGCTTAAAGTCATCAGTTAACAGGGTCACTCAACCTTACATACCAGGTCTGAAAATACTTCCAAAAGCCAAACGACAAATCTAAAAACGACACATCCAGTTGAAGTTTAAATGACAAAATGTAAATTTTGGGACAGTGAACTAAATTATAATTAAAATTTTCAATGGTAAACGTCAACTAGTTCATTTTAATCTGCGTGAGCCGAACTTTAAACTAGCTTTCTCTGTTTCAGACAAAGCATCAGTGTCTGACAAGTTTGGAAGAGAATGCGTTGAAAATCCATGTCAAATGTCCAAAAGAGCTTTTAGTTTTTTCATCAATGGCATCTGGACCTCACCTCATTCTGCACAATACAATATGGCCAAATGAGCTATCGTGACAACAGTTTTCTCTAACAAAAAGTATGATGGACACAGGAAGCAAACAACTGTACAGATCATAAATCTGGGTAAATTAAAATGGCTATTGTTAGGATAAAAACGGATATGCACAAATAACATGGAACTTATCATGAAAAACATTTTTTTGAGTGTGATGGAATTCATATATCTGTGTGTGAGAGAGAGAGACAGAGGGTGTTGCTGCAGTTTGCTGAGTAATCTGGGAGCTACAGCATAAATGCAGGTTATTGGACAGATGGTTTAGCACATTTAATTGCTCACACCTTCTGTGTGTCTCTGTCTCTCTGCCTACAAACTCTCTGTCTGTCCATATCTTAGTCTCCTACTCCCTCTTTGTCTTTTCACACAAATAGCTTCCTGAAATAGTCATGAACTTTTGTTTCCTTTATAAGTTTCTACAGTACTCTGCACCTGATTTTAAACGTGTATCTTGCTGTCTGTTCTACAGTGTGAACACATGAATGTATTTGTGTCTCCTGCACTAATACATGAACAAACACACGTTTCCCCAGGTGTCTCGCTTTTCTTCTTTCTTTACCCAAACACATACTGAAGAAGCATTGGATGCACATATAGAAAACACACAAAAGCATGCATCAATCTGCACAAAAGCAAACTCCTGCACCCAGAAACACACTGCCACACACATACACATATACAAAGGCACATAAAGCCCAGGAACAGCGTGTTGGCATCCAACCAAAAGCTGCCGTCCTTAAATGCCATTTGATGCCAGCACTGCCATCTGTTGCCGTCTTAAGATAGCTCTTCTCACAAGACGCAGGCGAGATAACACTTTTCCAAGAGCCGTGGTGTATTTTTCACATATGGCCACAAACCGTTCAATATAAGCACAGTTTGGGTAAATTATAACTTCAATGCAATAACCATCTCTCTCCTGTCACTCCTCACTGTCACTTCAAATCAAACAAAGAGCCCATTTTGAAAGCTACATGTTTGTGGAATTATTGTCACATAACAGAACCGAATAGAAAACATGCAAATAAAAAGGAAAGAGAAAGAAAGGATAAGAAAAAGGGAGATGATGACAGAACAAGAGGGAAAAAAGCAGCAAGACCTAGAGGGAATGTAGACGAGAGATCGAGAGGTCCATCCTCATTTTACCTCCAGTAAAGTGTGTGTGTGTGTGTGTGTGTGTGTGTGTGTGTGTCAGTGTGTGTGTGTTTACGGGGAGAGATAAGATAATTACAGCAGGCTAAGGGGGGTGAGTGAGGAGTTGAGTGGGGGTGTGTGCATGTGTGGCAGGTGAAACATGGGCATGTTTGTGGCAGCGGTGTGATACATCAACTACCCCCACAACACACACACACACACACACACACACACACACACACACACACACACCTCCACCCACTGAATCCTCTCCTCCTGCCCTCCTCTTCACTTCCTCTCCCCCTTTTCCTCTGATCTCCATGCAGAGGGCCTTAGGGGGTTAATTAACAGGCTTAGATAATGCCACACTAATGAAAGCAAGACCACTGTTTCTCCCCTCTCTCTCTCTCTCTCTCTCTCTCTCTCTCCCTTCCTCCCCTTCTTTATTTCTCTATCTATGCATCTCTTTCCCAACCAGAATCATCCAACATCTACGTAATTTCCAGGGATACTGGGCTGGGTTTTTGGTGCCTTGTGGAGCCCAGACCTTAGACCATATCAATGGACGAACCTGGTCTCACAGGAATCCGTGAAATAGCCACAGATTTGCTTAACTCAAAATCCGTGGAATAGCCACGGAATAACTCAAATTTCCGTGAAACTGACACGGATTTCGCTACGATGCAAGTTAATGACAGTCATATCCCGTGGCTATTCCAACATACAAAGTGATTATGTACATTCACTGAGTGAATATTTAGAAAATAAAACATATATTTATTGCTAGAAATGTGATCAAAGCCCATTTTTATGCAGAAACTAAGTCAAAATATTGATTTTTTTTCACTAAAAATGAGAGAACTGTCTGCCATGTTTTTTGTTCTGACTGCCGGGACCTTGAAAGTCACGTGACTTGGAACAAACCAATAGGAAAAAATATTAACTTGCATTGTAGCAAAATCCGTTTCAGTTTCACGGAAATTTTAGTTATTCCGTGGCTATTCCACGGATTTTGAGTTAAGCGAATCCGTGGCTATTTCACAGATTTTTGTGAGACCAGGTTCGAATGGACGTAGTCTCCGTAACATCACCCATAGGTTAATGATGAGACAAAATAAAGCTCAGTGTGGGTTGCTCTGGTCATCGCCATCTTGGCAGCCACTTGTCACTCTAAACAGCCACGTCCTTAACTATGTGTAACTTTAAGCCTAAATATAATTTAAACGGGTTATATAACATTCCCCCTCTCACAGTTGTCATGGAGGGGGAAATAAGCTCTAGAGACCAAAACCGTTCTTTGTACCGGCCTGTAAACATTTCTGCTGTATAATTTGGCATTTTAACATTGGGGTCTATGGGGATAAACTCCCTTTTGGAGCCAGCCTCAAGTGTCCATTTGAGGAATTTCAGCTTTTGGCTCTTCTACATTGGCTTCATTTTTCAGCCCTGGAGGTTGCTGCCGACCCAGACATTCACTTATTCAGAGGCTATAGTTTTCAGCAACATTTTTAATTTAGCTAATTTTATTTACCTCCCACTGACTGAAATGGCAAGGTTCCACAAAATTAATTTAGAGAACTAATATAAAAGACTGTCATGGATATCAGAACAGTGTGATAGCTGGGAGATGACCCAACAACAGCAGGAAAACTGTGTGGTAACTAGTGGTGGAAGAGGTATTGAGATCCTTTACTTAAGCAAAAGAAATTGAAAATACTGCACTCAAATAAAAGTATCATCAAAATTCAGTACCGAAGGTAAAAGCACTTACCATGAAGTAAAATGTTCACAGTCAGTATTTTACTTTATGAATTTTTGGGATTTTACTTGAACTCCTTTATATACTGTTGGGTAGTTTAATCTACAGCAATGCATCATATACTATAAGATCAGGATATGTTTGTAGTGTAGCTGTCCTGTAAGAACCACACATGTCTAAAAAGTCAACATAATATGCTGTCCAAAAACAGTCTTGTTTTCAGCTTTGTGACAATGACTTGATGGTAGCATTTTTTTTAGAGTATTTGCAAGTATCTTTGCCTCCACTCAATGATAGTAAACTAATCTGGTGGACAACAAAGTAACATCTGAATAGTTTTAATGACAAATCTGGAGCAAAACAACCTTCAGAATTCTGTCTACACAAGAATTGAGACATAGTTTCCCTTCAAAACCTGATATGGATTATGTCGTTCACGTGTATTTTACTTAACTTACATGATTTATGTACAGAAAAAAGAGATTCTCTGATGAGCATGAGAATTACCTTAGAACGACAATTAGCTCCATGTCATTTCTGGATGGATGGATAGTGAAATATCCATTTACACATCTTCAAGTGCCCTCTGCAGTAATTAGAGATAACAAACAGATGAAGAGTGGAGTAATCAGAGACAGCTAAAGAATGATACCTCAACTGCAGCTGAAAGCTTTAGATCATTTGTAAGCACACCTTTGCCGTCTAACATAGTCCGTTTACACATTTGCAAAAGCTGTTCAGTGACTTGTGAGTCCAAAAGATACATTTATGACCCCTGTTTTGCTTGCTATTAAATAATATAACACAAAAAGTTAAGCATTCTACCAACGTCAACGTCTAACCAAAGTCTAAACGTCTAAAAACACTTAGTTATCTATACAGAATCTAAGGCAACAGACAAGATTATTGTATCGGAAAAATTCTGGTTTCCATTTGGAGTGTAGTGGTTAGCACGGTTGCCTCACAGAAAGAGGGTCACAGATTTGAATCCAACTTGCGTCTCTTCTTTGTCAGTGTGGATTCTCTCCTGGTCCTCCGGCTTCAAAAGACATGCTGCACAATTAGAACTCATGCACTGCAAAAAAAGAAAAGTTGGGTGAACTCAAAATTTCAAGGCAACAAACTTCGATAACATTTTAAGTTGGACAATTAAACTAAATATTTTAAGTTTTGTTTTTGAGTTAGCTCAACTCTGAATTTAGATTTTTGTCAACTCAACTGTAAGTTGTACTAACTTATAATTTTACATTGTAATAACTTTTAATCCTTACTTCTGCTAACTTCTGCAGTGTGCTGAATTGGCACGATTGTAACACCGCTATGAAATGTCAGCTAATGTTGCGACCACAATTTTGAGTTAGCATAGATATGCTAATGGATACTCTTGTAGCTGTAACAAGCAGCGCCGCTAGCATCAATTAGCCGCTAGCATCAGTTAGCCGCTAGCATCAGTTAGCCGCTAGCTTTCGCTAATGACCGAATTTCACAACAAAGAAATAAGAGTTAGCAGAACTATTGTCCCTTGTTTTGAACCCCAACTTAAAGATATAAGTAACGACAACTCACCAACTTGTTTTTGAGCAGACAACTGGCTTCCTTTGTTGTGCTAACTTACATTATTGCCCTAAATGTCAGTCATTTATATTTCCAAGTTTTACCAACTTAAATCACTGTTTTAGGCCAAAAAATACAAGTTGGCTTTTTTGCAGTGTAGGCTACTGTCTGATGCAGATTTTTCTTATGATAAAAAATATATCTGCATTCCTGCTTGTAAAACAATCTGGTTATAGACATCATCTCTCAACTCCAAATCCATTCTCACATCTCAAGGACCCTCCGCAGCAGTGGCCACTTGGTTACTTCTGATACTTTCCCAGATTTGTCCATACCAGTTGTGAATAATGTGACTGACTGAGTGACAACGTAGTGTGAAAGAGATCAGAACAAACAAGAAAAAAGTAGAAAAAGTTCATTTGACAGAATGGTGGTCAACGTGGTTCTGCTTTGCCACAGTCAGCATGTGGGCTGTTCTGGTTACTGGCATAGACCAGAGGACATGGATTAATGTGTGTGTGTGTGTGTATGTGTGTAAGAGAGAGAGGGCCTCTCTTTAATTTCTAATCCATAACAACACATAGCCTGTGTGTCTCTAAGTTGCACTGCAGAAGTCAATTTCAATCCCGACGCTAACTCAAGTTTATACATCCTATCCAAACTTTTTTCAAGCCGTGCAATTCAAACCACAATCTCTCGCTTTTTACCTAAACATTTCCCCGGAGATAAAACCGAACTTGATTTGTATTTATTTTTAAAGTCCATGGAGACAAACAGCAAGTAAGCAGGGAGAGGGGAGAAAAGGAACGAGTTGAGTTGTTTGGGGGCATAACTCGCTCTCCCTAAGTGTAAAATGGGATGAGATATTCTGCCTCTCGGACTTAACGTAATGTAAGAGAGTGTGAAATTAAACTGCACACGAATAAAAGGGACCCTTCATTGTGTGCCGCCGACTAGCTTATCTGGAAATTCAGACAACTGGAACATCCAAAGCCTCCAAACTTGTAGCAATCCCCTTTGTGTGGCTCCAGAGCAAACAATGTAATATCAGAAAGCCGGAGAGGCTCCAAATCCTGTGTCAGATTGCCAAACACAAAGTAGCTGCATCCTCGCATCAAGCCTGTCTGTGTGTATACTTTAGCGTGCATGTGTCCGTCTTTATACAATATAAGTAGACTGTGCACTCACTCCCGCTAACCCCATGTGTATGCCAGTGAGTGCTTCAAATAGATTGTTTCCTCTTTAATTCCTGGCCTTTTACCTATTGATATTCCCTGCACCTATCCCGCGCCTCTCTTAAACCCCATATGTTAATTTGATTTAGAGCAACTCAAATTGAATAAGAGATAAAGAAAAGAAAAAAAGAAAAAAGAAAACGAGGGTAACGGCAAATGTACTGTTATTAATAACCTAAAGTACCAGAGAGGGCTCAAACTCTCTCCCTCTTCCTCCCTCCCTCCCTCTCCACTTTGTTTTGTCCTCTCTGTCTGTCTGTGAGTGAGTGAGCTAAGTGAAGTGGGTTATGATGGCGGTGTAATCGGCATCCCTCAAACAAACGGCTGGTGCTATTAAGGGCCATTGTGTTTGCTGCAGTGATGATCAGATTCAATCTAGGGAGAACATTCTGTGCTGGAGCTATGGCAAGGGGGGGAGATAGAGAAAAATACCTTTCCTCGTTCCACTCTGCTATTGTGTTCAGGGGACTAGATGTATGCACGCTCTTCAAAAGATGCATATCGACTCAGGGAGCTGCAAAAGTTTAGTTCAGATGAATTCGCGGGGATCTCTCTGACTGCACAAAGTGAGGCAAGTATTAAGTGCTGGGTAATGTTTTGAGGACGTATTTGTTTCAATAAGCAGCTCGTAGTGCTGCTGGGGTGGTGCAGATGAGAAAATCACTTTTCCTCTTCTCTTTGTCCTTAACTTTACCCTCTTCTCCCAGTCTCTGTTTCTCAGTCTAATATTTCATGTTGTTAGCACATCTTCATAAGGGCGTGCGAAAAACATAAAGGCCTGAGAAGTCACATTATGGCCGGAGGGTGGAGGCTTAAGTAAGGGTTACAGGTCATCTCATTGAATATCCAAATTGTACTCAATCTCAACTCATCTAAGGCTACGTTCAGACTGCAGCCTTAAGTTACCCAAATCCGATTTTTTCGCCCCTATGCGACCTGCATCTGATCTTTTAATGACAGTCTGAACGACACAGATCCGATTTTTTCAAATGCGATCCAGGCCACTTGGATATGTGGTCCTAAAACCGATACATATCTGATCTTTTGACATGCCACTCCAGTCTGAACGGCCAGGTCGCATTCATCATACATAGGCTTACTGCTGGCGGCCATGTTTTACGCTACTTCCGTAAACACTGAGCACGCTCGCTGCGTGTGACGTCATCGTGTCCTCCAATACGCATGCGGGACACTTTTGGTACGTTTAAAGTTCACACTGGAGATCAAATACAAGTCGCATTTAATTGGAAATGTGAACAACCTTGCAAAAAAATCGGATTCCACAAAAAAATCCGAATTGAGCATTAAGCCCTGCTGTCTGAACGTAGCCTTATACAGATGTTTGGTCAGGATCCCTTGGTGTCACTTTTAATTGCTTTAGGTAATTCTCATGGTATTATATTTTGCACTAATGATGTCCTGAGCAGAGAATCCAAGCTTTTCTGATCTTTGCCTTTCTGTGTGTGCAAATTAGTGCATGCAAGTGCATATCAACCCCTCCAGCGTTGGTATTTGACGACCGAAGAATGAACAGTCTGGTCACTGCTCTGCACTGCAAGCTGCCTGGGTTCTGCATGAGATCAGTGCTCATACGAAGGTTACTCTCTGACAATACCAGCGTCACAGCCAGGATGGTTAACATTATTGCTGATGAGCACCACTCTCGTAATTTGCATGTTCTCCCCATGTCTGCGTGGGATTCCTCCTCCACACTCCAAAATAATTCAGATTTGATAAATTAGAGACAAAATTGCCTGAAGGTGTAAGTGTGGATGGTTATGTGTCTGTATTTAAGACAGACAGCCAATATTTATCTACATGTAAATGTAAAATAAATCAAGCACACTGATGTTTTCTTATGTAAAGGCCACAGCAGGGATTACAAAACTTCCTCCTAGCGAACATAGACCAACAGCCTACAGGTGGATGGAGGTGTGCCTTTTGAAATCTATGGCAACAATCATGTTATCTTCTTGCGAGGTAAACAGTAGAATTACTCCATTGAGTCAAAAAGCAGCCAAACCAAAACTGGCAAGTGTCTGATGATGCACTGTAACACCAATGTGCCTTTTCACAAAGCATCTAACATTTAACTGTTATTGTAACTAACCCTAATAGTAAAATAAGTGGTTAAATTCCAGTCCCTTTAACTTCTAGGAGCTTTTAACTCTGGTATACACTGTAAAAAATATTTGTAGAAATTACAGTATAACACTCGAAATTCAATGAGTCAAATTGCATGAGAAGTAGGGCGTAAAATAAAAAATTGCACATCACCATAATAGACACTTTTAATTACCGTAAATCAAGGAATAGCATAAAAACTTTTGAAAACACAGTTTTACTGTAAAAATATAAAAAATTTCATGTAAAATTAATGGAGAAATACCATATTGTCACAAGGACACAATTACCCTAAAAATAAAGTGACTACTAAATTACAGTTTTTGCTGATATTCACATATACATTAACAGTAGAAAACTCACTGACTGTAATTTTTACAGTGAAGTTCTTGCAACCATAGCTGCCGGTATTTTACCATAAATTAAACAGATTTTTTTTAATTACAGTGTAGACGTAAAATTAAAAATTAAATATCACTGTAGTAGATGCTTTTAATTACCGTGAATCAAGGAATAGTACAAAATGTTTAAACTGTAGAAAACACATTTCTTTCATGTAAAATTAAAGGAGAAATACCATATTTTCACTTGGACCCAATTACCCTAAAAATAAAGGGACTGTTCAGTCAAAATGAAAGTTTTTGATGATATTTACATTTAAATGTACAGTAGAAAACCCACTCACTGTAATTTTTATGGTGAAATTCTGGCAACCACAGCTGCCGGTATTTTACCGTAAATTTAACAGATTTTTTTTTACAGTGTACACTGTAAAAAAGGTTTGTAGAAATAACAGTAAAACACTGTCAAATACATCAGAAATAGGGCATAAAATGAAAAATTGTATATCACTGTATTAGACGCTTTTAATTACCGTATATCAAAGAATAGCGCAAAACTTTTACTTTTTTCTGTCATAAACTGGAAGAAACACACAGGTTTTAGGTAAAATATAACATTTTCATGCAAAATTTGTGGAGAAATACCATGATGTATGAATTAATGACACAATTATCCTAAAAAATAACAAGATTATTCAGACTAAATCACAGTTTTTGCTGATATTTACATTTAAATTTAGAATAGAAAATCCACTCACTGTAATTTTTACGGTGAAGTTCTGGCAACCACAGCTGCCGGTATTTTTCCGTAAATTAAACAGATTATTTTTTACAGTGTATGCTGTAAATATAATTCTATGAAGTTGTGTATTTGGGTCAGTGCTTCTCAAATGTCCATACATCACAAACCTGTAACCACAAACACATTAGTCCCTCAAACTATTGACCCAGTGGCGGCCACATGGGAGGACATTTTTGTCTGCCTACACTGTACAAAGAGTCTTCCTATGGTTAGAGAGGAGCCTCTGATTGGAAAAATCACTCTTATACATCCTCTAATAGGAGTAAGTCTCTAGCAAATTAGATTATGGTGACATGGGGACCCTCAAGACCCCTGCCTGAGACCTACTGGTTAAGCTTAAATTGGTTACAATATTCTGTTTGTCTGTTTCTCTCTCCAGGCCAGAGACCATTCAAGTGCAGTTACTGCCCCTACAGTGCCTCCCAGAAGGGCAACCTGAAGACTCACGTGCTGTGCGTGCACCGCATGCCCTTTGACAACAGCCAGTATCCAGACCGCCGCTTCAAGAGATCTCGGCCAGAGTCAGACGTCCTGGAGAAGAACCCTGATGACGCCATCGCTGGTGTTACTTCTAATCAACCAATGACAGGAGAAGATGAAAGCCACGGGGGGAACGTGTTGTTTGAATCCCGTCAACAGGAGTGAGACGGCCGCCATCAGCTGGTTAATAACATCCAGAGGAGAGGTCTGTGTCTGTGTTGGACAATGCATTATCTGAAAGGCCACAGATTTTTATCATCACGCACATCAGACTCCCTGATGCACTGAAGGTTGGTCTCTATAAGACTTATTTCCAACAGACCCTGACCAAACAACGACAAGACAATGAGACCAACACAGTGCTATGAATAGACCACACTTCCTACATTATAGACACAAGTAAACATACTCTATGTGGGTTATTGGAAGTCTGTGAGCATTTACTAAGAACACATTATAATCTTTGTAATTGTGATGAGGTGATTCAGCTTTCTTTCTTTTTTTTTTTTAACAAAGCACAGTGGATTATGTGTAATAATGGAAAGTAGAAACAGTTAAAAACTGTTAATGAAATCGTAGTTTTCAGACAAATCACAAAGGAAGGAGGCTATGAAGCGAGAGGGAAGGCAGATGAAAATCATTAGGAAGACTTTTTTCTCCAAAAATAATGCTTTTATCAGAAAAATGATCCGTGTAAACGATTGAGCAGAACAGTTACTGTAGGGAAGATGGAGGAGGTGGTGGAGGAAGAGGAGGGCTTCTGAATGCACACCACCACCACAGCCACCCAAGAACATAACACCAGTGACTGCCATTTTCCCAATGTGAGTGATGAGCACTGTGTGTGTGTGTGTGTGTGTGTGTGTGTGTGTGTGTTGTAGGGTCGGTGGCGGCGATGGTGGCGTGTGTGTCAGGGATAGAGGGGAAAGGGAGGGGGGGGGGGGGGGGGGGGGGGGGGGGGGGGGCATTGGTGCCAGCCTGACTGGAGCTGTCATCGCAGAGGAAATCAATTCAACAACACACACACACAAACACACACTCAGAGTCCTACAGTGGTAACCTGACTCTGGACGCTACGCCAGGGGGTCAAGTTGAGTCCCATCAGCTGGCCGGAGCCCCTCAAGTCACCTCGTTCCCTCCTCCATCCTTCCCTCCACTCTCACTCGCTCTAATCCGTTACAATGACCTGGAAAATACAACACAAATCAATCAGCAGTGTATTTAAAGCATCCATTAGCCGGCACTAAGGCTTGTTCTGCTCTCGTTTTGGCAATTCAATGTCCGGAGGTCACCTTACTGGCTCCACGTCAGAGAAGGAGGGGAGTTTTAGCTGATTGTGTTTTAGTTTGGGCCACTTTATGATGACAGATGACAGTTTGGTACTTTGGCAAGGACCTGAAACAAGCTGAAGGCTTTTTGTTCTACATGTGCTTCAGAAGGAAATATTAAATATAAAAAGATGCGTTCTGTACATATTCCAAGGTGTGTGACATCCTGCTTAAAGTTCTCCTAACATGAAGAGTTTGACAGAGACACTCAGACAAAAAGCAGGATTAATCTTCACTGATAAGCTCTTTTAAAGTTGCTACAGAGCGAGGGACATGATGAAAAATTAGATAATCATTCACCTGCTTTATGTCTCTAATTATAATACCTTTTCTATTAAAAAATATTACGCAACGTGTTTTTTATTTTCAAAGGAGGCATTTTCTGTCTGTGTATGAGTAGTGTTTTATTCTTTCTCCGTGTGTGATTTATTCCTGAGGGGGGAAAAAGCAAACATTGAAAACAGAATGTTTTGATCTCGTAAAATCAAGCTACAATGCTTTAAGGGCAAAAAAAAAAGTATCAATTTTGATTGTACTTTGTTGTGCCGGCAGCTGTTGGTTACTACGAGGCGAGGAGAATAAGAAAGTATAGCGCTTTGTGTTGTTGGTATTGGTGGTTGGGGGTTGGGTGTTGTTAATGTTTTTCTGATAAAGAGAAATGATCCGGACTTTAAGAAAGTCAATATCTTCCCGCACAAACACACAGGCAGCGACAGGGAGGGCTAAACTCTTAAAACCCCAGGGCCACAGCTCTGCCTAAAGGAGTTAACAGTCCGACACAATACACACACACACACACGCATACATGCACACAGAGTGAGAAATACAAGCCTACTGTGCAACCAGAGAGAAAGAAGGAGAGAGAAAGTGTAGAGGGAAAAAAGAAAGAAAGGCAGAAAACTAACTCTTTGGTTAACCATCATTAATAAATGATACATTTACGGTTACTTGAACAATGAAATTATAAAAATCTCAATCTGGCTACACTGCAAAAAAAGAAAATTTGGGTGAACTCAAAATTTCAAGGCAACAAACTTCGATACAATTTTAAGTTGGACAATTAAACTAAATATTTTAAGTTTTGTTTTTGAGTTTGCTCAACTCTGAATTCAGATTTTTGTCAACTCAACTGTAAGTTGTACTAACTTATAATTTTACATTGTAATAACTTTTAATCCTTACTTCTGCTAACTTCTGCAATGTGCTGAATTGGCAGGATTGTAACGCTGCTATGAAATGTCAGCTAATGATGCTACCACAATTTTGAGTTAGCATTAATACGCTAATGGCTACTCTTGTAGCCATAACAAGCAGCGCCGCTAGCATCAGTTAGCCGCTAGCATCAGTTAGCCACTAGCATCAGTTAGCCGCTAGCATCAGTTAGCCGCTAGCTTTCGCTAATGACCGAATTTCACCGCTTTCCTGCATTTCACAACAAAGAAATAAGAGTTAGCAGAACTATTGTCCCTTGTTGTGAACCCCAACTTAAAGATATAAGTAACAACAACTCACCAACTTGTTTTTGAGCAGACAACTGGCTTCCTTTGTTGTGCTAACTTACATTATTGCCCTAAATGTCAATAATTTATATTTCCAAGTTTTACCAAATTAAATCACTGTTTTAGGCCAAAAAATACAAGTTGGCTTTTTTGCAGTGTACACTTCCATGTAGTACATTTTGTACACTATGCACTTTGTTGCCTAAAGTGCGAACATTTTGGACGTTATGCACTTACCGGAAGCTCTGTAAATCAGCCAGTGATAGTTAAAATAAACCCACTTTACTACAGTATAGTGGTGCTTATTTGAAAAAAAACCCCCACATATATAACTTTAGTTTATGCTCCCTGTCTCGATCACAATCACTTTGCCGTTAGATTTTGAGGTGAGAAATGTCCACACTCAACTTGTGCATGAAGTGGATTCAGTGTGTCAATTCTGCTAATACTTTCATATTTAATGAAAAATTTAAATGCTAGAGTTTTACTTTAAACAGAGAATTTCTACACTGTGATTTTCTAAATAAGGAAAAGATCTGACTTCTTCTTCCAGCACTGACTGTCATATCGCCTAAGCCTAATAAATTGTATAATGCGTGCAACAATTAACTGCCTAAATTAAAACATTACAAATCATAATGCAGAAAAAATTATGAATTACCATTAAATTGTTTGTTGACAGGTACGACAATTTATCATGCGTTAATGATGGTTATTATAAAGTGTTACGGGCAGAAAGAGAGATTAATAAAGTAAGTTCAAGTATCATGTAACTGTGGTTTTCACATGTGTCACTACAATTTGAACATTTTGGCCGCACAAAAATATAGTGTTTGTAGTACATGATATACTGTATTTTATTTGCAGTTCTTCCATTTGTTTTGTTTTTTGTTTTTCTGGTAGCCAACAGTACAGTATAAGTCCCTGCCTTATATGGAGGGTCTGTAGGTTACAACACACTACTGTGTTCTTGGTGGCTGTAGCTTGCTTTTCTAGATGTGTGAATACATGTGTGTGTCTTCTCAACATTTCCGTATATTAGCAAAAAGTCAAAAGGAAAAAAAAAAGTTTTAAAAAAGTACACATTCCATTTTCTGGCAGCCTTTCCATCTTAGTAAAAGCATGTGGATCAGTACGATTTCATCATCTTGTTCAGATGAGGCAATCATTTTTTGTTTCGACACTGGAGAGCGCCATTTGTTGTGATTCCTCTGTGACTTGTACTCTTTGTCCATTTCTGAGAATGATACGCCATTTTCCCCCCTGCTGTAATCCCCAAATAATCCATTCCATTGTCCCCATGCTGTTTGATCTCCGTCAAGCTTCCTATTGAAGTCGCACATTCACTTTGCTCAATTATAATCACTGGTGCAAGAGGAAAAAACATACTAAACAAAAAAAAAAGAAATCTTGCCCTTTTATTTCAGCCTGCAATGGATTGTGTAGTATGCAACCCTAGTCCAAATACTGTCCACATTCCTAAATGAAGAAGATTTCTATAGCTAGTGGGAGGAGAGTGAGGAGAGGGGTTTTGTTGCAAACTGTAAGCTCATACTAACAGTAGATAACTTTATATTTAAAAGAGAAATATCCCCGGTCATTATTTATTACCACCTCTGTTTGACAGAAGACAAAATCTTTCATTAAAGAGGTGTATCAAACATGGACTGTTTACTTTTTCTGCGGTCTAGACGTTCTGATGTACTTTGAAGCAGTAAGATTTATCTGGTGTTTTTCCTGCAATAAAACCTCTACCTCTGGGAAACACTGTGTTTGTGTCTGGCTCCCTTCACACCGTTCAGGTCAGACACTCCACTGAAGAAGATGAACCATTCTGACTGCAGGAAGACTGCTGACACCAAGAACTGAAATGTTTCACTCAAATCAAAGTGATGATTTGTGTTTTAAAACGCACCGAGAATATTGCCCATAAAAAGGATAAAGAATTCAGAATGGCGTTTGCTTGTAAATGCTGGATCTTCGTCATTCAGTCTACTCTAACATCTAGATAGATAGATAGATAGATAGATAGATAGATAGATAGATAGATAGATAGATAGATAGATAGATAGATAGATAGATAGATAGATAGATAGATAGATAGACTTTATTTATCCCAAGCTGGGAAATTACAGTGTAGCAGCAGCGTTACACACAGAGACAATAACAACACAATTAAATAAAAAGAACAACCTAGGCATACTTCAAGCAATAAAATATTAAAATACAATAAAATGTAATGTAAAAATAAAAATAAAGTGTCTAAAGAAGGAGTATGTATTAAGGAGTAGAATTCCAGTGCAGAATAAATATGAATATGCAGTATAAAATTGTTGGTGCTATGAAACAAATAAGGTGCAATGAACAGTCTAAAGCCAAAAGAGTGAGAGAAATACATGGTGGTGCTAAAACTAAATCACACAAATTATCAAGTATGACCATGAGACCTGGCCTCCATGAAATGCATGTGAATTTGTTTTCCTCGTATTTAAATTACATTTCAAATCTGCACTTGAAAACTTTGTGCTGACTCGTCTTTTACAATGGTCTATGCATCAGATCTTTGCTTCACCAGAACTGATAGAACACCCAGAGGACTGTTAAAAGAGTGAGAAAAAGATTTCAAATGTAAAAATTAAAATTTGCTGGGCCGAGTATAAGCACTTTCATTCATAAAAGATGCCTTAGATATGTTTCAAAAGTAGTGAATGCTCTCGTCAAAATGTTTTGCAAATGTAAGGAGCTGAGAAGCAATGTAAATGCAAAGTGAGGGAAAATGAAAAAAAAAAAAAAATCAGCAATGAAAGGACAAAAAAGGGGGGAAAAGGCAAACCAGCAGCTGAATTTGAAATGTTGTCCCCAGGATGAGCGCTTTTTACTGTTAATGGAGAAATAGAGTGCGTGGCATATTTAATGGGTTTTGTTTTTATTGTACAGCACTGAATAATTAACTGGGAAGCAGCATGTCACATAGATTTATCTTTTAATTAAAATAACGTGGTTCACGCATATTTGAGTGGTAGTCCAAATAAATGCAATATCCAAATTTATGTTTTGTTTATCTTCCTGTTAATTATCCGGAGATTGTTCACTGTACAGCCCTTCATATTCCCTCTCTCTGCATCTGTCTCTCCTCCTCTCTCTCCCTCTTTCTCCTAGTAATAACCAGTCAGGTTTTATTAATTTATGGATAATTGTGGCTACATGAATAAGGTGCATGGCATGAAACCAGCTCATTCTCATAAAGTGAGATGAATGTGTCAGGCTGGCTGATGCCTCCACATGACAGCAATAAAGAGAGGTACATTTTTTGTCCTTGTCTCTAGAATCAGACTAATTTCCAATATCTTCCCATTAGAGCTGAGATAAGTGGAAACAACCACGACTCCTCACATGCATGCTACATGCATTCATATAACCTCAACAAAGGACAAAGTGAACAAGATGCTTCATGGCTAAACATGCAATAGTTTTAAAGATATTTCTTTCCAAAACCTAATGATGGTGTTAGGGGAGAATTCAGAAGATTACCTCAATCATTAACGGTTGGGACAATACATTTCTGAGATCATTTATATACTAAATAATAAGAGAACATTTGACCAGCTGGTGGAACTGGATACTTCAGTCCAAAGTGGTGGATTAACCAAACAGACAAAACGGATAAAAATAAACCTAGATGGAAAATGTAAGAAAATATCAACTGCCAATGTGCATTTCTGTGATTATTCCATCGTTTTCTCAAGAAAGGCGCCTGGAAGACTTCAACTGGGCTACTAGATGGGTAGGAACCCAAAATAAATAGATTCTGTTGTAATTTAATTGCCATGAACAGAAACAAAAGTATGCTCAAATAACCACAATGTGATGTTGAGGTGTAAAATGAATGCATTGTCAGGTCTGTCCACAAGAAAGACAAGCAAACCACTTTTAAAATGTTGGTTTTCTGAATGGATCAAGGTCATCATCACATTAATTTCTCACTCTGCAAGTTAAAATTTGCATGATTTGCATCGCCTGAATCCTGCATATTCCTGAGTCTTTGCATTGACTGAACAATTTGCTTTGCATTTGATGCAAAAATACACCACTACTCTCCCTCTGACTGAAGTCTTTAACACCTTTCCAAGCAACCCTTTTCATTAATCTGCTGGCAATTCATCATGTCCACCTATTGGTAAAGTCACAATGGCAGTATAGTGGACAAAAACTCTGTTTCACTTTCAACATGACACAAGTCTGAATCGAATAAGATAAAGATTGCAGAAGCAAAAACATAAAGAGAGAGAGAGAGAGAGAGAGAGAGAGAGAGAGATCACCTTCTAAAATCACAGCAACAAATTCATATTTTAAAGCATTATAGCTCATGCACAAGACCGGTTTATTAATCAGGGAACTACTCTGGAAGGCCTCCACATTTTTAAGTTGTAAAGAAGATTGGATGGAAGGATTGAAGGATAGATGGATGGATGGATGGACGGATGGACAGACAGACAGAGAGAGAAGGACACACACACACACACACACACACACACACACACACACACACAAATGTACACATACTATCCAGTCAGGCATTTCCTAGACAGCATCTCTTTTCAGATAGGACCATCAAAAGGCTGAGTGGTCCTGCAAATGGAATCATCTCCACTATGAATGGGGATGATGCTCATCTAATACACTGCCTGTGTACATGTCAGCTTGTGTGTGTGTGTGTGTGTGTGTGTGTGTGTGTGTGTGTGTGTGTGTCCAGCCCCACTATAGGATGTGGTGTTCCGTCTGTCTGAGTGGATGACTGTCAGCGCTAGCGGCTCTGTTATCTTGCTGACGTCTCCATTACTGTCGTCTGAGGTGGGACTCTCGTCCTGTCTGCTGTCACTCTGCAGTCACACACGCATGCATGAACTGCACTTATAGGCAAGAAAATGAAATAAATGCCAATACACACATGTGTTCAAAGAAACAAACACCCTCACACACTCGCTAGCACATGCATAAACTGACTCACACACATAGACATGCACACGCTGTCAACACAAACATGAATCATTCTACATAGAAAAGTTTTTTTTCTCTCCAGTGTTACATTACAGAGTGTTTGACATATGGCCTGGAGCTGGGGATGTGGTCATGTGTCTCCATCAGAGAGCATTAGACGGCAGATCACTCATATTCAAAGACAAAGAGCCGATATCAGCTCATGCCTCGCAGCTCCCGCCTGATGCTTTGAACTGCTTCCTCTGTCATTTCCTGTCCACCAATGAGGGGTCAGGAAAGGTCAACGTGAGGTAACATGAGTGTGTGAGAACAAGAGAAGCAGACTGTTGATTTTCTTGCCAGGGCTCAAGTGAATAGTCAAATCTAAAGTATTTTACAAGCCGGCTAATGGACGTTCCCCTGTTAAAGCCCATTGGACTGGACTGCATTCCAATTTGCAATCATGGCTATACTGTGTGATCTAAAGGAGTAATCTATTTAATTGTTTTTCTTTTGTTGTTGTCCTTCCTCCCCTCTGGCAAATCCTCACCCCATGCCCTTTCCTTCCTTCTCTTTTTGTTATTCCCTCTTTTTTGTCTGTTAACTAGTGATGTCCAAATTAACCCATAAGAACCCAGACCTATTTATCCTTCAAGGAAAATTATGGGGGACATACCACAGACCAAGTGGACCAAATAGAACACATTTATGATGTTTTAATAAAAAAATACTACCCCTAAATGTCAAAGATCTGTGATATGACATATTTGTTACATTGGGCATTTATGGAAGTTATGTTTATGATATTTCTTATTTTAAAATAAATAAACTAGACAACTTTTCTGCTTACAGAATCACAAATTTGCCTTTTTCTTTGCATCTCCACCACATATATCAAAATTGTGACAGGATAGGATAGGATTATTTTTTGTTTCTATTTGATCAAATGTTCTTTGACCAAATATAAATATATGAATATATGTATATGAATATACTGATTAGAATTAGAATTGTTAAATGAGTTTAAACAAAAATAAGCTTTTTGAAATGAGCTACTTTTTAACATTTATGTTTCCAGTCACACACATATTTTGGAAAAGTCTTTTCTTGTCACAGTCACACAGTCTTGCTAAGGGACTTAATGAGTTAATGTGAAACATAAAGCTGAATATGGGAGATTCTAGAACATTTAAAGTGTTTCTTACACGGGTGTCACCATTGGTTCATATGGGTTAAGCTAAATTAACTATTAGTTGTTTTTGTTGGTTGATCACACAAGATGGCACTGTTGCTTTAAAGAAAAATGACCAAGGAATGGCAATTCAGTGTGTACAATTGTTCATGAAGCCCAATTTAGCCATCACTGCTTTTGAAATTGAAGCAGCCCATGATAAACTTAACAAAAACTATAAAATATATAAAGTTGTACATTTGTTCGGCAGCATAGCATGCGTTAAAATATTAGCAGGGCCACTTGGTGCATGGTCACTATAAATAACTGCTAAGTTCAATGCTCAATGGCCGGTTTTAATGACCTAACAGCTATTTTTGGTTTCTCGTTATCGGATATAAAACTCCAGGGAAGAAATTAACATTGTTTATTTAGTATAGTGACATCTTGAAACATCCCTACTTGCAATAAATCCTTCATAAGGGAGCTATTTTAGTGCACAGATCTTCTTGTTTTCTTTTTCCCTGTAGTGCCCGGCCCATCAAACTGACAAGGTATCCCATTGTTCTGCTAATGACCCATCACAGGTAGACATTCACATTTCAAATATTCACATTCGCATTTCGAATAATCAACAGTGGATTGATGCTGAAAATTAAACAGAATATTTTAATCATTTTATTTAGACTGAATTAAAATAGATAACCAAGAAATTCATCCCATTTTGTGTAAAACATTCCAACTCTTTAGCAGCACAATATACTATACAGCCTACACCTACACACAAACTCTCCTTAACCCTTTGATGCACAACATATTGTTGACACCCCTTCTAATGCCCAACATGGGTCAAAAATGACCTGCATTCATTTCCCATGTTATTTAATGCTTGCTGTGTGTTTCTGTGCTCTATCTTTTGATATCAACTTATGAATATTCCAAGTATTCTTTAAATATCTTGTTTTTGATAACAGATTTTGCTTCTCATACTTTATGAAGAAAAAAAGTTTCTGGATTATTACATAGCTAACTACTTGGCTGAATAGCTTGCTAAGCTAACTACTTAGCCAAGAAGTAGCTAAGTAGTTAGCTTAGCAAGCTACTTAGCTAAAAAATGGATATGTAGCTTGCTAAGCTGACTACTTAGCCAAGAAGTTAGCTAAGTAGTTAGCTTAGCAAGCTACTTAGCTACTAAAATGGATATGGGTCATTTTAGATCCATGTTGTGCATTAGAAGAGTAGTGACACAAAAAGGGATTTTTATTAAAAAATGAATAAAGCAAAACATAAAATTAGGATGTATGATGATCAAAAACAAACTAATTGAGGAAAACCTGGAACACTGAATGATGAAAATAATTTACTGCAAAGATATAGAACATTAAAACTCTGTCAGGTCACTTTAGACCCATGTTGTGCATCAAAGGGTTAAAAAATAAAAACAAATAACATAATACAGATACAGAAAAAAAAAGTTGCATTATTCGCTTCATACACAATTACAATGAGTAATGGCAGAGAAAGTTCCTGCCAAACAGACAGGAGCACCCTCAGTGTTTTCAATGGATTATGTTCACCTGTGATTTCTTTTGCTCAGACCAACTCATTGGCAGAGGATCACAGACCTCTTTCCAAAACCCTGCACACTTTATGGTTTATGGTTCATAGTTTGCTCCCCGTAAACAAGAGTGATAATCCCTAAAGCCACTTGAGGGCTTTGTCACTTCGACATTACCAAACATAGTTTTTGCTACATGCTGAAATGACTGATGCTGTTGTTTTTCATGGGAGGACAGTCTTGTGGTCCATGTCAATAAATATAAATGTAGAATTGGTGATCATGTCTGATTCATACATGCTAAATTCTTGGAGCTTTTGAGCACTAGTACTTCTACACAGCACGAGGGTGATGCAATACACACTCATGCAGATCATTTAAGACTATTCTGCTGATTGACAGCGTATAGCAATGAGCCCACAAAGCAGTGGCGGTTCTAGACCAGTTTTACTGTGGGGGCCAATGAGGGGCCAGTGTTTAATCAGAGGGGCACATTAAAAATCATCAAAAATGATATTTAAGCATTCAAAACCTTTATTTTAGCTAAAAGTCTTATATTTGGAAGAACTACATTGATTGAAACACTGAGACTTACCAACATTAACAGTTATTTTTGTACGACAATGACATTTCTCATTTTTGTGCACAATTATTATTTTTTTAATTTTGAAAGTGCAGTACAGTGAGAATTATCTTTATATTTAGCTTTTATTGCACAATTAAACTATTATACAATGTATACATTCTGGGTTCCTTTTGTGTACAATGAATATTGTTTGAACAAAAAATAGGTCAGAATTGTTCCGTTGTTCATTGTTATAAATTATCATTTTATTATTAATTTGACACAGGGGCCACAGCAGGGGCCAAGGGCTTCTTCACAGGGGCAGTGACCCCTGGAGGCCCCTGTGTAGAACCGCCACTGCCACAAAGGCAGTGAAATACATTGTAAGCAAGTAAACATGGCTGTAAATAATGTAGAAGAAAAAATCAGCTGTAGACATCCAATATAAAAAATGACATTTGTTTGTTTGTTGACAGGAAAACTTTACTTGGCATGTTTAATTTAAAAGGGCAGAAGAAAGATGACTCATGAGATATGATGAACTCATGACCCCTCATGTATTAAACCAGTTGGCCAGCCATTTTAAAAAAAAACTCTATTTGTGTCAGTTGAGCTGGACTTGGTGCCCACTGGCTGACCAGCCCACCAGGGAAAATCCCTGCTGTTCCAGATGGCCACTTCCTGCTACTGTTACTGTATATTCATTCACAACAGACTTTGTGGTAAACTTTCTGACTTATGGGAGTGATGCAGAGTTTTGTTTTTTCTTGACATTCTTTTATTGTGTTACTCAATGCAGGAATGCATGCCCCCCAAATTCACATTAAACTGGTCATCTATTGTTCTCTGAATCTAGTTCTTCATCAGTTGTGTTAATTGGGGGGTGTGATGTCAGTCCTTTCACCGTCTTTTCAATCTTTTCTTGCGCCTCAATCACCTGCCACCTCCAGCCATCAACCAGCCCTGCTCCGTCTCCTTCCTCCTGATACCGTTGAGGAGCCAGTGCGTATATGGCTTCTTTTTTCCATCATAATTAAACAAGTTTGCGCCTTTATTCCATGTCCATTAGCAGAGCCCATAGCACTGCTTGGGAAATGGTCATTATTGCAGACAGAAATAGGAACATAAATTTGCTGTTAATGAAAATGTCAATTAGTGGTCTACTGTGTTAGAAAGGGGCTGATAGTGCCACCACTGTGAATTAAGCATCCACATGCTCACCAGGGTGCCTCACGTACACATAATCTACACGCATTTATATGCTGTGAAGACACACACATTTAGTTCACACATACAGATATAACACTATAAAGCCATACCAATGTATGTAAAGAGGATAAAACCTTTTTCTTTAGTGGCAACTTATTTCCTGTAATCGTCCTACTATATCTGCGTAGAAAAATAAATAAGATAATGGAAGATGGAAATTAAAAGTAAGACCAAAAAAAGTAATGTTTACTGAAAAAAATATGTTCCCCTCGTTAGTCTGTAGTTTCATCCTTTAGCGGTTTTCGTGTCTGGAACCCCTAGGTTTGACGAGTTGTTTTGATTTTTTTATTCACATATTTGGATCATTAATCAAATGGCGCCATGGAGGGAGGGCAAGCAGAGGGGGATGGATGCGATCCATATAGCATATCTTCTTCAGGGCTTGTGTGTGTGTGTGTGTGTGTGTGTGTGTGCACGCGCATGTTGCAAGATCAATCTAAAAGTCCTCTGCAACAGCCACTTCAGACCCTGGGCGCAGTCACAAAAAAATGATTACCATTACACTCCCACCCTCCCCACACCTACCACTCTCAACAGACGATGAGGGGAAATAAATGTTGCCACACACACACACACACACACACACACACACTCACAAATATACCAATGGCTGCGGCGCTAGAAATGACAGAAATAAAAAAGACGGATTCTCACCTAAACGTCAATATGAGGGGGATGTATTAAAAGTGCATTTGAAATTCTTAGCAGCGTTCCACTTCATTTCTGAATGTCTGGGTCTTGCACCCTTAAAAGCACAGGGAAATAAATCAAGTTTGTTGCTCGCGCCGAGACCCCTATAAAAATAAATAGATGAACGCTGGTCACCTCAGAACCATTTTTAAAATGTCCCCCTAGCTGCACTGTATCCATAATTATGATTTTGATTGTCTGTGACCACATCCTCCAAGATCAAATGTGAAGCGGAATAACAGCAACGCAGATGAAGAGATTTATTTGTCATCTGCTGCGGCTAAGGTTGTGCATGACAAACAGATAGCTAATACCTTGGAGTATAAAGTGCTGTTGCTGAGGCGTCAACATCAGTGCTCTCTAACAAACATTAGACTTTGTATACAGAATGGTGTTCTGGGTGTTTGGACAAGATTTGTAGGATTAAAACCTCATCAAAATGTAGATAATTGTGAGATGCCATCCATACTACTTGAATTTGATGTGTTACAGTCGCAAAAACTGTCGGTAATAGGACAGACAGTAGAGAGAAGAATGGTCTACATAGGTCTACATAGGCCTACATAGGTCTACATAGGCCTACAGTCACTTGTCCTGTATTGTTATGGAACCAGGACATTTCAGTCCCTCAGGATGTTGATACAATTGTCAACTGTCTAGGTCAAAAAAAAAAAAGTCAAGTGGGTGCAAAGAACCAATACAGTTGGTAAACCAAAAATTAAACCAATCAAAGTTTGAAATTACATTAATGTAATTACATTGACATTCACATTTTCGACTGTCCTCCACCACCATTCTTCAGATGGAGTAGTAATAATAATAATTGTCTAATAATAGGGGAGGTGGATGGGTCGAACAAACAGCCGACTTTCACCCAGGAGAAGGGGGTTTGTGTCCCTTTTGAAAGCAAAAGTACGTAATTTTTTTACTCAACTTCCGTGGCTCGCGGTTTGTGAATTATGTTTTTCTACAAAACTGCCGTGGCTCACGTCACCCTCGTAACTACTTCACTTCTGGCATTTACGTACATTTCTTTACTGTTTAAACTGTCTTTTATAACAAAGTTATTTGCCATAAACCTATATCAGTCGTTTTGTGGCATAAATTCACTGAAACTGCAGCTATTTTAACCACCCCGAACCATACGTGTATGTGTAATGACGTTTGACCACATGATCCGCTTATTTTGACAAACGCTGTGTCATTATGGCTGTTATAGACAAACGGTCTATTCTGTTTGTGATCTTGTTGGTTTGCACTTTTTTTCTTACCTCTATAGTGAAGCAATAACTATTGTGTCTGGCTCACTTTATATAACTAACACATTCTCATGTGAACACGTCAGATAAACCCTCAGGCCCTCAGAATGTAATACCAACACACAAGACTTCTGTTTCTGTGGTTTTGAATGTGTTACGGGTGATGTATCACTATGCCTTAGTCACATGCATGGTGGCTTTTGATAATAAACTTGTCTGTGTCCACTAAGATAAGGGTAAAAAAAAAAACTTTGTTGAGCTTAAAAAACTACTATTTCTGCACCTAACTACCTGACACAGTTTTAGTCCATGTTTTATCAGTGGTATATTGTGAAACCATTGGTAGGATTGGGTATTGTGGCACCCAAGTGCATGTCTTACAATAAACAAACAATTTAGATATGTGATCTTATCTTTTTTAGAGATGCATGCATTATATATATATATATATATATATATATATATATATATATATAGGAGGTAGGTGAGAATTAAATAAAACTTAATCAAATTTGTCATGTTTTGACACACTGAATCATTCATATCGGCACAAGATCATTTGCAGCACGAGCATAGAATGTTGTATGCATTATTTTTAGTTTTTCACTCTCAATCTAAAAATGTTAATGTTTGCCATCATAAGCCCTTGCCAACACCTAAAATAAACGCCCCTACACAAACTAACTGAATATACACACAAACACACACAAATAGGCAAACAGTGACACTCCAGTGAATCTTCACTCAGTCTCTGAATCAGAACGCCCATCCTTACTTTGATAGCTGTCATTTGAACACAGAATTTTCCTCTGCTGCTGGGGGAAATAAAAGAGTTGGTGGTAATGGAGGATAATTACATCTCTCTCTCCCTCTCTCTCTCTGTGTGTCTCACTACGTCTCTCACTTGTTTTTCCTCTGGTGCTGCATCACACAGGATGGATGCCAGTGAAGTCGCAAACTGCAGCATTCAGGCCCATTACATCTGCAATGAGTGGAGATGCAAGCAACATCTGGTGTCTAAGCTGTGATAGAGAGCTGTGCCTCTTTAATAGATATCTGGAGGCAACACAGAGTGGGATATAACATCTCAACATTAACTCTTCAAAGCCCACTTAGAGGTACAGGCTGGAGAGTCTGAGAGGTATGGGGAGAAAAAAGGAAGGGATAAGGGAACAAAGCAGTTGGCAAAAGACAGTTGAAAAAGACAGAGCAGGGAGGGGATAATGGGGTAAAGAAGCTGTTTGGCATAAGCAGGGGAATAAAAGTGGATGAGTTGAAAGAAGGATGATACGAGCAGAGGATCAACAAAAAGACAGAAGGAAGTAAAAAGGCTGGAGAAAAAAAAGACAGACGGAAAGAAACAAAAAGAGGATAAAAACAAGGGAAATAGGTACAGTGGGGAAGTAAAAATGAAGACAATTAAGGGAGAAAGTGACAGAAATCAGGAAGAGAGTGAATATAGAAGAAGAAGGAGGGAGCGGTGGATCAAGGGAAGAAAGAAACACGTGTGCACAAGTAAGGAAAAGGACTGATCAGTGCAAAGAAATATAGATAAGTAGGCACTGAAACAAGGTGAAGACCAGAAAACAGTTATAGACAAAATATGCTCTTTTATACACTTTTTCGCTCTGTTTTTAAATGATGCATATTTGTACACAAAGGCCAAAATATACACATACACAAACAGGACCTATGCATTATGTATGGAGAGATGTTTGAAAGCTACTTCACAAGATTGGTGCCTTGCTGAAGGATCATGGGTCATGCTGAGACTTGAACCAGCAACATTCAGTTAATCAGAAATGAGAAATAAAGGCAGTGTTGCAGCTCAACTTTGTGATTTAGGGTGAAGATATATATGACGATATCTACACTACAATCTGGTTTAGCACAGTTTTAACATTCACAAGAATCTACAAGAAACGGACAATTACTCAAAATACAACTAATGATATGTTATCTGAATGTCCCTCACCTCACTCACTCACACACACACACACACACACACACACACACACAAACACATGCACATGCTGTATGGCAAAACAAGAGATCACCTTCAAGTGCAGTGACGCGTCAAGCTGAGCCTTCAGCTGTTGTTACGGCGACGCACAGCTGATCAGCAGCCAGCCTGACAACTTCATTCACTCAGCACCTGCTAGCTGTCAATCACACACAGGAGAGGGAGGTACGTGTGTGTGTGTGTGTGTGTGTGTGTGTGTTTCCTGAGGGTATTGATGAAGCTGTCAGAGAAAGGATGAGACATGTCCATCACCCCTCTTTATCTCTCTTTCTGTCTGTTGCTCTTATACTCTCTCTCCTTCCATCCCTCTCTCTCTCTCTCTCTCTCTCTCTCTCTCTCTCTCTGTGCCCTTGATCACTCTTCGTTCAGCATCCCCTATTCACCCTTCATTACACCTCCCACACAATAATCTCCTACACACCATCACCACCCACTGTCTCTACTTATTTAATATGGCATTTTTTGTTAGATTGGGTCTATAAGGTTGGCCTTACATGACATGAAGTCAAATAAGTGCAATGAGCTTCACTTGTACATACAAACACACAAACCTTTGACAAAAACCTTTATTGACATACAGGTGATTTAGGCTACGTTTACACGAGGACGGTCTGAACAGAAGACGCAAAAGTGGCGTCACGTCTTCACTTTTTATTCCTCGTTTAGACGAGCGTTTTCGGGAGGAAATCTGCTGCATACGGTGACGCAAAAGTGTGTGAAATTAGATTGTATGCAGCCAGGCGGCATCACTTAAAGCCATAAGAGCATCTTTGGGCATGCAGAAGTTTTCACGCCACACATTTTCATCAGCTACTCCTTCCACAAAGTTCTCCACCATCACTAGATCTCCCAGGTCTCGTTCACAGCCGTCTGGCTCGCCTCCGACCAATTGCTGCATCCAAAATGTGATGGAGGTAATTCCAGATCCTTCTCTGTTCACTAATACTATCTGTACATATCCTGTACATTTGGTGGAAAGACTCCTGTAAGTTTATTAGAGCTGCCAGAGCAGCTTGAAGGTCCGACGCATGGAAATAATCCCACGTTTGTTTATTTCCTGTACTGGAGCATGTATGTGACGTAAACACATACGTGACGTGAGCAGATCAGATCAGAGTTTTGTGTCTTGTCAGTGTAGACGACACGCTACGGAGGAGAGGATTTAACTTTTCCACTTTGGAGGGTGGTTTCAGATTTTTGCGTTTTTAAGCCCCAAAAATGCTGTCACCGTCTAAATTAAAGGCACTTCCGATAAAATATTTTGTCGTTTTTACCCGCAAGCGTCCTCGTGTAAACGGGGCCTCAGTCATTTTAAAGAGTCTTGGTTGCAGACTCCATATGCATTGTGTAGTCTATTAAAAGCTGGAGTTGTAACCACAGGGAGCAGTTGGTTGATCAGTTTAAACCAGACTACATGGATCCAAAGTTTTAAAGAATTCAGCTTCATTTAAAGAATCAGGGTGGTACCAAAACAAGTGTGAATTTACAATAGCTGCAGCCATGTACACCTACAGGGACGACTTGCCATGTCCAACTGGACTTTGGAACAATTGCATGAGGCCGCTCTTAGCCTCCTAAATGGTTATGAGATATGGTAAAAGTGTTTTTATATATGATGCTTATGGGATTCTTTCCTTCCATATATTTTGCGTCTATGCAAGTAAACCTTAAAATCTACACTGCACGAAACCAAACACACTATTTTAATAGTTCCACTTTTCTACCATTTTGCCAAAGCAAAACCTCTTTGTGGTCCTTTGGTAAATGAATAAATGCAATTTGTCAGTTTTTAAAGGACAAATCCATCATCAGGTACCCACTACCCACTTTGCCTCTGCTTGCCTTTTATATTTTAACATCACTCCGTTTTCTTGTCTGGTTTTTGATATTCCTAACAGAAAAGAAGTCTACTCTCAGAGTGTTGTGTATATGACAGGATGAATTTCTGTTATTGGAAATCAGATACTGCTTGCTCTCAAAAGAAGCTCTTGCTCTTTCACTCTGGAAAAAAAAACATTTGACATTTCACACTTTCATAATGTCTCTGTTACAGCTTTGATAGATTATCGGCTCATGACACGTTGTCACAAGGAGATAACAGGCTTCAAGTCCACAATCTGTAGTTTATATAAGACATTAAATTATTTCAATTCATTATAAATATTTACCATCCAACATTCCCCTAACCCATCTGACCACATAGGTTATTTATTCCTACCATCGAATACGACCCACAGGTCTGCTGTAAAGTAAATAACAGGAAGGGAACTGTAAAATTAACAGTAGAATGCTGGCAACCCTGCTGCCAGTATTTTACTGTTAATTTACAAGACAATTGATCCTAATAACTATGGCAACTAGAGGTCGCAGCCAAACAAAAAAAAAAACATAAATATGGGTCCCAAATAAGCTGCTTGTGGCCACTGGAGTCGATTTTATGGGGAGGGCAGTCTCTTTCTAACATACATTGTATATGTATATCTCCAGTTAACGAACGAGTGCTGCACTGCAAAAAAAAGAAAAGTTGTGTGAACTCAAAATTTCAAGGCAACAAACTTCGATAAAAGTTTAAGTTGGACAATTAAACTAAATATTTTAAGTTTTGTTTTTGAGTTTGCTCAACTCTGAATTCAGATTTTATCAACTCAACTGTAAGTTGTACTAACTTATAATTTTATATTGTAATAACTTTTAATCCTTACTTCTGCTAACTTCTGCAATGTGCTGAATTGGCACGATTGTAACGCCGCTATGAAATGTCAGCTAATGTTGTGACCACAATTTTGAGTTAGCATTGATACGCTAATGGCTACTCTTGTAGCTGGAACAAGCAGCGCCGCTAGCATCAGTTAGCTGCTCGCATCAGTTAGCCGCTATCTTTCGCTAGCGAATTTCACAGATTTCCCACATTTCACAACAAAGAAATAAGAGTTATCAGAACTATTGTCCCTTGTTGTGAACCCCAACTTAAAGATATAAGTAACAACAACTCACCAACTTGTTTTTGAGCAGACAACTGGCTTCCTTTGTTGTGCTAACTTACATTAATACCCTAAATGTCAATAATTTATATTTCCAAGTTTTACCAACTTAAATCACTGTTTTAGGCCAAAAAATACAAGTTGGCTTTTTTGCAGTGTGTCCCAAAGACGTAAATCCATTGCGATATATGAATTATTACTTGTGAAAAAGCTGTGCTCTTTGGAAACCGCCATTTTCACATATTCACTTACAACACACGTCCAGTGAAGTGAAACAGTTTTATTCACCCATGTACAAAGATCACTTCCTTCCACAATGCGGGTGTTCAACACTGAGCACCTATTGCTAAGGTCTGTGCTTGTCCAAATACCAAGGGGATTAATTAAAAGTCAATTAGTTGGTGAAGGACAATTTAGTAAGATTAGGGGTTTCTCTGTGAATTCAGACACAGCCCCACCTCTTAATATCCCATGCCCTTTCATCTGTGGGGTGGTAAATGGACCGCTGCCTATGTACTTGTACTCAGTTTAAATGTTGTCGCTTATGCAAATTTAATGAGTATTTTAGTTGCATCTTTTTAATGTGCACACCACACCCTAATGCATAATTAAAGATTTTGCAAATAATGGAACATCTTTATTTCGTGGGTTTTAATCCAACAGAGGAACATTAAAGAATAAAAAATAAAGAAGAAGAATGGATGTATAGAACAGGAGGGTGCTCGCTGTGCATAATATTAAAAACATGTATGAGAAGCTCTTGATTCATGTGGATCAAACTTGTGGATTTGCCTTACTAAAATTCTGGTGTCAATGATCACAAATAAAAAATAAAAATGTGTAGAGCATAAAAACTTAAACACTGCTTCGTAAACTGCAGTAATATTCACCAATGATGTCTTCCTACCTTTACACTTGGACATGCTTTGCTACGTTTCTTCTAGCATTAGCAACTATGCACGCACTATAGGTGTTTTCATTAGGACATACTAAACGTCTATGTCAGCACTGAAAACAAGTATTTCATTCTAATTATTAGGGATGTCTAGATTATCAAGATTCTCCAAATTTGCAATTGGATTTGGCTTCAGAATCTAAGATTATGATTCAATGCAATTTCTGCTATACTTTTTACAGCACTGAAAGTTATGCCATTGCTAGTCTATCAAGTCTGGATTTGTAAAGATCAAGAGATATTTTGTTTTAGGCCTTGACAACTGTCATTTACATTTCAAATTAAAAAGATCACCTTAAACAATAGGCTACATGGTACTAAGAAATGTATACTCGCCATATTTCGGGGAGGATATACTACACTAAGGCCATATGTCAAATTTAAATAATTTATTTGAAATGTAATAATCATAACTTATTCACCAGTCAATTAGAAACAAATCATTAAACAACAAAAAAGAGTGACAAGATAGCAAAAGGCACAACAACTTGATTGAGTTTAGGACTTTATGTGAGGCACCTGAATGCACCATGAAGTACCTGTTGGCCCCCCACACGCTTTACAGTTTGTTGTTTACATAAACTTAAGGGGAAGGTAAAATGTTACACACCAGTGACTTTTTCCCAGTTCTGTTTTCTTCTCTATTATTACTGACTGCTGTGTCATCTTTAACGTGTTAGGTTTTTTGTTCAGATGCACGCAAATCATCGGCAACTCGGATGAACACCTGTCTTTCTACAATTTGGTGCACACGGTGGGTAAATAAAGCTTTTTTTTTTAACTGAAAACAGTTGCCTGCCTTGTCTGGAACTGACACTGAGTGACGAATCAAAACAAAAAAGTTGCAGATTGTAAAAACAAAAAAACTAAATAAAAGAACTGAACTATGTAAAGAGATTCAGTAGATCCATGAGAAATTGTACAGTTGTGTTTTAAATCAGTATTTACTCAGTCAGTGGTTAATCTATCGTACAGCAAGAAGGAGAGACTGCATCTGAAGTACATGTCTGTCCTGTGCATGTGTGTTTGTTTGTGTGTGTCACATTTTAGAGCAGTGCTGTAGCTAATCTGATCCTGATAGTGCTGTGTTCGTGTCAGCTGAGACAGACAGCTTATTGTCATCGTCCTCTGCCCCTGACATATGCCCTCCTCTCTCTCTCCCTCTCTGTCTGATTGTCTCATCACTCCTCGGTGCTGTGACTCCTACCTGACGTCCAGACAGGCCTCAGCCTCCCGCAAGCTGGATAATCAACATCCTGTCACTATACTGTCAATATCTCCCTCACACAAAGTGGACTTGGACCCACACATGTACACACCTATGCATGTGACCAAACATGCACATTTACACACATCCACAGTTTGTTGTATCAACTAGAGGCAACAGTTTACAGCACGTGATGCTACACTGCAAAAAAAGCCAACTTGTATTTTTTAGCCTAAAACAGTGATTTAAGTTGGTAAAACTTGGAAATATAAATTACTGACATTTAGGGCAATAATGTAAGTTAGCACAACAAAGGAAGCCAGTTGTCTGCTCAAAAACAAGTTGGTGAGTTGTTGTTACTTATATCTTTAAGTTGGGGTTCACAACAAGGGACAATAGTTCTGCTAACTCTTATTTCTTTGTTGTGAAATGCGGGAAAGCAGTGAAATTCATTAGCAAAAGCTAGCGGCTAACTGATGCTAGCGGCTAACTGATGCTAGCGGTGCTGCTTGTTACAGCTACAAGAGTAGCCATTAGCGTATCAATGCTAACTCAAAATTGTGGTCGCAACGTTAGCTGACATTTCATAGCAGCGTTACAATCGTGCCAATTCAGCACATTGCAGAAGTTTGCAGAAGTAAGGATTAAAAGTTATTACAATGTAAAATTATTTGTTTGAGTTTGTTGCCTTGAAATTTTGAATTCACCCAACTTTTCTTTTTTTGTAGTGTAGCTGTTAAGTCTGAATTTGTCCATTCCACACACGTGTCCAGAAAAACTTTATGGACTCTGACAATGACTTTTAATGCAATTCAAAAGACAGCTGTTGTCAATCTTTTTTGTTAAATGTTAAAACAATTAAATTGTAATATCTGTCTCAACGATTTGGAGATGTGGCTAAGGCCTCATGGTTTCTAATAAATCCACTGCAGATTATGTTGATGTTCAGCTGATTTGATGTAATACCTTCAATGTTTTAGATTTCAGCATTTCCCCAAGTTACACATTGCCATTTGATCCATTGTCTAGATACTAAATGTCGATAACAGCAGCTTTAAACACTTCAATGAGATACTGTACAGTATGGCAGTATGACTATCAAAAATAGTTTGTGGTTTTCCATAGATGGTGTGAGGCAGAGCATATGGATGTTAATTTAATGGAAGATTACAACAAGCACAGTGTAATTACTCTTACCTAGAAACAATCAAACTTGACAGAAATCATGATGATGTGTGTGGGAATGGAATGCAAACAACATTCAAAGGATGATTGAATCTGACAGGTATATCAAGTGAACTAATTGACAATATTTATATGGCTTTTTTTTATAGATTAGTGCTGTTCAGTGATTACCATCAAACCAGCTTGCTTAATTTTACGATCAAAGGAGAATTACAGATGTAATATATGGTAACAGAGACTAGATGACTGTAACTAAAGATTCTGTTTCTGTAAACCCTTGTGAACACATCGGCAGCTTATTTCATTAGTGTTGTGTTGTGCATACCCACATTCACTTGGTATTTCAACAAGTGCTTTACAATCTTCTGAAAACGTTTGTGTGTATAAACGTGTGTTAAAAGAAGTAGAGGAAAGTTTATCTTATAACCTTTTCCCACCAAAATGAGTATGTGTATGCAGGGTTTTTTTTAAATCAAGGACAACCAAGACAAAAGTATAAAAATAGGTATTAGTGGGGCTTTAGTGGATGATTTATACTGTGGTGTAAGACTGTCATGATCTGTATCACATCTGGATGGTTATCAGAGGTAACCTGAAAATTTAGGTCGCTCAGACATTCATAACTTTTAATATGGTAAGAATGTATAAAATATGGACTTTCTTAACAACTTATATAAAGGCAAGGAAAATAAAGCCTGACAGGCAACAATCCACTCAGCAACCTCCAAGTTTGAAACTGCTAGTTTCAAGTTCTCTTCAATACAGCATGATGTTTATCTAGAAATTATCCCATTTAGAGTAAAATCGACCATAAGTTAGGGTACGCTGTATTAAAGTTAATTGTAACAATTTGTTTGCTTTAAAATGTATTGTTCAGCGTTGGTTGCACTAAAAACACTTTAAGATGTCAGATGTATATTTCCAATTACTGTTGTCCCTTGTAAACCAAGCTAGTGCTAGCATTAGCCAGAACATTGTTGTTGTTTTTTCAAAACAGACGTCCATGTTGACAGGAAACAGTTAACTTAGACAATGAAACCATTCAACTTAGGCTAAAACAACTGGGTTGGACTTAAAAACAACTACTTTCACACTTAACTACCGGACGCAGTGTCATCAGAGTTAATGAAAGCCTTGCCTAGCTTCGAGTCAAATTGGCAGCCTATGATAAGTGGGGAACGGCTCCATTAGCTGGAAACATAGCATCCTTCCAGTTACCCATCCATTCTCCGCATTCGCTGGTTCTGAGGTGTAGAAATATAACCATTATCTTAGGCCAGAGGTGTCAAACTCTGGCCCCGTGGGCCAAATTTGGCCCGCAGTATAATTATATTTGGCCCAAATGACAACCAGAGCTGGCCCGCCGGTATTATACAGCGCAAATAATACTACAAATCCCAGAATGCTCTGCTGGTGTTTTGGCTTGAACACAGTAGATCAGTGTGTAGCAAACTGAGCAACAATTAAAGTTGTCTTGATGCACTTTTTTTTTGCTAGTCCAAGGCATGGGCTTGAATGGTTGCACATTCATTAAAGGATATTATTATTAGTCATTTGGTTTATTATTGTTATTTTATTCTTGCATTTATTTTTAGCCTGTGGAAAAAGATTACCTTTAAATTTAAAGAAGGCCGCATATAAAATAAAGGGACATACGATTTTTATTTAAATTTTATTTAAGAAATGAATGCCATTGATGTGTTTGTTTGTTTTATTTGATATTCGATTTTGCATGTTTGCAATATTAAGTTATATCAAGCTTTGCTTGTTCCATTTCGTTTGAACTTGTTTAGGTCAATTTTTTCAATAAATATCAATGTTGGCCCGCGACTTTGTCCAAGTTTTAAATTTTGGCCCACTGTGTATTTGAGTTTCACACCCCTGAATTAGGCTATCTGCTGAAAATTTTTAATAACACACCCACCCACACACACACACACACACACACAAAATGGCAAGTATTGTACACATGTATTTATTTGTGTGTATTTGCATACTTGTGTGACAGTGATTTAGTCTGTCTGTGCTGTACTGCAGAGGTTAGCAGTCCAAGCGTCTGTGCTCCATTTGAATGGTCCCCTGAGTTAAGTGTCCTGATCCTGGGTCTATAGTGTCCGCCTCTTCCACTGATCCAGCAATGACAGCATCCACCCCCACACCCCTACATATCTGAAGCTTCCCTGGAGCTCCCCTGGCGCCTGGCCGCAGCCGCGCCCCAGGAGCAGCAGCCCCTGTGGGTGCCCCACTCGGCTGGTTGTCAACTTCCACAACATCCACTATACAACTTTCATCCTGAAGGCACAAGTGCCGCCATTTCTGGCAGTGATCTACATATGTTTTGATATTAAAGCAGCCCTTCTCTCACTTTGACACTTGCATTGTGTCTTGATGTTGCCCTTGTAAGACTGGCACAAACACATATGCCCTCAGTACCACCATGGGAGGCGGAGACATAGAGATGACAGCTTTATCTAAAGTTTACCCTGCCAGCCACTGTCTGATTCCACAGAGAACGACCAAGTGACCTTAAGAAACTCCAGTCTAGACATAAGAGGTCAGTGCCAGTGTTGGGTCACTTTTCACTTCACAGTTTGAAAACTCTATGATTGGACACACACATTCATGTTTTGATTTCTTGCTTGCCACCGGGAGGTAAGAATGCAGTGTCAGCTAAAAAGCTTTAAAGCCGATAGGAATTTAAATGTATTGCCGAAAGCTAATCCAGCAGCTCCTTTACTACCATGTAAACTTGGCAAAATATGATTATAGAGTGCAGGACATCACATGACTTTTTTACGCCGCCATTTTGGCAGGAAAAGTATGAACAAAATTAATGGCGCTATCATTAATTTCAAGTAATCAGAGTTCACTGCACATTTTGAGCAAAAGGACATTGAAGGCTGTATTGAAAATGGAATAGATGACATTGCAGACCTGAAGCTATCCAGACATCTAAAAATTCCTGGTCAACTTACCCTTATCCTACTCTGGGGAGTCTTTAACGCATTAAGGCCTAAAACGCCCGGAAAAACATGCCTGGAAAACCTCTGGGCGATTTTGAAAGAACCCCCTAAACCCTGAAGTTTTTCTCTGTAGCAGATAGAAATTAAATTCAAAAAGTATTTGAGAGCTTATACCCGTGGCTTTCATGAGAAGTTGAGTTTATTTGTCCAAACCTTCAATAAAGTTTTTTTAAAAATCAACAAACTCAGCAAATGTTACATTTGTCTGAATAAAAAATCCTATGCATATACTGCAATACTAATACATGCCCATTAGCAAAATGCAAACATGATATGACCATTGGAAGAAATAGACATAGTTCTCATTACCCTGCTGTAATAAAAAAAAAAGTATCATAATAATAATAATAATAATAATACATTTTATATATTGCACTTTTCAGGGTACTCAACGACGCATAAAGTAATATAAGACATAAACAGTCATGATTTCTTAAATCATCATCACAATTAATCAGTCTTTAAAGCCATACAAAGCCTGGATGGGTATACACGAAAAAATCTGGATTTTTTTTAAATAATTATATTTAGCTATGAGGTCTATTGGCTTAAACTGCTCGTCCTGATTAGAAGGGTGACTGTTGCTTCAGCCTATCTATGGCTCACATCTGTGAATTGATAAAAGTTAAGGGCAGCATACTCAAATCTGAGTGTGTTTTGCAGATTTCCAGCTTCTACTCTTCTAGATTTTAGACAATTCCACAAAAAGTATCATGGGAAACTGGTGGTGCATATGATTAATTAACACCACAGACTTACCATTACCCTTTGATTGCACATTAGTTATGCTCTGTAAAGTTATTTAGCTAAATAGCCTAGCTGCACCTAGATTGACCATCCAGAGAGAGTTTCCCCTTTGACTTTCTTATCACAGATCTAGCCCCTAACTTTAACCTTAACCTAGCCCTAACCAACACAATGTGATGAATATTAAGGCAAATTGTAATTTATTTTGCATCATAAAGAAGATAGATGAATGCTTCAGAGTTGGCCTTGAGGGAGGATTCTTAGAGAAACTAATGATTCAGACTTTATGATAAAAGTATGCACATCTAAAATGCCTCTCCTAAAAGACAGAAACTCCCTTAGAACTTTTTATTTGTGTGGATTAGATTTAATTCAATACAACTCTTGTTGGGTGCCATCTAGGATCTCCTATAATTACTGAATACTTTTTAATAGAAGGCTCATTGATGAGCTCCTCATCAAACTCTATAATTAAAGAATTCTTTTAAGAAACCTCAGCGGGGGGACTCTCAAAGGAGCCAAATGTTTTGTGTGAAATAAGGCAGCTTTGAAGGCTTGCACGAATTACGAATGACATTTAGACCACTTCACTTGTTTGAATATCTGGCAATATAAGAAGAAATATGATGCATAAACAAACGCAGCTGTGTACAAATGTTCTACTTTAGAAGTGGAGAAAAAATAGCTTTTTTGAGTGTGCTTACATGAGGAGAGAGAGAGAGAGAACAGAGAACATGGAGAAGGAGAAAGAGAAAGAGCGACAGCATGAGGGGCACCAGAAGTGCGGATGTGGACAGATGGACAGGGAGTTTTTCGTTTAAACATCATCACCATCCTCATCATCCATGTCAATTCTGTCCGCCGGGGACCCGCTGCTCAGTGGGAAGATGATTTCTCCACTCCACAGAGAGATGGCCATCAGGGACTCAACTCTCTGCTGCAGTTCTTTTCCCAACACAGTCATAAACACCATCCTTCCCTCACTATGCATAGCATTACTCCAATGATCAACAGTACACTTTAAGCCCATCCCCTGCTTCTCTTTATCAAGCTATTTTTGTTCCTTGGGGTTTGGTGATGCATCCCAGCTCAATTATCTGAAAACATTATGTATATGCATGTTTATTCTCTCTGTTTGGAATGATAGACTGTTAGCGCAGTGTTTTTAATATGCAAACCACCCTTGTCAACCAAACTGGGATTGAGAGGCTACCAATTATTCGGCGTCAGACAGTGAGAGATGATTATCTTGGTGAGGGACTTGGTTCATCCTCAGCAGCTAGGAAGTGGCATATTGATTGGCCATCAGGGAGCTAATAACACAAGGTTATCTACATGTAGCATGAGACAGTCTCTCCACTTAATACAGCAGTCCTATCTAGATTTAATATGTCCTTATAGCACTGAGCTAGGAAGGGAACCAAGGGGTGTGCATCTTCTAGAGCCTAACAAAGGTCATGCTATTGTAAAACCATCTACAGGGACGCAGTGTAGGATTATATGCGGTGCCGTCACAGCACTGTTTTACAGTTTCACTGGTGGTCTCCTGATGCTTGTATTGATCACTGAGGCGGTGGTCTTAAACATTTATAGAATTTGTTACAGTGACATATCAATAATAGCAACATCAATATTATCTGAGGGAAGACAAACTTATTCTTCATTCAGCGTACTTAACATGCAATTTATAGAGACTGTTCACCTAAATTATTGGTCGGTCTGGTTTTACAATGTAGAGGAATGGAATTGAATTTTTGGTGCTCCCAACACTAGACATGTTATTAACAAAAATCTAATAGGACCAAGCGTTCTCTAAAAACAATTCCCTCCAATGACCTCATTGTCAACTGTTTCTTTAGGGACTGTCTTTGATAGAACGAGCCTCCAATAAAAACGGTTGGTACTGAGGTCAGTTGAGTATGATGAGTAACAGAAACCACCTTCAGGACTTGCTGATTGGATCCTCGTAGACTTTGGTGGGACGTATTGTGACTTGTGTTATGCCCCAGTCTAGGGGCCTAGAGCACAACATGAAAAGGCCCCATCTTCCCCATCTCCCAAGTAGCCACAAACAAAGATAAGTTTGAAGAATGGGTAAATATTTATTTACAAAGAGAACTTAGGTAAAAACAAATATTCTTCAATTTAGGGGTGGACTAAAGCCAAAATAACAAACAAAACAATCCTATCTTAAAAATAAGAAATTTACCTGAAAAACCAAAAGATTCAAAATCTTACCTCCCTACCTACTTAAACAAGAGAAAACGAGAAACAAAACCTGGCAAACCACCCTTGCTGCTCAAAACAAGGGAATTAAGTCCAAAACCACAAGTTAACTCAAAAGGTGTGAACCGGTTGGGAGAAGAGGAGGATGAGGAAAAAGCCTGCTGCCAGCGACGGCCGCCATCTTGGCTCCATTTAAACCAGGTGGTTCCGGCTGCAGCCAATCACGGCCCAGGCGTGGAACCTCTCCACCAATCGCACCGTGGCTATGGCACACTCCAATCTGCATATTAAAAAGGAAAACAAAAACACAGGGCACACATACCAATGCAGTTTGCTAGAAAAGAACTATAATATGACCACAGTCATAACACTTGTCTTTAGTTTTAACTGTCATCTGTTCGACAGGAATTTGAGAGAATAAAATGCACAATGAAATGTGACTCAAAGGAACACTTTAGAGTTTTGACCAAGCAATGTTTTTGAACTTCATATTATGTTGAAAATAAATAATATTGACCTGCACTTAAAAAAAAAAAATCTTCTATTAGTGTAATGCAGGTATTTTTACTTGAATGGTAAGTATAAGAGAGTTACAAAATGGGCCTCTATAAGGTTTGAAAAACAGTCAAGAAATGAAGACCAAGCTGTGTTAAAAATCATGTACTAGCATACCAAGCCTGATGTTAAATTGAGTATGTAGTGCGTTCAAATGCCTGTGTGTAAACTAGATTAGCAAGATTGGTCAGAGATGGATTTCTGAAAATCTGGACAAACAAAACTGAAACTATCTACATGACAGGAATCACTAGGCAAGTGCCTTTATCTGTTATCATTTGTGAAAACAAGCCTCTTGATATCAAAAGTAATCCCCATAAACAACCTCCAGTTTGCTGCAACAAAAGTACTACGATTTTCCATGTATAAGGAGGGCAGATAAGGCACATATATATTTAAATCGTGCCACTCACTGTCACAAACAAGCCCAGCTGTACGTGTGCACAGTGTCATAATGTGTGAGGCTGTCTGGCACAGTGATCTGTTGTCTAAACATAAATCACAGTGGCAGCAGAGAGAGACCATGTTTCCTTGTTACTATAAACCGATAGAGCCTTTCTCCCGAGAAATCAACATGACCTCAAACACAACGTTCCCCAGCCACATTCCAGGTCATGGTAGAGATTCCTGGACACATAATACCTTCCTCTCTCTCCCTCTCTGTCTGTCTCATTCTCTCTCATTCAATCTTCCAGTGCATGCATGACTGGAAATATATTAAAACTTATACAAATATGGGAAGTCAAGAAAAAAAAAGAAAATATGGTCACTCAGAGCAGGAGGGGCTTGTAATCTGAATCCTTCCACTGTATGTTGCCGGTGTGTGTGTGTGTGTGTGTGTGTGTGTGTTTGTGGTGTGAGGGCATAATCCAACCAGGGGCTAGCGGAGTAATCTTATGGCCAGGTTATTAGTCAGTCTGTCTTTCGAGTGCTCCATTGTTTCTCCGGCTAAAAAACAGCAGGCCCAGGAATAAAAGATTTCTCGAGCAGAGTTCAAGGTTTTGGTGGGGAAATACTCTGGGGAGGCCGAGCACGATGTGAGCCCCAAAGATTACATTTCAGTCCTAGCTCGCAGTCAAAAGCTCGCCAGACGGAACAGGAAATTGTGTCGCTGTCAGTGAAAACGCGCAGAGAGAAATGTAAATGGCCCTCCCAGTAACGGACGCCTCATATGCAACCCCGGTTGTGTCCCCAGGGCTCTGCCTGTCCACCACGTCCATCTTGTGTCAAATAGCTGGTTTTAATACTGGATAGAGATGGGGGGAGTGGGATGTGTGTGTGTGTGTGTGTGTGTGTGTGTGTGTGTGTTGGTGTGTGTGTGTGTGTGTGCAGGAAGCTGTGAAAGTATAGAGCGACATCCATTGTAGCAAGCAGACCATGCTTATATCGAAAAAATTAACTGAAATGTCATTATTATAATAATCAATGAAATCAATTGTCTGTACAAAAAGAAAATGTGTGATCGTAGCATGAAACAACAGTGTCAGAAGACAGAGAGAGCCAATAAACATATCCGTCAAGTTAGCAAACTCACATTGTTGAACATCAACTACTGCCATTGTTAAAATGAAAGCCTTCATGTTCAAAGTCTGTCTTCCAGCTGACAGTTCCATTTCAGCAATACTGTCAGAGACAAAACAAACACATCTAAAGGGAACAAATTACAGCCACTGAGATTTCCTTCAGTCAGGCACCAACCAAAGCCTCCAGAAGCTATCAGTCATTGAGAAGAATAAATTGACACAAACATGAAAAAGGAAGAGAATGTGGAATTAAAAGCATGGTGCAAGAGCAACAATCTGCACTGCTTCTATCCAAAAAGTAAATCTCAGAACTTCTGACTAAGCCCACCAAAACCCACCTGGAGATACACCACCACTCACATGGCCACAGGAGTAAAGAGAGATTTCATTTCTTAAATGTCTGTGGATTCCTCAATTAAAAGTAAACGAATCATTATTTGTAGAACCATACAGGAAATAGAAAGTCTTGTATTATTTAATAGCCTAGGAGTTGCTTAATATTATCATTCTTCTTACACTAGTATCAGAACAGAAAAGGCCCCTAAAAATAACTATTAATAAAATCTTTCTTTTTTTTAATGTCATGAAACCAGAGCAGGAAATTAAGCTTAATAACACAAAAAAAAAACAATAAATATGTTCCTGCTGTCGTCTGCCTAACAGAACTGACTGGCATTCTGTCTGGATTCTGGTCCTCCTCTCTTAACATGTTTTCTCTGAGCATTTCAGCCCAGAATTAAAGTTTTTTAGCTTGATATTCATGCAAAATATGTGAGCAAAAGTCAATTGTTAGCTTGGTCTGTGTTAAAATAACAGGATCCAGCTGCAGGATCCAGCCAGATAACCAAAGTGATTGTCTGGGGGAGGGACAGGGAGATAGATGACAGCCAGCCACATAACCAGTGTGCAGTCCTTTCTCCCTTTTTCTGAGTCTAAGTTTGTTGTTGCTGTTTTTGCTGTCGTTGTTTTTTTGCATCGAACCCATACCAACCCAGCAGAACACCTCCCAGCTCTACTGCCCTTACAGTATCTTCACCAGAGCAGAAGCTTTTCTTCATTTAAAGTAATTCTTTTGCTATAGCAGATATAATCTAAATGATCAGGACTGAGTGTACAGCCTTAAAAACATTTCATTGTGTACTGATAGAGTAATGATGTTTTCTTTGGGCTGGAGAGGACGTTGCAATGCCATGCATGACTCACTCTGAAAAGGGCACTTCGTCTGAGTTCACAATATTTAATAGAATGTGGTATAAGCCACTGTCATTGGCCAAAGTACAGGTAATCAGTATATATTCACAGCTTTTAATGCAAGGAGACTGTGTGTGAGTGAAAGAGTGTGCATGTATGGGAGGCAAACACAGAGTGGCCTCCAAAAGGAGCACTGTAGGTCGTGGAGCAAATCAGGCCTCCAGGCTTTATTGTGAATCAGGTGTTACTACCAGCACTCTATCCAAAACAGAGAGAAGGCGAAACGAAGAAGAAAGAGAAGGGAGCGATTTATCAATGCAAAGTTAATAACATCCATTTGAATCTAACTAAAAATCAATATTTCATTACCAAATTGTTAGCGGGAATGAAGAAGGATTGGGGAAGTTGGGGTGGCTGTGGTGGGAAGGAGGCGTCGGAGAGTTCGATGGGGAAGATGGGATGATTCATGGGGCCATCAGGCCGAGGAGGAGGAGGAGGAGGGAGGGAGGGAGGAAGGGAGGAAGGGATGGAAGGAGGACGAAAGAGGAGCGTGCTGAAAAAACTTGGAGAGGGGTTTGCTCACCAATGACCTTGGCGACAAGGGGAAAAATATATAGAAGAAAATGAAAGCAACTGTCAGGTGCCCACCGGTCAGGATCAGCTGATAAATCATAGTACAGCGCTGATGTGTGTGTGTGTGTGTGATAAGTAAAAGGGAAGGGGAAATAACCCACAGTTTATAATAGTATTTTCTTTTGGATCACAAGCACACAGGATTGTTTTAAAGGGATAGTTTGGATTTATTTAAGTATACACTGTAAAAAATGTTTGTAAAAATTACAGTAAAACACAAATCAAATTGCATCAGAAATAGGCCGTAAAATTAAAAATGTAATATCACCGTAGTAGATGCTTGTAATAACCGTAAATCAAGGAATAATGCAAAACTTTTAGACTGTAGAAAACACACAGTTTTTTTCATGTAAAATGAATGGAGAAATACCATAATGTCACAAGGACACAATCACCCTAAAAATAAAGGCACTACTCAGTCTAAATTACAGTTTTTGCTGATTTTTACATTTAAATTTACAGTAGAAAACTCCCTGTATTTTTTACGGTGAAATTCTGGCAACCACAGCTGCCGGTATTTTACCGTAAATTAAACAGATTTTTTTTACAGTGTATGAAGTAGTGTATTAGATGGGGGTCAGCTGATCCCACTACCATGGAAACAAAGCCATGTACTGCTGTGGACAGAGGCCACCTATCCATCCAGGAGGAAGCAGGAACAAGACGTTCCTAAGAGACACTCCAGAGGCTCCAGGTTTAAAATCCTGGGTTGGTTTGTACCATTGTACCACTTCCCTTCCCAATATCGGACCTATGTGACTTTTAACATGACTTTGATTGTCAACTGGAACATAATAATAAAAAAAAAACATTATCAGGATCATGATCAGCATATCCACTTGAGTTTTTGTGTGTGTATTTGTTCCTTTTTCCTTATTATTTTATTCCTCAAAGCCTTCAGATACATTATGTTGTATTGAATGTGCAGCATTATACATACCTGACAGGAGGCAGACCATATGGGCTTTATATCATCATTTATATGATGATTATATTGAGCTTTGTGTAATTACAGAAACCATCACACGTGACAGATATCGCAGATATCTATTAGAAGTGAAAGTGAAGTGGGAAACAACAGCCAGAGAGTGATTCAAACTGACAGCTATTTCAGCTCTCTGCTAATTGACTATTTCCTTATGACAGTGTTTATGAGCTAAAATTATTGGTACAGTAGTGAATTCTACTAAAGCGACTTAATTGGGCTCTGCATTAAGATGTGTGTGTGTGTGTGTGTGTGTGTGTGGATGCAGGTAAGTGTGTGACGTGTTGTGAATAGCACATCCTGTTGCGCAGGTGGCACCTAGTTCACACAGCTACATTTTTTTGATTGTTCAGTCACAGAGACAGAAATCACACTCGGACTTGTCCTAAATTGGTCAAATCCACCTCGCTTGGTTTTGATCAGATCAAACTTGTTTGTCTTCGCACCTCATCCACTACTCCACTGAGAGGAAGTGTCTCTTTTTTGTCAGCCTTCCAGATTGCATGCACATCAGGTGACAATTAAGACATAACAACATAAATTGTCTGCCGTCACATCCAGTTATCTTCATTCCCTGACGCCTTTAGCTCCAGTACAAAAAAAGAAACACACAAAACACGCACGCTGAGGAAAAAAAACAGCTTCAGCCAAAATCTGACAGTTTGTAGTGCATTAAATTAACACCATCTCTTTCTACCACCTCCTCATCCCGTTCACATTCACCTGTAATGAGCAATTATAGTTAGGTGGGCCCCATCTGTAAAAGTTTTCCTGTGTTGCTTTTTCCCATCTTCTCTGAGATCCTGTTGCGACTTTCCTCACCCCACTTACCACGGCACATTTCAAACAATCCAAATATGGCACGTGTGCACTAAATAATTCAGCTGCTGCTAACATTAAACAACTGTTAACACGCTAGAATAATTAGTTATGCTTGCTTGACATGTTTGCATCTTTAATAATTAATGCATTTGTCTTAATTAACAACAACAGTATTTTAGTCGTGTTACTTCTTTCTCAAGAAAATAAAGTAGAAAACAGGCAATTACACTATAAATATTAATTAGACAGCCTTATTAAAACCCCAGATAATGGCCCATGGGGGGATCAGTTATATTTTCAAGGGAAGTGACAAGATTTATAAATCTTATTTGTCACTCTTTCATTGTGAACAGGTATCTCACCAGTAAAGCCTCTTTGTTATTTGCTGTAGTTTAGATATCTTTTTTTTTTTAAATCATCCCTGAGTGGATCCTTGCACTGCAAAATTAATGCTGTCAATGGTGCCTGCTGATTAATGTAATAATTATACTTATGTTATTTAGCTGAATTATAAATGCAATCACATTAATCATATGTTGGACCCTTTGTGCCTTTGAAACCACTTTCCCTCATGTGGGATGTGTTCAGTGCAGCGACAAAGAAGAAAATATATTTTTTTGAATGATAGTTCAGAGAAATTTGTTTTGTCTTAAGATAATGCCCCGCTCTTTTACCAACTCTTTAAACATGCAATATGTAATTTTATGCTGTTGTGGTTCTCTTGGTCAAAACAATAACAAAGACGGAGTGATGGCGTCATTATTGTCAGCTTCTAACAGTTAGAATTCCTTTAGTGTTAATGGTTCAGGAGTTTTTTACTGTTTGCTGATTTGTCCACAGAGGTAGCCTTCTCTTTAAAACAAATGGTCCGGATGATTTAAAGTGGTAAACACATAGAAAAAAGCAGTTTTATATGTGTTTTTAATCTGTGTTTGAGCAGAGCTGCCGCTAACATTTGCTCAGCTGGTTTCTCTGATAATTTAACATCCAGACGTCCAATGACTTAAAATACTTCATCCGGTTTAGTTAAAAATGACCTAGTAGTTCTAAAAACATATCGTAAAAATGTGGCTGAAAACTGGATAAAAGTCAATTTACAGCAGCTTCTGGCTGACAACCACCATCACCTGTCTTTGATTAAAGTGACAGATTCCTCTGGATTTAAATATTCTTGGAAACATTTGTTAATAACTTAACTTAATAAAATATATAACATAGATTTAGTTGATATTTGAATGCAGAAATGTTTCATATTACACTTTTAAGGCAGCCCATGGTGTGACATTCACTTGTATGTAGCCACTCAACTCTCAGGATCTGACAAACTCATTTATTACTGTCAGCAGTCTGTAATGTATCGAAATCGAAAATGTTATCCCAAATGCAACCAATTTGATTGAAATGCACTGCAATATTGAACATCTCCTTAATTTGTCTCTTTCAGGAAAGAAGGCCTGTGTGCGAGTAAGCGATGAGATGGTGTTGTATTTAAATTTTCATGGCTGGCGTCCTTGTTTTGGCTGAAAGAGAGGCTAGACGTGAAAGCGCTCAGCCACTCGGAGTCGAGCCAAAAATGCAGCTGTCAATGAGAGGAGAGACAGGCGACAGGCATGACGCCCTACGTGCCGGATGACTTTGGGAAGACTTTGACAGCCACCCAGGAAGGGAAGTTATTTTCCCTCCTTTTTTCTCAAGCTGCCGCATGATTAAAAGCCAAATGAGTGACACTGCTCGACACCCCAAATCAGCCCACTGCATTAATATTTCACACAGATGGCAGCTGTGTATCAAAACAACATGCAGCTAAGGACAAGAGGAGGAGAGGAGTGTTGGAGCAGGGTAAAGCAGCATGCCTATATTTTCCTGATTGGACATGATTATACACACAAAACCAGAAAAGTGAATGGAAAAAATTACAAATGTTTAAAATATGTGTACAAACATATTAAAGGAACAGTTTGACATTTTCGGAAATAGACTTATTCACTTTCTTGCTGAGAGTTCGAGGGAGAAGATCGATCCCATTGTCTGTATTGTGAATACAATGCTATGCTAGAGCTATCAACCAGTTAGCTTAGCTTAGCACAAAGCCTGGAAATAGAATGAAAAGGCTATCCTGGCTCTTTCAAAAGATAACAAAACACACCTACCGGTACCTTTAAGCTCACTAATTAACATGTTATGTATTTTTTGGCAGTTGCCAGGCAACAAGCGGCGACTCCAGGAACTAACCGATCCCGGCCAAGAAATAAATTGGTAAATAATCCCCTGTATAAGGGCAAATTGTGTTTTTTGTGTTGCACACCTGAAAAATAGGGAGGAATAAATATGAGAGTTATTGGTCGATGTGTCTTCCGGGAGGACTTCTGTATCCACTCCACAAACCAGGTAACAAAAGGAAGGAAAACCAGGAATTACCCTCTAAACTGTCCATGGTGTCTTGGACCCAAGGGATAGGCTGGAGAACGGGACTTTTTCCCTGATCCGGTTTCTGTATTCTATCACAACTGGGAGGAGTTGTACTTCCTGTACTTGCTTCAACATCATGGAGGTAGAACCCTTTATCTCCTTATTCACTGGGCCAGAAGTGTTTTCCTAGACACTTCCATGCAGGCGTTTTTAAGATGCATCAAGAACAAACATTAGAGAAAAAAACCTTTCTTTGGGAACATAATTGACAGTGCAGTGTAGCTGCATCGGAACATCATTTTTAAGAAGATCAGGCTGGCTCAATAACATAAAACTAGCCGTAAGGTTGTTTCAGTCCTCCCTGAATAAGCCATCTCAGTTCCATTTGTCAATATTAAATCATCAGGTGAGTCCAGGATTTCTGAAACATCTCTCAGCCTTTTGTTTGTCAAGTATTCCTCTTTCAATTGTTCATCAATGATCGACACCTGAGAGCCTGAGTCCCATACAGCTTGGAGTTGGTGGCCATTAACCTTTAATTTAGAGGTTACGGTGCTGGCCTGTAGACTTTTATAAGCTATGAAGCACATTGTAGTGGACTAAAAAAAAAGTAAAACATTTTTACTGCCTTATATCATCTACACATTTTTACAATTGAAGAATACAAATTACTTTGGGCCTACACCAATGATAAATTAAATTAAAAATGTAAAGAAATAAACGTTTTATTTTGTTTTTTTGTCACAACCACAGGGAGCCACTTCAGATGGCTTGCAAATTCCAAATTTCAACCCTAGAGGATATTGGAGGATATTACATACAGCCAGAATGTGTAAAAAAAAACATATGCAACCAGGGTTGGGGGTAATATTTTGAGAAATAAATTTACGAGATTAAAGTGGCAAATCTACGAGAAAAAATGCGCAGATTTATGAGATTTAAAGTGGTGAATCTTCGAGAAAATCTGTGACTTTTTTCACACATTTGCCACTTTAAATATCTTATATCTGCGACTTTTTTTCTTGTATATTTGCCACTTTAATCTAGAAAATTTGCAACTTTTTTCTCTAAATATTTTTATTTTTTATTTTGCTTTTATTTTATCCGCTGAAGTTACCAAATACGGTTCTTCGCCCGATAAAAGGTTAAGGTAACATTGAACAAGACAATGTCTTTATGGAGCTAGGAGTGGTTGCATTTTTCTCTTTGCAGGGAGATGACTGCACTGTCCTTTATGTTGTTCTTAACCACAGTGTACATGACATGTTGTTGTTTTATGAGGGATTATGTGCTGGACTATGTCTCCATAAAATCACTGTACCAAGCACATCATCCCTCATAAAGGCACAATCTGAGGTTTAGATTTTTCTTTCTTTTGTACAGATTGGCCCAAGAGATATACAAAGTATAAGGTGTTTATTTCTGATCCTTTGCCTTTTTACACATAAGAAGAGCCAGGTTAGTTGTTTTCCCCTGTTTCCAGTCTTTATACTAAGCTAAAAGCCCCTGGCAATTATTGATCTAAAAGTGGCATCACCTTTTTATCTGAATCTCAGCGCTAAGAGCATTAACAAGCACAAAATATCAAAGTATTCTTTTAATAAATAAACAAGTATAGTTTGTAAAAGCCAATTCATTTTCCACATTTAACACGCATTGCAGTAGCAATGTAGCAGTGGTGCTTGCATTAAAAACTGCATTGCTTGGCCTTGCACCACTGCTACAAAGCAAATGACAGCAGGTCGGAACGAGTCAATCGGGAGGTCAGGAATTAACTTCATCGCTCTTATCTGGACATTGCTGCAGTGATGGGAGAGATGGGGGGGGTGGTGGGGGGAATAACAGCCATGAAACACACAAGCCATCAGCAGTTGAGGGACAGCCTCAATTGGAAATGTCCATATTAGGCAATATGCAAATGTTGTTGATGGTGTTGTAAATTCGGTGGAGGTGACAGCAAACAACATCTCAGCGGCGATGATTAAAGTGTGAATGCTAAAAAAGAGGGAGGGAGGAGTGCCAGGCAGAGGGTGGGGGCAATAAGGGGGGTGCAGAGGCAGAAGATAAGCATCGAGGGCCTCCGTCAATGGCAAAACAAGCTCCATCCTTCCACTGTGGGGGGCAGCGCCGGGCTTCCTCCCCTCACCGCTGTCAATAGCTGTCAGTCCTTAACTGCCTGTCCGCTGCCGCATTAGTATACTCTCACTACAGCAAATTCAACGACCATCATCCACTGACCTTCCCACTGGTGACTGTCCTCCCACCCGGCTTCCACACATACAACCAGATATCATTATCAAGACCTCAAAACACAGGCGGATATTGCACTGAAAAGGTTACAGGCATTCAGCAGCTGAGGAGGGAAGGCCTGAAATAAATAAATATACTATATATTAATAATGAATGAATGGCATTTGGGGCATGGAGCAATGTGTGTGTATGGGTGTTTGTGGGATTGCATGGGTGGTTTCAGCTATAAAACCAAGGCTTTCTTCACACACACAGTGCACCAGGGTTTCTTGAAAATGTCACAAAACCTGATTTATAGTCTGTCTTCTAAGTGCATTATTTGAGTTTGACAATCTTAATCATTCACACTTCCCACATACCCCCTGCCTCCCTTTTTTTCCCTCTTTCCTCAGCCGTCATGGATTATTGAAATATAAAAATAAGTGGTAGAAGGGGCCCCTGGAGCGGTATCAAAATGTCAGGTTTGTACTTACAGCCCGGTGCAGCTAGACAGGGTCAAGGGCTTCAATTATTTGTGTACGTACAGTCTGGCGCTACATGAAAGGTTATGTCACCCGCCGGCTGTTTACTCCTGAACACTAGAAGGTAACCAATGCACTGCTTCACCATAAACTGCACTGATATGGAACTGATACAGCAGAATGGGAGAGAAAGACAGGGGGAAAGAAAAAGTTCCCATTCAAAGCCAGTGAGTGAAAAGGGCAACAAAACCTACTGTGCACATTATTTCTTATAATTCAACCATTGAAGCAATAAGGACCTTATGTTATTACTGAATCCCCAACATAATTTCACTCCTCATAATTAAATGTATTAAAACATATTCATTTTATTTATTTACAAAAAAAAGCTTGCAGCACACAAGAGACTGGACAAAGAAATCTGTGATGACTAATAGATCACTCTGAACACAATCAGAATGATGTATTGCCCTTTATACCATTCTGAGTTTAAAATGATGACATGGAAACCAAGTGACATTAATGATGGCTTGGAGTCCTCTCTCTCCCTCTGTCTGTCTGTCTCTTCCTCCCTCTCCCTCACCCCTCCTTTGCCAACACCCACACGAGTCTTCAGTGCCAATAGAAGAGTTCCTGTAAAAAGCCTCAGAGTTATTGGGAGTGATATGAAATTTTCTAAATGTCATTAATTGACACCTTTTTCTGTAGGAGCTGTCAGTGGGGAGACAGAAAGGTCACAGCTCTGGGGGTGAGATATATATATGAACCTCCCCTCCTGCCAGCCCAGTGAGTTATGGCTGTCGTTAACGCAGGGGAATGGATGGAGGAGCCACTTCAGAAAGCCTGTATCGATCCCCCTCCTGCTCCAGAGGAATCAAAGGGCCCAAATGTGGCGTAGGGTTTCCTGGGCCAACATGAAGGGGCTGATGTGCAAGTTCTCCTGGGCATTGCATTACAAAAACAATTTTATTGCAAAGGAAAATATGGCAAAGATTTAGATTTTGAAAACTTTTTATTTAAGTTCAAGAAATAGGAAAGAATCACTTTACTTTGTTTTAAAACTAAGTTGCTTCAACATCCACTGCATGTTGGGATATTTTGGGGTAATCTGTGACAGAAAATGGGTCAATGGACAACTGTAAATTGTACCGTAAAGCGACTCTTTCCTCCTTGTTCTACATTGGTAGAAAAGGTTATTTCTTCACATTCCATTTATTATTCCATTCTTTATCAGTTAACCAGTTTTTTAGTTTGGTTGGACAACATTAAAGTCAGATTACATTATAAACTCCAAATTGGTTTGAAAAATATTATTTATCATTAAGTCAAAGTCAAAGACTAAATGTTATGGACCAAATGAAGGAAACAAGGTAAATGAAAGTTCGCTGAAAAAAAAATGTCCAAACACCATACAACTGGCATGAAAGAGGTTATATTACAGGCAAGATTTTGTTCCTGCTTCATCATTATATCAGACTAGATTTTGAATTTAAGTACTGACCAAAACAAATGTTGCCTTACCATTTGTTTTGCTCAATTCAACTTTAATTCAGCCTCTAGTCTATTCAATCAGCTATCAGCCTGACGATGAATTAGCCTCTGGGGGAAACGGCAACATGACCGGGGTTCGGCTTTAGCCAGAAGATATCCAGATTACAGATGTTCGGGCCAAGACTTCCTCTTCCATTTGTTGGTTGTTGAGAAATGCATTGAGGAAACCTTTTAAAATTAAATTATCTGACTCCAACACAAAGTCCTCACCTATTTCTCTACGCCGATCGTTTGATGGGGAAAGGATGAGCAGGAGACGTCCCAGTTCTCAGTTTAACTTCATTTTATTACAATACGTCAAGAAATTTGCAGTTACAGAGTCTCCATTATAAGTAAAACTTTGTCAGGTTATAAAAAAGGGTTCAAGGCAGTGGCGGTTCTAGACCAATTTTACTGTGGGGGCCAAGGAGGGGCCAGTGTTTAATCAGAGGGGCACATTAGCACATGAAAAAATGGCAAAGATGATATTTAAGTATTCAAAATCTTTGAATGTCTTGAAAAAGACACAAAATGACCAAAAAAGACACAAAATGACCAAAAAAAACCAAAATGACCAATAAAGACACAAGATGAGAAGACAGAATAACCACAAAAAAAACCCACAGAAGACATAAAAATGACAAAAAAAGACACAAAATTACCAAAAAAACACACAAAATTACCAAAAACACACACAAAATGACTTACAAAGACACCTAAAGACATGAAAAGGATTCAAAAATGGACAAAATAACCCGATTAGATTCAATGGAGTTAAACTATTATACAATGTTCACATTCTGGGTTCCTTTTGTGTACAATGAGATATTGTTTGAACAAAAAAAGGTTAGAATTGTTCCATTGTTCATTGTTATAAATTGACCATTTTATTATTAAATTGACACAGGGGCCACAGCAGGGGCCAAAGGCTTCTTCACAGGGGCAGTGGCCCCTGGAGGCCCCTGTTTAGAACCTTTACATACCTTTACAGACCTTGTTCTGAGCTTGCCAGTTAGTGTTCTTACTAGTTGGTTAGCTAGCTACAGGCTGGGACAACGATGGGATTGCTCTAAAGATTACAAGCAAACCTGATGAGGTCAAACTGACTTTATGAACCATTGCCATTGAAGTGTATGACAACTGTTAATCGCTTTGATCCCCTTTCATCTCAATATATTAGAACCATTTGACTGTTAAAACTCTGCTGCATTTGCAACAACACAAAGCAGATGATGTGATCTCTGTGACACATGCATGGCCCTGAGCGCTCCAGACATTTGCCAGCTATTTTAGATGTAATGCGACTGCTCTGCAGCAGTGCTAAAGAAAGCCAGTGTTGATAATTCAAACTCAGCGCTGGAGAAATCTACACCCCCTTCAGCCTCAGCCGGTGCTCTCAGTCTCTACTTCTTGACAGGCTGCAGGGGAAAGATGGTTAATTTCTGACTGAATATTATGCTACATAACCACTTGGCATTTAAACTGAAAAATGGGTTTCTGCTTCGCCTGTCGCCACCGCTGTTTCCCCTCCAGAATGAGAGAGGAGGAGGAGGAGGTGGAGGAGGAGGATCAGGGTGTGAGAGGAGAATGATGGGAAAAGAGTAGTGGGGGGTGGGGGTGGGGGGGTAAAGGTGATGTGGAGGAGGAGGATTTAGAAAATGAAACAGGAGTAGGGAAAAAGGATTGTTTTTCCCCATTGTACTCTATTTTACTTTATTCGGTTTTGTTCTCACATTCTAACATTTCTGAACTGTAATCAGTTTGTGATGCAGAGATCATGAATAATTACACAGAGATCAGAAGAGGCGAGTGAACACAAACTCACGTACACACACTCAGTCACACACACACACATACCTATGCCAAATGGATGCCGCCCAACCTAAACACCAGTTTATTCTAAACCCTAAATCTCATTAAGCTTGTGAAACAGGAAGACTGCCTGTCAGGGGAAAATGTTGACTCACTTCCTGCCACGTTAACATATAGCTTTCATGTGGTTCTGTGGCCAATTAAGGAGAACAAAGCAGAATGGTTTGTGGCAGAAGAAGGAGTTGAAAGGCCATCATAAAGTACACTGTACGGTTTTACTGTATATGCAGAATTAAATGGTATTTTCTCAAATGTAATTGCTTAAAAGTTGCAGTTATGGCATGCCAATTCTTTTTGGTGGTCGGGACGGAGCAGTAAAAAGTCACAATTCAGTCCAAGATGACTGGTAGTGTGAAACACAGCCTTATATAAATTTGGGGGTTAACAGATATTGAGTTTTGATTGGACATGGATAAAGGAGAGCTGTGAAGTGTGTGTCTTTGAGTGTGTACATATCTGTGTGTGTGCTGATGATGTCATAGAGAGCAGGAGCATGTACAGGGGAAGCATTTGGGTGGCATGGGCCACCTTTAAAAGTTTGATTGGCCACCCCAGTTGCAACCCTTCTATCCAAAAATATGGCTAACAATGCAATCTTTAAGAAGCTGTAGCACACTCTGCTTTAAAGCTAGAGTGAAAAAATGGTATCATATGAAACTATATGACCCTAAAGGCATCAATTGGTCCAAAAATGTGTTATGCAAGCTTGCCCAAAAAGGGGACTAAATTATGCTCAAAAGCAAAGAAGTCCCTTGACCTTTAACCTTTATATACCTAAATTAAAATGGGCTCTATGGGCATCCATGAGTCTCTTTTTCAGACATGCTCACTGATGTTAATCCCATGGAGTTTGGCAGACACCATGCAGTTTTCTCATGCATTAAAAATGGTGTTATTTTCGCCCGTTTGTATTTGAATATTTCCATAAATAGTCTTTGAATTACATAAATTGTGCATGACTAAAATAATCTGAGACTCCTTGCATTCAATAAGCCTGTGTGATAATTTTACCGTGTGTGTGTGTGTGTGTGTGTGTGTGTGTTGCTGGAGTTCTTCAGGCATTGAGGCAGTTACAAAGAGGGTAATTCCTCTGATCAGGCTGATTGGTCTCCAGTAAATAACTCACTACAAGATTAGAGGGGTAATTCCTGGGCCAGAACAGAAGCTGGAAGTGCTAATCAATGGAGCTGCCTCAGTGACGAGACGACATTTTGGCTGCTTGACCACTAATGTATGCTGGGAGGGGGTCGGTGTGTGAGTGGGAGGGGGAAATGTGTGTGTGTGTTGGTTGTGTGACCTTTTTTTCATGTGTGTCTGGTTGTTTGTGAACATGCACATGGTATCTGTATGTTGCATTTGTGCATGGACGGACATGCATGTGAGCATCTGTGTGTAGTTGTGTGTGTACAAGTTTTCAACACTTGACAGTTTGAACTCTTTTCAAACGTAATGTGTGATTAATGAGGCTGCTTTATAGTGGTGAGCGAGCCGGGAGAGCGAGCGAGCAGGGGTGGGGGCGTGAGCGGGCTCCAGAGTCACAGGACCGGGACAATATTGACATCTCCATTATTTACTGAGTGATCGGAGCAGCCAAAGGGCTGCTGATTAGAAAACAATAAATGCTGTTATTGGTGATCGGGGCCTTAGCAGGACATTGCGAATGCATGTCCCAGGCTTTCTAATTACTGCAGCCACTGAGCACTGGACAGTGATAAACCAATACCATCTATATCATCTATCAATCTGTCTTCAATCATTACAAATCACAACATTTTTATGAATTAAAAAAATAATTAAAAAAATTATAATGACAATAAAAATCCTCCATTTGACCTTAAAATTAAGACTGTAGCACCATATATCATGTCAGTAGCTCATTTAGTTTTGCTACCACTAGAAATATAGCATTTTATTGTTAATTTTTCTTGGTTTTGAGATATCCCACTACAAAAATACTGTCCTCGCCCTAAAGTAATGGAGGTAAATAGTATTCTGTATGTGGTATATTCAGTATACTTATAAAATGTTTAGCAGCTTGTTTAGAATATTCCTGCATCAAGTTGTTTTAGAAATTCTAATTTGTGACTATGCTAGAATGCATATGCCCAAACTTGAAATCTTAATAACGCAATAACGAAAAGCCATCCTGCTCCTCACAGGGTAGTATCTCCTTTTTTATATTATCAGATCCTACATGACAGAGTTCTGTTGAACACAATAAGAAAGTATACGATGTATATGAGTAATGAGATAAGTCATCTCACATATTCTTTGGACGGAAATTTCTTCAAGGACAAATGTGTAGTGTCCAGTGCAAAGCACCTTTCTGTGTATATTTAGTTTTATTTTATTTTTTCACTACGTAAAAACACTTTTATACTTTGTATTTAACTTAACTATGGCTGTGGTTATTGTGATGTGTTCGTTTGTGTGTTATTTTCATTTTTGTTGTTCTTGTCTGTTCATATTCCTGTTATGCTGTCAAAATTAATAATCACATTAAAAATATGTGTATATTAAGCAGCTAATCCTGCTTCCAGAAAAGGCCATGCTAGTCTAGATCAGCTATTCTCAACCTTGGGGTCGGGACCCCAATTGGGGTCGCGAGATGATTTCTGGGGGTCGTCAAATCAGCTCTCAAAGTCAGCTCTGTCTCCACTGTGTTAAAGTGTTCATGTGTTAATGTGTTTTAGTCTTTTTGGTCACTTAATGTCTTTTTTTTGGTCATTGTGTGTGTTATTTGGTCATTTTGTGTCTTTTTTTGATCATTTTGTGGTCAATTTGTGTCTTTTTTGTAATTTTGTTTCTTTTTGGGGTCATTTTGTGTCTTTTTTTTAACATTTTGTGGTCAATTTGTGTCTTTTTTGGTCATTTGTTTCCTTTTTTTGGTAATGTTGTGTCTTTTTTTAGTCATTTTGCATCTTTTTTTAGTCATTTTGTGTCTTTTTTTTAATCATTTTGTGTCTTTTTGGTAATTTTGTTTCTTTTTTGGGTCATTTTGTGTCTTCTGGTCATTTTGTGTCTCTTTTGGTCATTTTGTGTCTTTTTTGATCATTTTGTGGTCAATTTGTTTCTTTTTTTGGTCATTTTGTTTCTTTTTTGGGTGATCTGAACTGTGCGTGTGAGATTGTGTTCAGTGAGTGGGGGTCACGGACAACATGCATATTAAATTGGGGGTCGCGACTCAAAAAGGTTGAGAACTACTGGTCTAGATTATCTATGCACAACTCTTTTATTTCTAACTGTTTTTTTTAGCTATGCTAACGGCAGGCTTTCAGGATGCCAATGTTTGTAGTGATCTGTACATAGTTGATGATATTTCAGTCTTAAACAAAATGGTTTACCAACAGACAAACATTTCTACAGACATTTATGCTATGAAATTTGGTACAAACAAAAGAAGGCATAAGCATATTTATGATTTTGTGAATGCATAGAATTGTAGTCAGTCACTGAGTAGCCAGGAATCTAGTTTTCTTGCACCCATATGTAAATATATAGCATGACACCATAAAGCAGACCTGGGCATTGGACAACCTTTCAAAATCAAAGCACCCGTTTCACACTGGAAGGCACCTTTTCAAAATAAAAGCATCACAACATTGTTAAAACACCTTGAAAATGTACAAACATGAAAAACAAGCTATATAATACAAAAACACAAATAGGAAGCTTACTAAAGGACATTTACAGTTGTGTTTAAAATAAATGTTAAAGTGATAGTGATTGGAGTATTTACTACTTTTTACTGCTTTATTTGATTTACTCCACATTAACAGTCTTATCATAACATGTATTCTTATCAGTAGCAGCTCAAAACCAGATAATTTACTGTATTTTATAAAGCAATTAAATTAATATTGAGCAGAATTTAGTTCAGAGTTTTGGTCCGGCCCCTGCAAGCTTCGTGGTGTTGGTCATGTGGCCCCTTGGGAAAAATAATTGCCCACCCCTGCCATAAAGTAATATTATACCGTGCAATGCTTTAAACACAAAGACACCTATAGCCCTACAGCCGAGGAATATGTCCCTGCATTTTCAGATGTGAGGTTTTTTCGTGTCCAGTGTGAACGCTTATTTTGCAGCATGTACATATGGTGGAATAACTTGTAGCACATCTTTAGACAGATAACTCGGGGTGCATTCAGGTGGGAAACGAAGACAGAAAGTACTCATCTTGTTGGATTTATGTCTGTCTGGATAGAAAATCAGAAATATCAGCATTCAACTTTAGCTGCTCTCCTCACTCCCTGTCTAAATTTATGTGTCTGTTAATATGAAGTGACAGCACCGTCCTTGACTCTCACACCTGTCAGTGGTCTGCGAGCAGCAGGGCCCAGCACCCCACATGCTACAAACCGGGATATAAAAATACACCGTCTTGACACTGCAATGAGCCACTAATCAGCTGGCATGTGTCACTGTGTTGTGAGTCTACATGGTGGACCAAGTGGACCGATGCATGCTGAGTCGACAGTTATGTGTCTATGTCTGTCCATGGGTGTGCGTGTTGACAGCCATCAGATGAAAAACATGGATCTGCTTTACGATATCAATAATTGCCTTTTGAGCTCTCTGGTCCGTCTGATCTTGACTTAACAGACCTCAATGAAGTGATTTTTTTATTTTTTATTTAACCTTTATTTAACCAGGGAATATCCCATTGAGATTAAGAACCTCTTTTTCAAGGGAGCCCTGGCCAAGAGGCAGCAAACACAGAATACAGTTACATATTTACATAACATACAGACCTTAAACACGTCATGAGAAACAAGTGCATGTTATGGAATTGGCCTCAATAACTCTCAGTTTGGATTTAAAAGTGCTCAAAGAAACAAATTCAGTTAATTTCCATTCTTTCTGGCGCATATTCCATGCATAAGGTGCAGAGTAAACAAATGCCCTTTTACCCAACTCCGTACGAGCATATATATTTATACTTCATTCATTCATTCATTAATTTTTTCTTTCTTTCTTTCTTTAGTGGTGCTACTAGCAACATAGTGTTCTTTACTTACCTCTAGTGGCAACAAAGGGAAACTACAACTCAACTTTGTTTACATATCAATTTAAATACATAGCAGTTGACCCAAGGTTAGTTCAAAGGAAGGAATATAACAACTAGAAGAAAACTTAAGAGGTGCAGGCCCTCGCCAAGACCATGGCCTATATCTATTCTGTATCCTTCTCGACCTATTTGTGTCTTTTTTTTTGGTAAATTTGTGTCTTTTTTTGGTAATTTTGTTTCTTTTTTGGTCAATTTGTGTCTTTTTTTGGTCATTTTGTGTATTTCTTTTGGTAATTTTGTGTCTTTTTTTGGTCATTTTGTGTCTTTTTTGGTTATTTTGTGTCTTTTTTTTTTATCATTTTGTGGCCAATTTGTGTCTTTTTTGGTCATTTTGTTTCTTTTTTTGGTGATCTGAACTGTGCGCGTGAGATTCTGTTCAGTGAGCGGGGGTCGCGGACAACATGCATGTTAAATTGGGGGTTGCGACTCAAAAAGGTTGAGAACTACTGCTTTAAGCAATATTATAGTCAACAGGTAAGTGAAAATTTACCCCTGTCACAGTTGTCATTAACAGAAAAAATTGCTACAGAGAACAGAAATATTTTTGCCCTAAGTGGCCAGTCAAGGAATTTCCACTTTGCAATTTCAGTCCCGAAAGTTTCTGCTTGGTCCAGATGTTGCAGGTCTACAGGGTCACAATTAGGACTGGACACTCAACTCTGTTGTAGCCACGTGAATTTAGGCTTGTAAGACTGATACCCATTACCATGCAGCTTTAACTAAAAATGTCCACTCTGGTCAGTGAAAAATAATAAAAACTCAGAGCCTATTGCCCTGAAAATGATCATTTTTATACTTTAAAGCTTTAAACTGAAAGTGTCAAACTTATCGTGCAGTGACAGCAAGACTCACGGATCCCGTAAGTCTTAAACCAAACCAGTTCCTTGCAATGAATCTTGATGACACCTCAGAGTAGTGAGCTTACTTTATTCTAAATATCTTCAAAGAAATGCATCTGTAGAGTGACAGAGAGAAAGCAAAAGAGCAAAGTGGAGGCAGGATGAGAATCTTTTTTTAGTGAACTATGAGGAAAATCAGAGATCAGAAAAAGATGGGCTCTAAAGAGAGTTTTAGAGGTGACTGTGGAGGAAGAATGGATGGAGGAAGATGGAGGACATAACCTGACACACAGAAACATGCTTGAAAAGATATTCACACATCAGGCCTAAAATAAGCAGCCAAGGGAAGATTTCTGCACACAGTCTACATCCAATGGGTCAGAATAATATTGTCACTGAGCTGATGGTACACTGTAAAAAATGTTTGTAGAAATTACAGTAAAACACTGTCAAATTACATCAGAAATAGGTCGTAAAATTGAACATTGTACATCACCGTAGTAGATACTTTTAATTACTGTAAATCGAAGAATAGCATAAAACTTTAAATTCTACTGTCATAAACTGTAGAAAACACACAGTTGTGCTGTAAAAATAAACAATTTTCATGTAAAATGAATGGAGAAATATCATGATGACACAATTATCCTGAAAGTAATGGGATTATTCAGTATAAATTACAGTTTTTTTGCTGATATTTACATTTACATACGCTCACTGTATTTCTTACGGTGAAGTTCTGGCAACCACAGCTGCCGGTATTTTACCGTAAATTAAACAGATTTTTTTTGACAGTGTAGGTTAGTTTCCTATTTGAAATGTTAACACAAATCTAGCTCAACCATTGAATGAAGACTTCAGTTACATACTGTAAACTATGTCTACTTTCAGGTATACATATGCTTTGTATGCCACATGAGTTTGTCTATCTTCAGCATAATTGTATGTTCAAGAGACAATCTAAATGTATACCTAACACACAGAACTGCACCATGATTTGCATAGTAACGCACACAATTCAGCTCAGCTTGTGGCTCTGTGTGTGTGTGTGCATAAGAGAGAGAGAGAGAAAAAGAGAGAGAGAGAGAGAGGATGAGTGACAGTGTCCCCACCGCTCCAGCTCTCCATATGGGTGGGCGGGACCCCGCGACTGACGAAGCGTCGGCCTGAAATCGTCCATCTGCAACTTTGCAGGTGTTCCCAATGATTATCTTATTAGCTCTATACGCTGATCTTTGATTTTTTTTTACGAGCTTTTTAGCGTCCCAAGTCTCCGAGTTGGGCGGGGTAGGAACATAAAATATATACATGCCTGGCAGCGCCATCTGCCTCCAAAATCTGCCACATACAACATATAGAGAATGTCTGAGAGAAAGCAGCTATAATCTGTTTGAGTTTGTGAGGCAGCAGTAGCTGCACACAGATGCATTCGGTGTGTGTGTGTGTGTGTGTGTGTGTGTGTGTGTGTGTGTATGCTTGCTTTTCATGTGGACACAAATGACCCTTAAAGTGATAGCAAGATGAGAAAATCCTACTAAGTGAGGTCAGTTTGCTGTGACTCACACCTATGACTATTTCAGGTTATTCATCTGGTTTAAAGGGACAGTTCACCCAAAGTTCATAAGGACATACTTTCGCTGTGCACATTTAAGAAATTCAATTGCACACCTTCCATTAAATCCACGAGTAATTTAGTCAAAATATATCTGCATGTTATAGGTTGTTCCTGACCTCTTCTGCAAGCAACACTGATGACTTTGCAGGTGTATGGTGTACAGTAAGGTGTGTGTGTGTGTGTGTGTGTGTGTGTGTGTGTTGTGCTGCAGGCTTTGCTGTGCAGAAATAGGATTGCAGGGCACAGAAATAATGGCACCACTTTAATGACGACAGATAAATCAGTGTTGCCTCCCTGCCACAGGGATGGAGATGTCTGACACACGAACACACACACACACACACACACACACACACACACACACCAAATGTCCTTATGATGACCAATACTCACCCATGTTGTTATGATGGGTTGCTGCACATTCTGTACACCAACACACAGAGAATGACTTCGTATCATTGTTTCCTTGCCAAGGGGGCTTGCAGATGTAACATCAAGACGTATATGAGGGAATGACGAGTTGTGATGGCTGGTATGAGGCTGTCCATGCCAATAAGGTGCATGAATCAAAAGTGAATAAGTTGGTGAATAATATATTTCAGTCTCAGATGTTATGCTGGCACTGATGAAGAACCATAACTCTGCATTGCCAAAGTGAAATTTTATTGGCCTTAAGTCAATAGTTTCTTGTACCAATTTGGTAATTTTATGTGTTGTCATGACATCACTCAATAAGGATGGAGCAGATTTGTCATACAAATCAGATGGCACAGTACAAATCTAGCTAGAAATATCACACTTGGGTCTCTGCCTTTTCATTTCACATTCACTGCAACATATCTCTGCTTTTCAGGTTGCATTTCATGCTGCGGCAATGTTGACACGTCAGGTGATGTAGTATAAAGAGTGAGAAAGTCCACTGGACAGATGAGTCCAACACCTCACTTTTCATATATGAAATCAAGCCGACATTGACTTATTTATGACACGTTGTGTTGCAAAAAGTGGCAACTGTATTCATATGCTTTATCACAGGGGTCCCCAAAATACGGCCTGCGTGCCACTTCCGGCCCGCCAAAGCAATTGGAGTGGCCCACTTAACTATCCCAAACAATCCCTCTAAACATGGCCTGTTTTTTTTAACTGCATTTATTATATATTTATTTATAAAATATCCACATGTAATGATTAAGGTAGGCGTTCTAATTAAAATTAACCTTAGTTGTGAATTATTTACAGTAGTAGCTAATTTTCACTTCCTCACACAATGGTATATTCTGATCTAGGTGATGCCAAGCCGTAAGCGTCAAGTTTTCGCGAGGGCAAGGCAAGCTAACGGAAGAGAGTCGGTCAACAAAATGTGGAAACGGAAAATAGATTCTGAATGCAGAATCTATTTTCACCTGTACCTGTTACAAAATCACATCACCTCATTGTTAACTGGCATCAGCTTGTGTTTTTATTTTCTACAAAATAAAAGGAATATCTGTGGTACTTCAAATAAACATGTGAAGACTTTTTCTTACTTTTTTGCAAACCAACAGGTGGTGCCAAGGCCAACAAATGATCGTTATATTAACACAATAACACTGGTGGTCACTTTGGCCCATATCATTTCCTGTTATAGACTGACCCCGGCCCCCCATCACAGAAAGAAAAGCTGATGTGGCCCCCACCGAAAAAAGTTTGGGGACCCCTGCTTTATCATGACATCACATTGACACCAAAGGCATCCTCTTTCTTTAGATAGGAAGTGTGTGATATTGACTGTGATAATTAAACTCTTAAACTGTGTTTTTCAGTCCTTTAGATCAGACTTTTAACACAGAAGAGAAAGTATGTTTGTATGGACACATGCTCCACATTCTTGGAGTCTATATCTTGTCAACGAGACCTTTGTTTCTTGTGTTTACAGTATCGGCAACAGGAGCATCACTATGTTCTTGTAAACGTAGTCAGCAGTGACACCCCAGATTCACCTTTTTAATCACCATAGTAACACAAAAATGTCATAAAGCATGTGATTAACCTGCAATTTGAATCATAATGACAGAGAACATGGTGATGAGAATATCAGTATTTCCACAACTTTTTCTGGCGGTTCATTCTGGGTGCTGTATATCTGTGCCATGTGGCTCAGAACCTCTCAGGCAGAAGCATCAGTTTCCTCTTAGGAGAATCTGTCTGGCCTTTTCTCAGTGAGGAGAAACTGTCACTACATCATGATGTGGAGCATAAGGGCTTATACAGGGGATGTGAGGAGCCCATCAGATTGGCTTTGACTGATGTCATTCTAAAGCTATTGGCAATTTAATCGGGCAATCCAACCACTGTTACACCTGCACTACCAATGTGCCAGCAGTATCATGACATCTACAGAAAAACAAAAGCAAAACATTTTTTCCACATGCTCTCTATCACCATAGGTTTCAATTTTTGGTAGGAGCCACTTCATCAAGATTCCGGAATGGATATGGCACCCATATAAAGTCTATGAGAACCAGTATATCTTCCAAGCCACTTAAAAGGTCAATCTTGGTGTCAAAAATACATTTTCTGGGTCAAGGAATCATTTAAAGCTCTTGAGAATATCAGTAGGTTATTACTTTTGCCAACAATACTTTATTTGGTTCATTTTGACAATATATGACAATATGTACTATGTATAATAGTATACAGTACATATTCTAGCCAGAAGTTGATACAATCACTGACATTTTGTGGCCCTCAGCAACTTCTGCGTTGTCCTCTATATTCACTGTATAACTGACCTACTACTACTCTAATGAAACATGCCAGTAACCCTGTCGTTTTTCACTTGTCACTGAAGAAAAGGCTCCGGTGCTACATTTCATTTAGTTGTGCCAGTAAGCCAAAATAACAGGGCCTTGGATCTGGCACACCCAAATGGAATGAGTTCTGGTCCAGCACTGCTTTGCTGAAGATTGCCTCATCACGATGCTGTATCTGGAGGAGTGGTGATGTAATCTATCAAAGCCACCAACACAGCAGGCTCTTGGACATTTCAGTGATGTTGATATGTATTTCCGAAAAACTGTGTGTGTGATGTCCAATTGAGATCATGTGTAAATAGAGCAGTTACTATCCAGGGAATTAAAATCAAGCAAGTGGGCAGGTTGATGATGTTTCTATCATCATCTACCATGCAACTGGTGGTAAAAGGGAAGAATCCAAAAACATCCAAGGGTGAGGAAGAGGCAGATGCCAGCCCTCGCCTGAACCAAACGCAGTATTTCCAGAAGGTAAGAGCACGTCTGACACAGATAGTTAGCTGCGATGAACGACATTGTCTGGATTGGAGTTTATTGGAGAAAATAGCTCATGACCATGAACGAAAGGAAAACACTACAATTGGTTTGTAGGTCATTCAAACAAAGACGCCAACCAAAGTGTCAAAAAGACAGGAATGGTAAGGGAAAACACCCTGTAGAAGCTAAGCCAATGCTTTAAGCCACTGAGGTATTTCAACAGGAAAACTAATTGACACGCTTTGACTTTGCCATAAATGATGAATAAGAGTCCAGTTGCTTTTTCAGTTTAGATGCAAAACAAGTCCATTTATTTAACATCTCATGCTTTAATCACACTATCTCTTATACATACATCTGCGCGAAGCATAACGAGCGCAGCGCACCGCAGTGTAACGTATAGCGTAGCGGTCAAAAACTGTTTTTCCCCTTCCGCTTGGAAAACACCTGACGAGCCCCCAAAAGGTTCCCACCTATATAGGCTGGCCCGCCAATCACAATTGGACCATGACACACACAACAATTAACATTAAATCTGCTCTTACACACCCAAAACACCAGACAAAGGCTACGTACCCACAGAATACTTTATGCATCACTTCCTGCCTCCTGCATACTCTGAACTGGTGCCACCCATTGCCAAAAGCAAACAGAATATTTCCAGTAGGCGAGAACACGTCTTATATGGACAAGCACCTGTGTGACAGCTACGTCCGGACCTGATTCTCTGGATAAAGAATACAACTTATAACAGTAACTGAAAGGAAAAAACACTGCAACCTCTTAGAAGTCGTCTCTTCTTCGAAATAGAAGCCACCTGAATGTAACTATATGAGAAGAAGAGAGAACAATGTAGTGTATCAGTAGAAGAGCGGGCAGTGAGGAGTGCTTTGGATGTGTGAATACGGCCTCGCTTCTCCCTAATCCTGTATGTGTCTGTCTGAATCTCTTAACGCTCTCCCTCTCTCCATCTCTCAGATTCAGACGCTGTGTAAGTCTGTCGGCAGACAGCAGCTCGGCTCTGTTCCGTTGTCTTGTGCTATCATGGGGGGGATTCTCAGGGGATCCCGTGTTCACATCACTCTTCTACCACACATTCGACAAGAGCGCCTTGTTTGTACACATACAAAAGTGCTTGTCATTTTTATTGTTTGCTGTTGTTTTTGCAAGTGATGTTTTTTTCGTCTTTGGTGCTATCTCCTTTTTTATTCTTTGTCGTCTGGCTCTGCTGTCTCTCATTCTGTCTGTCTGTGGTTTGCCGTCCTTTCCATCCACTTCAAATTCAACCTCATGATGATTTCCCCCTTCCTCTTTGTCAGTGGTTGCCTTTGACTGAGGCGGCAGGCTCGGATGTTTGGTAATGGCCACTTAGAGTAATCAATGGGCCTCTTAGAAGTTGTGAGATGAAAGAGGAGTTTGACAGCTAATGTGTGCCTGTCCTGTGACGTGAACAGCATGGTAATGCTTGCACGCTTTGAAGGCACGGGGACGGGTGCACCAGGTTGGATTTATCCAACACTGAAGACTCACCTCAGCTGTGGAGCTGGCACAATGGCAAGTGGCAGTTGCTCTTTCACTTTCACTCCACACAAATGCACAAAAACACACACTCACACTTTCTGTGTCCTCGTCTCTCATCCTCCGCCTTTCTCTCTTTCACCCTGTTTTATATATCTGTCACATCGGCGTACCTCCTATGCAGCTCGTGCCAGCTCCCATTCCACGCTCTTCCTCAGAAATGTGTTCAAGTAAACATTTCACGCTTGCTTATGCTAAAGGGAAGTGGCAGCAGCAGGTATGTGACAGGCAGAGAACTGTCTGTGCCCAGGGCTGCCATTGACAAACCGAGCCCCTCTTCTTTCCATGCTTCTTTTATCTTGTAAATAATGGATATGTGTGATCGGAAGAGAACATTTGATGATGCATTCGTTCTATTCATCAAAATGTTCAGAGAGGACACCCCCAGTGAGGGAAAAACAAAGCAACAGTGCTCATGATTGTAATGTAAATGATTTGTGCTTAAATGAAAATGAGCTTAGCGGGAGCGGTGCGCTACAGTATATGCAGCTGTTGCATTTGACTCATTTCGGTGCGCCATTAGTCCTGCGCATCCCGATTCACTCAGCAGAAAGCGAGTGAAGCGTGTCCTTTGAAGCAAAAGGAGCAAAAGGGGGAAATAAAAGGAAAACATTTACAGAGGGAGATCATTTCCCATAACCACCACCACTCTTTGAACATGCTCCATGGTGGTCCGCAGCCCCTCCAAGGAGATTGGGATGGACTCTGAGCATTAGAGGCCTCCCCCCCTCCCCCTCACACACACACACACACATGCATACTGTACATGACGTGGGGGGGGGGGGATGGGGTATGGGCAGGAAGTGATCTTAGACTCTGCAACACTCTTCCTCTCCCTCCGGGGGGCTGTTAACTTACTGCAGAGCTCTTTGGTGGTTGTGATGGTAAATGTTCGCTATGTTTGTCGAGGAGGTTAAAACACCAACTGCAGCGAGAGACTCTTTTCTTTCTCTGTCTCTCTGTTTCTCCCCCTTTCTTTTTTTTTTTTTTTAACATAGGGTCAGGTTAAGGGTGTCTTTAGCATAACTTTGCCACATGCTACTCTAACCTGAAACACATGAATTGTGTTGAGCCAGCAGGGGATCGTTCTTTGAGCCTGCAGTTGATCCTGGCTTCAGTTACAGTAATGTCAAATAACAGTGGCATCATCACGACCTCTGGACCCGTTCTTCTTGTTTCAGTTAAAATACACAGTGGAGACTAAAACAGGCTAGTCTTTACAGCAATACGATCCAACCTAGACTGTATCCAATTCATGAAGTCATTTATTGCTGCTTGGGAAAGACATTTTAACACAATAAATGTAGTTATATTTTTAATACAGAACCATATTGTACAGTGACCATGTTTATTAAAGGTAGGGCTTGTAACTAGGTTTTGTGCAAAAATACTTCTGCATCTTCCTCTTGGGTCTGTTTTCAGGATGTAAAAATTCTAGCCCATGATTGGAGGCTGATCACTATTATTGTTTTATTAATATTATTATTATTGACAACGTCTGACAACCCCCAAAAAATTGTGTGAGATGAGACATAAACGCAGAAAATGAGTCAGTATTCATGCTGGTCTAGCCCTAGCAGACCAACAGCTCTTCTGTTTTCAAAGTAAAAGTCTGCTCTCTGGACCATAAACTTCCATATTTTTCGCACACTTTCGTTCCTCTGTTGCATTCCTGCACCACACTGTATATGGAGGACAATAAAGTCTTTCTTATCTTATAGTTTAGCTTGGAATGAATTGCAGCCGCTACTGTTTTTTTAGCAGAAGACTCAAATCACAGTGAGTGTTCTCATAGTGCTTCACAGGCCCACAAGTTTGCAAAGAGGATCTTATTTTGCAATGAAGAACCAAAAAACAATTGTAAACAAACATGATGGTTACTCTCATAGAAATCCTGCTATTTAACGGCATTGAGATGATTGAAATGAATCAGGTTACTGTATGCTGCCCTAGCATGCTCGTCTGGTGGGAGGGGCTTAGGACGGAGAATCTGAAGATACATCTCCCATCCTGCAACTCTCCCTTCTTCGTTCTGGCCTTTTCCAGAAAAATATAAAGCTGCGACTGTTGGGGCGCTTATTTAGGAAAGGCTTGTGTGGGAACAAAGAACCTGGTCTCACAGGAATCCGTGAAATAGCCACGGATTCTCGTAACTCAAAATCCGTGGAATAGCCACGGAATCACTCAAATTTCCGTGAAACTGACACGGATTTCGCTACAATGCAAGTTAATGACAGTCATATCCCGTGGCTATTCCATGGATAATTTTCCTATTGGTTTGTTCCAAGTCACGTGACTTTCAAGGTCCCAGCGGTCAGAACAAAAAACATGGCGGACAGTTCTCTCATTTTTAGTGAAAAAATCAATATTTTGACTTAGTTTCTGCATAAAAATGGATTTTGATCACATTTCTAGCAAGAAATATATGTTTTATTTTCTAAATCTTCACTCAGTGAATGTACATAATCACTTTGTATGTTGGAATAGCCACGGGATATGACTGTCATTAACTTGCATTGTAGCGAAATCCGTGTCAGTTTCACGGAAATTTGAGTGATTCCGTGGCTATTTCACAGATTCCTGTGAGACCAGGTTGGAACAATGAGCCATGTGGTCATACGGGCTGGAGGACATGTTGGTATTCACCTGCATCATTCCTTCAGGACAAAAGCTTTGTGAAGCAATGAGCGCCTCTGCAATGTCTCCTCATCTCTTGCAGATAACACAAATACTTTATCAGCTGGCTTTGCTAAAGTTGAAAATACAGATTGTAAAAGGGAAAAAAATATTTGCACAAAGACATATGCTGTACTTTCATCTTCTAATCATGCAGAAATGAATGAAATATGCAGCTGTATCTCTTACAAAAGAGAAGAGCTTTGAAAGGAAATGAGAAATGCCAGTGCTGTGAAAATGTCTAAATGTTTGTAGATTTTCTCCTCACTGTCGGGGTGTTAAAATGTTTTGGTAAAAGAGAAATGACAATCTAACCTCTTTTTGATGTGCTTTTGGTTTCGCCTACAAAACAATCACATAAAGACAACTTTTTATAATAGTAACCATAACCAGAAAGACTAAAAGTTTCTTTTTTGACAATGGCTCTTAGCCTGTTTATGTATACAGGTACTAACAGGACACACACTATTAAATGTCTGCACTCGTGTTAATCCATGAAAATTGGTATGAGTCTTATCACAAATACTGGTTTGTTAAAAATAAAAAAAAGCCCATATGCACATCCAAGCCAAGGTTAAAGCCAGAGAAAAGATTGTAAGAGCTCAATCTCTGCACAGTGAATATGCGTATAAATAAAAGAGGAGAGTTTAGTGAAGGGACACTTTTGGTGTCCCCTTTTCTCTGCCGTTTCCTAATCAGAGACTCTTTAAGTCCTTGGTTTGATCCAGCTTCTTTTTCCCCCTCTCTTTGGTAAGCTCCTCGGTGTAAAAAATCTCTGCGCCAGTAACACCACAAAGGCTTACTTATCTGGGCATTACCTATTAAAGGTTTAAACCCCCGCATCTCTGATAAACACTGCCTATAAGGCTTTTATCTCCCTGCGGCCTTATCGCACTCTTGAAGGTCCTTCTCCCGAGGCGCAGTAATTTGTTTAATTAAAGTGTCATTTTGGGAGGGAAATATAGCCACGGCTACGCTATGTGATGTAAAGAAGTTTACCAGTGTGTTGATGTGGAGCAGTTCTCCACTTCTCCATCTGCCTTTCATTCTTTTTCTCTCTTTCTCCCATGTCTTTGTCCAGGGCTTAGATTTAGATTAACTCACTGCTGTTTTCTTTTTTTTTTTATTCAGATATTTCCAGACAGCAGCCATTGCAGGCAGCAGCAGTGGAACTGGAAAAAGACAACAGAATCAAATCTAGTTTGAGAGCACCCCCTTTAGCTGCTATCTAAATGGAGCCCTGAGAGGATTGGCTCTCTGGCCTTGAAGCTTGTGTTGTCAGCACTTTGGGCGATTTGTGTGTGATTTCATTAGGAACCAAAATAACAGCCAGATGAAGAGGAAAATAGTGTATGCAAAGTGCTGCTCTGTTGCTGGTGCAGTATGTGCTCTTAACACTCATGTACTGGCTCTCAAGAGCACATAAAGCGTTCCATCTCTGTGCACACCGTGAACACAAACACTCGTTTGTCTGCAGATAAATGCATAGAAGGCAGCAGCTCCTCACAAAGTTCACGAGCACATTCGATGCGGTGTCAGAAAGTGTAGAGGGGTGTAGGGCTGGGCGATATGGCCCTAAAAGAATATCACGATATTGCAGGCTATTTTTGCGATAACGATATTCTTTACAATATCAGGAAATACTTAAAAAGATATAGAAAATATGATTTCTTATTTAGACTGTATAAATAAATAAAAATCTAAAATGTAGTTTGAAGAGCAAATCTCAACAGTTGCCAAATACAAAAAAAGTTACTCTTGACTCTTGTGTATGAGCAAATAATAAAAATAACCATTTAGGGGTTCCGGGGGCATATTTTAATGACATTTTGTAAATGGGAATAAAGGTTATTTCATGTTTTATTTAAAGCATCTTATTTTGACAGTCTTCTTGTAAATTCTGTGGTGGATTCTGCTAACACATCCATGTGCTCTTATTTTGAAAGCTGCATGTGTTTAGCTACAGGGAGTAAGTAGCTATTTGTGATTAAAACAACTTTAACCACTACAACAAGAAGTAGGAACATTGCCAATATCATGATATGCATTTTTTTAACCATAAAAAAAATATATCGATATTATCGTGAACGATAAGATATGGCACACCTAGTGGGGTGTGCTTAAATTCTGTTTCAGGGGTTTGAACTTGAACTAAATACAGATTATTATTTTTTTAAAATAACTGCTAACAGATCGACAGTTATCAGAAGAGTTGAAAGTAATAATCATTAGATATTATTGACCTTTTCCCCCCAATTTTTTAAAAGAAGTTCACACTTTAAAAAAAACAAAAACATGGATTTAGAGAGGTACTTTTTATAGAGAAAATATTAATATTTATTTTTGATGAAAAAATGTTTTCTTAGAGTAAAGCCCAGTGAGCAACTGATATGATATAAACCGAAAAACTGGTTGCATTTAGGAGGAAAATTAATTAATATTTTACAGAGAATTATGTTGTATTTCTTTATATAAACGATTTTACCTACCAGGAATATAGGAAAGAAGATTTTTTTTTTGCAAAAAGAGATGAAAGACATTTTAAATTGATTGATTTCCCCTCTATTGCATATTGAAAATACATGATTTACCAACATTTAAGGATTTTGAAGATGTTTTATCAAAACAAGCCAACAGCCGTTTGATTGCTTTCCCTGGACAACAGCCCTCAAAAACATGATTTAGGAAACTAAATCAAAACAGAGAATAATTTTTTTGCGAATTAACTCTTCAAGCAGATTTGCCCAGTGTGCTGCAATAATAATATAGAAAATAATTTTTCTTTTGCTTTCCTTTTAATTGGAAACCACACAATGCTGTGTATAGTGGCATTAAAACAGAAGCTTTAAAAATAAATGTGGATAAGCCTGAGTTGGCTTTTCAAATAAATAAAAAAATGCCTGGGAGATAAATAATAATAGATACATGAATAAGGTTAAAACTAATTAAAAGTTGTGCACATAAATGTACATTGAAGAAGTACAAATAATATTAAACCATTTATAAAATAAAATAAACGTATATGACATAAATCAATTTTACTGGACACTCTAAATCAGCTTTTCTCAACCTTGGGGTCGGGACCCCAATTGGGGTCGCGAGATGATTTCTGGGGGTCGCCAAATCATTTTTAATTAATTTATTAATGTCTTTTTTTTGTGGTCATTTTGTGTCCTTTTTTTCTGATCAATTTGTGTCTTTTTTGATAATTTTGTGGTCAATTTGTGTCTTTTTTGGTCATTTTGTGTCTTTTTTTGGTCATTTTGTGTCTTTTATGGTAATTTTGTGTCTTTTTTTGTCATTTTGTTTCCTTTTTTTGGTCATTTTGTGTCTTTTTTTGGTCATTTTGTGTCTTTTTTTGGTCATTTTGTGTCTTTTATGGTCATTTTGTGTCTTTTTTTGTCATGTGTTTCCTTTTTTTGGTCATTTTGTGTCTTTTTTTAGTCATTTTGTGTCTTTTTTTAGTCATTTTGTGTCTTTTTTTTAGCCATTTTGTGTCTTTTTTTGGTCATTTTGTTTCTGTTTTGGGTCATTTTGTGTCTTTTATGGTCATTTTGTGTCTTTTTTTGTCATTTTGTGTCTTTTTTTATCATTTTGTGGTCAATTTGTGTCTTATTTGGTAATTTTCTTTTTTGGGTGATCTGAACTGTGCTTGTGAGATTCTGTTCAGTGAGCGGGGGTCGCGGACAACATGCATGTTAAATTGGGGGTCGCGACTCAAAAAGGTTGAGAACTACTGGTCTAAATAATACAATAATATAAATCAAACAACTTAACAAGCACCTTAGTCCCTTCCCCGTGAAGACAGATCTAATATTCCTTACTGCACCTAATTAATAATAATAATAGTAATAATAGTAGTAATTTTTCTCTATTTGGGCAACATGTACACCCAATAAGGTGACACAGCAACCTGAGTTTTTTTAGTGCATCCCGTAACAGGGCATAAGTGTGAAAGATTTATGAACTGTTGCATGTAAACACAGTGGCACGCTGCTTTCAAAAGGAGGAAAAGAAAGACAAAAAAATATAAATAAAAAAAACACATCAGGGAGATACAGAAAGATCAAATGGCAGTGCATGATAAGGCATGAAAAACGACTCAGCCTGGTTGTAAATTAATGGAGAGAGGAAGGTTGTCATTATCCACAGAGGGGCCCCGGGACAGAAACGTGTGGCACCCAGATGGTAGGGGAGAGATATCTGGGGCCAAGTTTGAGTAATTGATGACTTAAAAATAAACTGCTAGCATGAGGGAGGGATAGAAGAAAGATTTTCCAGCAACACAAACACATAGCATCCAGGTCAGGAGCACTTCCAATATTTCCTTATAAAAGTTTGAGGAGGAAAACATCTGGAAGAAAAAGGGCCACAAAGGACACTCTTAACTTTTTTGACATGTGTATGGCTCCATACTCACCTTCTTTGGGACAACTCTGTCCATCACAGTGCCTTTAAAAACACATTCAAATTGTTGCAAAGATATATTTAAAGCGACATAATGTTGGTTTCCAGCTGTAGTCCATTTGAAGTCCCAGTAGTATTGGCCAATTACCCTTGAGCAAGCTTTGGTTGCATGCAGCTGTGTGGAGAGTAGGCCTCAAATCTCACAACTCAACAGTCTGATGACAATTTAGCTTGTCTATTTGCTTTTTTATATCATAAATTGGCTACTTGTACTTGTAAAACAATTCATCAACGTCATCTCTCAAATCCATTCTCTGCGCAACCAAAAGGATCTGACTTGTGAAAGCTAAAGGAACGGCAATTCATTGTGCTTTCAAACCTTAGTTGAACAGAGAGTGCCATCTAGTGGGCTTAGTGGTTCATGAAGCTTCATCTTGCCATCACTAGAGTTTACACAGGGCAGGAATAAAGATCTCCTGAGAGGAAGTCTTTTGTTTGTTCGACCCATCCATCCAACCCGACCCCCTCCCTATGCAGGCTCATTATACGACATTACCTGACTTTAGAATTACTACACTGACTAAGGGCGCTTTCACACCTATCTCGTTTGGTCCGGACTTTAGGACTTTTCAGTTTGACACGAACCTAAATTCCAGGTGTGAAAGGTGCCGTGGACCACGGTCCGCACCAAAGGACCAAAGTTTGGTCCGACCAAAAGAGGTGGTCTCGGTCCAGACCAAACCAACCAAGGTCTGAACCTTTTGCAGTGTGAAAACAACTTTTTTTATAGTTCGGACCTTCATATCAATGACAGGAAGTTTTTTTCTTCTTCTGCTCTCGAATTATGGTACAGGAAGTTGGATTGCAGGATTGTGAGCCGTTTTCTCCTCCTCTCCTGACGACAGCGATACAGTTTCTCATGATGAGGAGGCTCATCTTGCGAATACCAAGCTCTCTCACGTATTGCTCATTAAGCTGGTGCTGCTGGTAGCAAAAGACCAGCAAAAGTGTTACCACAGGTAAAAGGTGGCTCGCTGGATTCATTTAGTGTAAACACGTTAAGGAAGTAACTCTGAGGTCAGATGGCGGCCGGCCTAACAACGCAGCGTAACCAAAACAAAATGAGCCGCGGAAGTCCACAGGGAGATGACGTGTCCAGTAGAATTGTCTTATAAAGTCTGTTATTCCTTTTGCAGTGTGAAACCAAAAGCAACAGCACCAAATGTAGACAATGGAACAGAACACAGAACTTAGTTCGGACTTTCAGGTGTGAAAACGCCCTCAGAGGTCGCCCTAACAATAAACATAAATATGCGTCACAATAAGCTGCTTGTACAAATGTCCTATGGAGTTGCTTTATGTGGAAGACTGTCTTGGATTTTCAAATACTGCCACACCACACAGCCACAGCATTATTTAACAACACTGTATAGATTTAGAGGTTAGCCCATTCCACAACACACAAATGAATGCAATGATCTAGCTCCCTTGGACATTTTTGACTTCCAGCTGATATTTTTTCTTAGTGAGTCAGATTGAGGCCAAACCCAGATGAGAGAAATGGCAAGATAAAAACAGAACAAGAGACTTCCTCCGTCAGCATTAAGGACACTCTCTGTCTTCCTCTCTCTTCTTTCTTTCTTTTTTTTTACTGTATGTCCCTCTTCCCTCCTGCAGCAGCTGGCTGGAAGGCTGCAGGTGTTGTTGTCTGCTGCCTTTTGAGGATCTGCAACCTGCCTGATAATGGAAACATGTTTATGTAGTACAGTGCATTGTATCCTCCCAGCATTCTGTTCTTGTCTCGGTGGAAACACCTCAGAAATTTTATTTAAATCACTCTGCGCTACAATATTCCAATAAAATATTTTAGTTTCTTTTTTGTTATTTGGGGTTTTCACTGAGACCAGGTGTCTAAAAATGTTATGGAGAAACTGGTGTTAAAGTAACAGGTTGGAAATAAAATCCAAATGCACAATACAAGCACTAAAATCCTATAGGGGCTTTAATTTAAGCATTTGCAAACTGGAAAGGGGGAGTAGGGTAGGCTAAATTGTGCAAGAGAAAATAATTAAGCAGATCTGTGTAAGTGTGAGCCTGTGAGAGCTAAATGTAAAATCTGTCCTTGGTCTCTCTGTGATTGGCTATCTCTGAGACATGTTTTTAAAGCCCTGACGCGTTATTAATAAAACAAACTCTAATAGAAATATCATTGGGCTTATTTTTCAATCAGGCCCAGCATCGCTGCAATCCGCAAAGCGTGACATTAATTAAAGATTGATGGTCGGGCCGTTCATCTGAACCGCTGTTGATCTGGTAATTAAAATGACAAAAAAAAAGATGTATTTATAGAAATTTGCCCAACTTCATTTCCTTGTCACTGGGGCCTGATTTCTGTCTTTTAAAGAAGGGAAGGAAATGCATGTGCTTTTTTTTGTCTGTGATTTTTGCTCTTATTGATGGACGTCGTCAGAATGAGCAGCAGTGTGTGCTCGCGGTCTCACGGTAGGTCGGAAAAAAAATATAATATAAAAAAAAATACTCTAGCTGCGCCCTGCTCAATCAAACTTTTCAAAGGGATAAAAGTGAAAGTTTCAATGACCTTACTTCAGCAGTAATTCAGAAAGAAAAGCAAATACAAATGAAATAGCTTTGCATTTTTATTTTGGTAAAGTAATTATGTAGTCTCTTGGAGTTTGACAAGGCTCCTAATGAGTTCTCCCAGGACCTCTCTTTTATTTGTTTGTTTGTTATTTTTAAGCTTGATTAAGTCCCCTTGTATTTAGTGAGCACAATCAAATCAAAGGGGAGGAAGATTAACTGTGTACATTTCTCCAACATCTTTAAGGAGGTGTAAGCATACTGCTTTTTCTTTGTGCTGTACACCGTTATCCCTTCTGCTGGAGTCAGTGGCCATCTGTTCTACTACATACAGTGAAACAAGAGCAAAACACACATACAGGGACTGACTGACTAATTATTAATATTTATTCATGCTGAAGTTGTATGTGGTTTTGATTAAAAACACCATTGATCTGAAAAGATGATTTATCCTGTCAAATCCTTGATTATTGATTCATTTCCCAAAGGTATATCTAAAAAAAATACATAAATTACTTGACAAACTCCTTCAGCCAATCAGCATATCAAATCATGTGACAACATCACATCCTGCTGTTCAGTGGATACATTGGTAGCGAGTTATATTCCTAGGTAGGTGAAGGCAGATGCGGCAGAGGGTGTGTTATGCCTTCACTCACCTAGGAATAAATTAAACTTTTAAGTATTACACAAGCTATGCTGAATCCAGCCTGTAGAACTCCAATAAACTCAGTAAGTTCATACTCCTGTTCATTTTTAATGGTTGCTATTGAATCTGTTTCAGCAATAACTGCAGTTACGGCTGCTTTTTTGTACTAGTTCCTCCAGGAGCAGCCATTATTATTTAGCAAGCAGCAGCCTGTACTTTACATCATCATCTATAAGGCAGTCCCTGATTGGTCGTTTATGTGTCAGCTGTGGTGTGTGCCCCGATTAACCAGGGTACATCGTCATTTCTTGAAATAAGGTGGAATGGATGAAAGGTCAGACTACCAGGTAGAGCCAACAGAAATTAAAAAAACAACAACAATATAGGACGTTTGTACAGGTAGCAAAATATCATGAGAATGGGGTTCGTGTCCCAACTTCTGAGGCTCATTTCACCCTCGTAAATACTTCATTGCCGACATTAAAGTACATTTATTTACTGTTTAAACTGTCTTTTATAACACCTAACCTTTTTGCCTTCAACCTAGGTCAGTGGTTTGTAGTCTAAATCAGTGTTTCACAACCTCTTTTGCAGAAACTGACAAACGCCTCTAAAGGTACAAATTCAGCACATTATTTCTGACATTGTAGTGCAAAAAATGTTAAGTGTAACCATAACACATAATGATGTGATTGTTTATTTTATTTTTATTGTAGTGCATATTGTACTGTTCACTTACTGCTAGCCCCAGCCCAGGTGTGACTGCATCCCCCACCCCCTCCGACACTCAGCCAGTGAACATTTACATGTAGACTTTTACAGAGTGTCACCTCTCTGAACATAGAACTATGTCCTCCTGCAGCTGCAGACAAAGAAGCAGATTCTTCTCTGCTACAGCTGCTGATTTTGCAAGTCTTTCTGTTCCGTTCTCATACACATAGGCTACGTTTACATGATGACGGTCTGAACAGAAGACGCAAAAGTGGCGTCACGTCTTCACTTTTTATTCCTCGTTTAGACGAGCATTTTTGGGAGGAAATCTGCTGCATACGGTGACGGAAAAGTGTGTGAAATTCGATTGTATGCAGCCAGGCGGCATCACTTAAAGAGACAGCGTATTTAACTTTTCCACTTTGGAAGGTGGTTTCAGATTTTTGCGTTTTTAAGCCCCCAAAACACCGTCACCGTCTAAACGAAAGGCACTTCCGATAAAGTATTTTGTCCTTTTTACCCACGAGCGTCCTCGTGTAAACGGGGCCATAATCAGGACATTTGTTTTTAATTGTGTTCATAGTTAAGAAGGGAAGGTGCAACAGTAGGACTAGCAATCTGTAGTCAGGGGAAAGGGCCACACCAGCAGCAGGTGTGATCACTTCCTGATGCCTCCATCTCTGCACACCTCCATCTACTCATCCACCAGCTGAGAGCAGCGAGCCGGCCTGCTGCCCCCAAACGGCACACCGGATACAGTGCTTTATCTCCACACATTAACATGATAGAAAAATATGAATACTAGAATCTTATCTCAGCCACATGTTATAAAGAACATTCATCATAAACCGCATTAAGTATTTATCATGTCAGAGGGAATAGATGGTACAGGCGCGATCCCATTTACCTGTCCTGTGGTCAGTGCAAGGCCTGTTGTATTGTCCACATCTTAAGTATAAAAAAGATTAAAAATCTCATCCATTTTTAACCTCACATCCCTTTCCCCTTTTTGTTGCCATCTGAAATTAACTTGCACTCCAAAGCCTGTGACTTAATAATATAAAAATATAAAGAAATATAAAAAGACCTCCATGGGATCAGTGAGATTTACAATATATATTAACTGAGTGTGAAGCTGTGATGTGCAGACTGATAAATGTGCAGGAATTACTCAATTCTTTCTCTTTTAATAATTCTGTCATCCTTACTCGCCATTTGACCATTACGCTATTGAAGTCATTTTTTTGTAGAAACAGGTAATATCATCAGTCATTATAATCATTTAATATATCTTTTTTCCCCTCCATCCTTTTACTTTTGGTTCCTAAGCTGGTGCCAAATCCTGTATCTAGTACTTCCTCGTGGAAATACATTACACGGGCGGGCAGTGAAATTGGGCTGCTTGCCATGTAGAACTATATGGGTCAGATATGGGTGGTATGTGTACAAAGCTAGTGGGGAGTTTTACAAATTGGCTCTGTGTGTGTGTCATTAATTCCCTTTGTCAAGATGTTTCTGCCTTTGATTCATTGGTTTGTATACTATAGAGAGTTTACAATGGGCTGTCTGCCTCTGCCATTTCAGAAGAGCCACCATAAAAAGTTTATATTATGCTTTGTATTGTTTTATACTATGATCTCTTTTATCAAACCATATAATTATAATTCAGACAGAAAGACACATTTTTAAAAAAAATATTAAATAAGTGTAGGCTATTTTTCAGTAGTCTAGGTAAAGTTTGTCCACTTCTCCATCTTATTACATGAGCTCAACATTTCCAATAAGATCTCAACCTAAACGACAGAATAGACCGTTTGTCAATACCACCCAAAACCACACATATGAGAGTTTGTCAAAATGACCTAGATGAGCTTTTTGTGGCTCAGGGTAACGCGGATCATTCTAAAAATAGCTCACACGTCATTAGACATACATGTACGGTTCGCGGTTGTAAAAAAGGCTGCAGTTTTGGTGAATTTAGACCAGTGATTCCCAACCGTTGTTCCACAGAAATGATCAGGTGTGCCGTGGAAGATTATCCAATTTCACCCGATTGGTACTCTAAGTGAGAGGCGTGAAGTGAGAGGCAAAACAATTAAAAGCTCTTCCAACAGAGAGCAGTGTATCAGCGAATCTCGCGAATTCACGCGTAATCAAGTGACATAACCGGAAGAGAATCAACATCTCCTCATTAATGACTGGAGACAAATCCAGCGACTCGGTCTTAACGAACGACCTCGTTAGCGGCAGTTAGCTACAGTTAGCTCTATAGCAGTACAGTGTGTATGTGCTAACAGGCTAACAGTTAGCTCTGTAGCAGTACAGTGTGTATGTGCTGCTGCTGCAGGAGGTGTTCACTTAGCGATCTCTGTTTGTTTACAACAAGCACCGCAGTGAGCGGTGTCAGTGGTGAAAAGACGAGTGAAAACCTCTAACCTGTTGACTTCAGGTCTGTCCCCGCCCATCATGACGTCTTCAAGTTGTGAAATACGATCCGCCGTTAACCTGAGGTACTTTATTTTGAAAATATACCGGATGTTTTATTTTGTGTCTGTGCACGACTTCCTGCCCCGAACGATCTGCTCTGTGCTGAAATGATGCGCCGTGCTCTGTCGTCCGACAAAAAGAGAAGCTCTGCGCAAATGTTGGAGGGCTGACGGATGACCATGCGACGTCGGACTCACTACGCAGCGGATCTGGAGTGGAATCTCACACAGTGATTATCCGCTGACGGACCTGCAGCCGTTACGCATTCATGCATGTGCAAAGTCGCCAGTCTGTTTTGGTCACTTTTGCCGGTTCCTAGGCCAGATAAAGGAGGAGGGTTGGAATTGTGACAGATGACACATGTAGTTCTAAACATATTTAGGGTGTTTTTTACTGTCTTTTTGACATTTTTGTTTGGTGGTATGCCGTGCAATTTTTCTAATGTTACATGCTTTTCAAAATAAAATACTGTGTTCACAGGAAACGGTTAACTTTACACAATAAAACCACTTGACCAAGGTTAGCCAAAAGAACAGGGTTGGTCATGAAAACAATTACTTCTGCACTTAACTACTGGATTCAGTCACGCTGGTCAACTCCATATAACAACACTGTTTCAAAAGTAACACGTTCTTCTGGGTCAAAGTCTGTTTGACCCACCATGCAAGTCCTGAATGGACTTTTGCGCTCTTTGTATTAGTGATGTGCTGATCGATACTGAAATATTGATACTTCCGATACCAGATCTGTATGCTCTAAAATCGATTCTCAAATGAAAATATCGATACTTTTGATACTTCAGTCATTTGTGGTAATGTATATCATTAACAGGAATACGGTGGAAAGTAACTAAACTATTCCGATCTTGTCTAAATGACACACTGCTGGTAGGAACTACTTTTTCTTCCGCCTGGGTAAGTGCCTAACACTCTTCTCTCTCTCAGTGTGTGTGTGTAATTCAATGGCGGAGCGGAAAAGAAGCTATATTGTGAATGAGTCCGTATACTTCTGAGTTTAAAATAAATAAGTGACTCTGATGTCTTCTATTCATTCTTAAGCCATTTGAAATACACTCTTTTTAGATCTACCAGGCAAATTAGGTGTATTTGCACAAAGTATTGGTATCGGATCGGTATCGCCGATACCAGCCTGAATTTTACTCAGTATCGGATCGGAAAGGAAATCGATGGTATCGAACATCACTACTTTGTATCAAGACGACCTATACTGCGTTGGCCCTGATGTCTCATCTTGCTTCTCTTTTTTGACATATTACCTTTGCAAAAAAAAAAAAAGAAAAGAAGAGGAAGAATCTAGATTGAGAAGGAGATGTGTTTGGAGTCAGACAGGGAATTTCTTTATCTCAGTCTGCTGCTACGGGTTACGACTGCTACACTGTTCCGCCTTTTTACGGGTCCCAGGTAGAAACACTGGCAGATGTGTGCAGTAAAAAAATATATCTATATAGCCAACATGTGCACATGTAGGGAAATGCACATTATTGTGCACAGACTCCCACTTACTTACACTCTCTCGCACTCACACACACACATACACACACCAGGCTGGCGAACACAGATGTGTCCATGTCTCACCTGAGTCCAATAACGTCACCTCGTTCAGTACCACCATACGGCTTGGAAGGCCCAGTCCTGCATCGCCCCTCTGTCTCTCCCTCTCTATCCGTCTCTCCCTCTCTCTCTCTCTATCCGTCTCTCCCTCTCTCTCTCTCTTTCTGTCTCTGTCTCTCTTGTGCTTCTATGGCACTTTGAAGCTTCTCCAGTCATCCTGCCATCCTTACATGCACCCAGGGTCCAATTAGCCCTTCAAACACCCTGCAGTCAGCACACAATGCATAACCCTGCACCGGTAATGTAGTCTGCATTGTGATGCTTCCATATAAATTAGCCTAAGGAGGGGGGGCTTTATGTTCTATGGAGAACTTAGTATTGATTAAAGTGATAGGATGGATGAAATACTATGACAAAATGTTTTTTTTTTCTCACTGGTCAGTTTAACATGTTTTTCAGTATTCAGAAAATAGCCACATCTCTCCATGGTTTATGAGCATAAAGCTTTCTCTTTGGACAATTTTGCAAGTGAGCATGACTTTCATGGTGCTCTTGTCCTGGACAAATTAAGAGATATGACTGTAGCCAGGCCCTTAGAGATTGCAACTGGGTGAATTAAATGCCTTAATTGCCATTGTTGCCTAGGAACCTTTAAATTTCTAAATTATTGTCTACCATCATCATCAGTCAATATTATGACATGATGAATAATTTAATTCGGTATTCTGTGTTTTCCTCTAAAAATCAATGATGCCTGCCACAACGTTTGAGCAATTTTTAGCTTTTATTTGTCCTCTAAAACTGTCTTTTGCTAAATGATACTGACCCTTTGAATCTTTAACAGCGCAATCAATAAAGCATGTTTATGCGTGGCTTGCAAAACCATCAGTTTGGGACTTTTGAAAAAATATGCCAGCGGCTGCAGCTTGCTAAGTGCAGAGCGCTAGCACTAAATCTTGGGAGTTAAAGTTTTACTGGGGCGTTATGGGTAAAAATGCCTTGTCAGCCATCTGCCACCTCCTCTCCTGGCAGCCATATTTCCAGGTCTGCTCAAGTCCTGGGAGAGAACACTGCATCGCCACCCAGGGCCAACCGCCACTATTACAGCTCTGCACCGAGAGCCGTGCAGAAGTGAGTAAAAGAGTGAGAGAAAGAGAAGAAAACTGACATGGAAACAGACTCACAGATAGACAGAAGATAACTGTTACCTAAGGCAGTTTGATGATGATCATATAAAAAATCAAGGTGTGAGCAGGAGGGCAGACTGGGACGTATGTTGCTAAACTGTAGGTAACGAAATACATTTTATTTAGCAAAATATTTGAAAATAATATGATGAGAGACTGCAACATTGAACAAGCTTTAGGTGAGGCATAATGTGTATTATATTCTTTACAACAAAACAAATAAAAACCGTACATAATTTCATTTTCAACAATTACAATTTTTATAATTACAATTAGTCAGACGACAACATTTGAAGTGAAAGGAGTGACGCGTGTATTGTAATTTCTATAAACAGATATCTGCATGTGAATGCAGAACATGTAGGGAACAAGACGAGATGCTGGTATCAAAAGCATTCTGGTTTCCGTTTGCTCTCCCTTTTCAATCTGAGTATTTAATTGACCAATCCTGTATGATCAGGCTATGGTTGCATGCAGGTAACTGTCCTTGTGAAGAGCAAAAGGGGGATTACACATTGGCCGAATTGAGGATTTAGCTTTCTAAATCATTTATCTGTATTTATTTGTAGATTTAAAAAAATGTGATAAATACTTGAAACACTTGGTTCAAAAAATCTCACAACTCCAGTCTCAAGTTTTCTTCAACATGGTTTCTTACTGGGACTGGGTGGTTGGGATGGTGATGAACAGTTGTTTGACAAGAGCGTAAGCCATGTTTGTGTTTACTGTACCACTAACAAGGGGCGGTACCTTCAAAGGAGATTGACAGGCCTTGGACAGATAGTCTAGACGGAATTGTCCAAAAAGTGAAAGTGAGGAGCATTTATGGGTACAAGTCAGGAACTGGCCTACTTTACTTATTTCAAGGGTGCTGAATTAAAAAAAAAATGGTTCCCAAGCGAAATTTTGAGTTTTTGACCTTCTCATTTGCATATCAAAATGGCGGCCAAATTGCCCATCTTGCTCAGTTGTTGGACCATTTTCCAAGTTTTTTTGTAAGTAGGAAATCAAAGATGAGGAAATTAAGTTTCTAGATCTATAGTCTAGAGTCAGAGCAAGGATATAGTGGAGGCTCAGTGTCTTTTTTATGTATATTTATATATATGCAAAATACCAACTTTTAAGATGAAATTAAGCATTATTTGTCTCATTTTTTAAGGCCGACATAAATATTCAATCAATCACTTTTAAATGTTCCAGTTGGTATTTTGCATATAGATATATATACATAAAAAGACACTGAGCCTCCACTACATCCTTGCTCTGACCCTAGACTATAGATCTAGAAACTTAATTTCCTCATCTTGATTGTCTACTTACAAAAAAACTAGGGGGAAATGATCCAATGACTGAGCAAGATGGGCAATTTGGTGGCCATTTGATATACAAATTAGAAGGTCAAAAACTCAAAATTTCACTTGGGAACCATTTTTTTTGGACTCAGCACCCTTGAGATATGTAAGGTAGGCCGGTTCCTGACTTGTACCCATAAATGCTCCTCACTTCTTATAGAAGGCCTTTATTCTGAAATCAATCTAGACTAAGAGAGCAGACTGCATGCTGCAGTGACTTAATACTGCTTCTCAAGTTACAACTAGTTTTAAAAGACAGGATGGGCTGGGGCTAACTGGCTAGCATACTAATTTCAGAAGATATCTCAGCAACACAATACATCGACTTTTTTAAAGTGTTAAACAAAAACTCTGGCCATATCTTGCACATTGCACCTTTAAAAGGAACCAGTAGTAAGGCACAAGCTTTGCTGCCCTCAGATTTAAATTTAGTGGTCTAACAACGTCACACTACAGTAATGGACAGTAATTACTCTCCTCACAGCAAGAGGTCATGAGTCAGGTAAGCATAAAGATCAGTCATTTTAAGAATTTGAATAAACAACTAAATGCTGTCACTTTTCTGGAGAGGACTGTCTTTTTATTTTCTGTTATTTATTACATTTCATTTTTAGTGACAGCTTCTATGCAAATCCATCTTCATTAACCCACACTGGTCAAACCTTAGCAGAATTGACATGTTCATTTACATGCACGTGTTTCAGCTTCTTATGTTCAGATTGTCAAAACTGAGAGAAAGACACATAAGAGACACAGTGCAGGGATGCTGAGCGTAAACACTGAGGCTTCCAGCGAGCAGCAGCCCCGTCTCGTCTCTTCTCCAGGTCCCATAATGAACGGTGGCGCTGACCCTGTCAGCCTGACGAGACTGGCAGCTTAATGCGTTAGAGAAAGGGGGGAGGGGGGCGGTATATTAATAAATAAGAGACCTACATCAGGGCCCCTCGTTCCATGAGGCCTTGCTAAATGCTAATCATGGCTGATTAATCAGGCCGTAATTCCACTGAACCAAAAAGGTTCACTAGTCAATTGCGCAAAATTAGCCCTTTCTCACGTATGCCGTCACATTTAGTGATGGCAGGGCAGCACATTACAGCCCTGATTCACGGTGGTGGATCACAACTGAGTCTTGGTGCATTCAGCACATATGGGCAGAAGCAGCTTGGCATCACTTTGTCTCTCAGTGATCTACTTGTTCATTTCATAGAGAAAAATGTAGATGAGACTGTATCCATAGACGTGTTTTTATTGCGGAGTGCTTTGAAGTTGAAGAAAGCGTTTTAACTCCAAAGTGCTGATCAAAACGCTGCTTAGTGCACTCACTTCTCTTTCTTATAAATCGGTAAGAGTGGAACTGATTCTCTGATGTGTCAAGAGCTGGATTATTCATTGAGATCAGTCATGTTATTGTTGCTTCCACACTGCAAAAAATGTCAATATGACTATTCTCATTCTGAATCTCTGCATGTTATCTCAGAGGCACAACAAGTCGTTTTTTCCCCTTTTTTGGGGAGAAAAATGCCCTAAAAAACTCCCCTTTTTTTCTCAAAAGAATGATTCATCACAGTCATATTATGCTGATATAAAAAATAATGCTTCAGATGTGCACAGCAATAGATATGTTCTCTGCTGGAAAAAAGCGGATTGCCACCACTGGGTTGGGAATGATTTGTTGCCAAGTTCAAGTATCTCTGGGTCTTGTTACAACATTCATGTATGGCCATGAGTTTTGGGTAGAGAACGAAAGAATAAGATTGTAAATAAAAGCGTCCGAAATGAGGTTCCTCCATAGGGTGGCTGGGCTCAGCCTGAGAGAAAGAGAGGATTTCAAACTTTCGGAGAGAGCTTGGAGTAGAGCTGCTTTTCTTTTGCATTAAAAGGAGCCAGCTGAGGTGTTTTTGATGCTTCCGGGCACTTCCAACCTGCAAGAGGTCCCCAAGGTTAGCCCAGAAGACGCTGGAGGGATTATATATCTCATCTGGGCTGGGAAGACCTCGGGGACCCTCAGGAGGAGCTGAAGAAATGTGAAAAAAGTGAGAGGGACATCTGGAATAGCCTGCTGCCCCCGCGACCCGGCCCTGGATAAGTTGATGACAATGGATGGATGCATGTTAATATGGAAATATCTTAAAATGTGCAAATTAATCTAGTTAATCTAGTCTACTAAATCTAGTTTTTAATCTAAAATGAGTACAATTATATTAAGTTTTAAAAGCATTTAAATGAAAAAGATTTCTAGATAAGTTGCAGACTGTCTCTGAGTATGACTGTGTGTTTGTGCACTACTGACTCACTTTTTAAACACCTTTTTTGTGTGTTTATGTTCTGTGTGTGTGTGTGTGTGTTCTTGTACTTCCTACATAGTGAGGACCGAAAGACATTTTTAACCAACAGAGTGGGAACATTTTTGCAAAGTGAGCACATTTTGGCCGGTCCTCTCAAAAATGAGAGTTTAAAATTAAGTGAAACTGTATTGTGTGGTTACAAAACTAACTAAAATTATAGTGAAAATGTCCTTCGTTTTCATCTTTGTCAACTTTTTTTAAGATCCATAAGACAAAGGAAATAAAGGCAAAATTAACTGTGACCTTTTTTAATCTCCCACCCAACAAATACCCCATTACAAAAAAACTAAAACTAATAAAAACTAAACTAAAACTAATCATTTCAAAAAAATAAATACTAAACTAAAACTAGCAAACACACTCTAAAAACTCATTAAAACGAACTGAATTTGAAAACAAAAATTCACAACAAAATTAAAACTTTTAACCTTGCAAGGGAATTTACTATTACAATGAGGGCCCTCACAAAGATAGAAGTACAAGAATGTGTGTGTGTGTGTGTGTGTGTGTGTGTGTGTGTGTGTGTGTGTGTGTGTGTTTGCATGTGATTTTATCCATCCGTGATTTACCTTAAGGAAGTAAAACCCACCTAGTCCATCATCAAATACACATCCCCACCACACAACACATGCCTCTCCACCCCTCGATATCCCACACTCCCCACCACAGACCCCGCACACACACTCTCACACACACACACACACATTCTTGTACTTCTATCTTTGTGAGGACCCTCATTGGAACAGTGAATTCCCTTGCAAGGTTATAATAGTTTTGGATTTTTCATTAGTTTTAGTTTTAATTTCGTTGTGAATTTTTGTTTTCAAATTCAGTTAGTTTTAATGGGTTTTTAGAGTGAGTTTGCTAGTTTTAGTTTAGTTTTCATTAGTTTTAGTTTTTTGTAATGGGGTATTTGTTGGGTGGGAGATTAAAAGGGGTCACAGTAAATTTTGCCTTTATTTCCTTTGCCTTGTCCATCTTCATTATGCATGAAAAAAGTTGACGACGGCATAATTTTAGTTAGTTTTAGTTAGTTTTGTAACCACACAATACAGCTTCAGTTAATTATCTTTTTTCTAACGAAAATGTTTTTTCAATTTATTTCGTTTTCGTTAACTATAATAACCTTGTTCCCTAGCCCCTTCACCATCACAACTAAACGTCCAATCCTAACCCTAACATAAACCTAATAGTAACCTTTACCTTTAAAACAAAGTCTGAAATCTCAAAAAAGCCTTCAAAGAAGTGAGGACCACCCCAAATGTCCTCACTTTGCAAAAATGTCCTCACTCTGTTGGTTAAAAACGTGTTCCGGTCCCCACTATGTATGAAGTACAAGAACACACACACATGCACACACACACACTAGCCCAGCCTAGCATAGCGGAGAATTAAAGAGCTAAGCACTCATAAATCAGCAGGCCCGCTGATCTTTCCTCTTCCTGGAGACCGACAGACAGACAGAGACATGGGTGGGGGTGGTGTGTGTGGAGAGAGACACAAAAGGGAGGTGGTTTTAAATCTCCTACCGGTGATCTAGAGCTTGCAAGTTAGTCCGACAGAGACGAGAGACGGAAAACACCTCTACACATGGTGTTTATACAAGCCATGATGAGTGGAGGAGAGCAGGAAACATTGGCTGCGTCTACATGTTAATACTGCTGATGCTGTACTTCAGCTCAACTGAAAACACCCTTTATAATAATTCATATATGTGGTTCCTGGAAGTATGGAAACAGGATTGATTAAAAATACTTAGGGCCACAATACTAGGTAGGGCAAAATGCCTTTAGTCACATTTAACTAAAGTGATACTCCAACACATGGGAAAATAACTGGATTCTAAACTGTCCGGCTCTAGTTTCAGCCATACTGCTACTTCTACTGGGGACTTTACTGGTGGGACATTTGACTCACTTATTGACAGTGGTGGAAAGTAACTAAGTACATTTACTCAAGTACTGTACTTAAGTACAATTTTGAGGTACTTGTACTTTACTTGAGTGTTTCTATTTTCTGTAAATGTATACTTCTACTCCACTACATTTTGAGGCAAATATTGTACTTTTTACTCCACTACATTTAGCTGACAGCTTTAGTTACTTTTCAGGTCAAGATTCAACATAAAACATATGATCAATTTAAGGTGATTAGACTTTTTTTATTTTGTCAAATCTTATAACAGTATATTAAGTACTTAAATGAGCCATATCTTTACAAAATTAATACCCTGCTTACATAAAATCATCAATACAAATAATGTTATAAGATATTTAGAATATATAAAACAATCTGAGTGGGTCCATTCGGCATAACGAGTACTTTTACTTTTGATACTTTAAGTACACTTTGATGCTGATACTTTTGTACTTTTACTTAAGTAAGTTTTGAATGCAGGACTTTTTCTTGTAGTGGAGTAATTTCAAAGTGTTGTATTAGTACTTTTACTTAAGTACGGGATCTGAATAGTTCTTCCACCACTGCTTATTGATCAAAGCAAAAACCTATGAATTCTCTGGTTTTCAGTAAAATCCTAAGGCATTAAATCATCCCACAGTGCTTATTTAATTATTAGGTCTGTGCACTAAAGATAATTGATCGGTTATGTGAAAACATTATTGGCACAGCTTTAAAAAGAAAATGTTCAAATTCAGTGCCATCTCAATGCATACAGAGAGATGCAGAAAGACTAATAATATATTTGGTTATGAACATTTGAGAAATGACTTGAGTCTCTATAAGACATTCTGGTTTCCAACTCATCACACATGGATGCTTGGTCAGGCCCGATTCATTCATTCAAGATTCAAGTTCACCTCAAGACTCTGCTCCTTCGAAGCCAATCAGTTCTCATCCCAACACATCAAAACATTAAAAAAATGCTTGGCCCGGAGCCACACAGACCTACTTGGATATGTTTAGGCAGCAGACCTCCTTGGTTACATTACATTACATTACATGTCATTTAGCAGACGCTTTTGTCCAAAGCGACTTACAATAAGTGCATTCAACCTGAAGGTACTAGACATAGACCACAGGAATCAAGTAAGTACAGAACTCTAAGAGCCAACTGTCATTGCTACAGGAGTGCTACATGTTAAAGAAGAAGAAAAAATATATATTTTTTATAAATATATATGTTAGGTGACCATGACTTAACCGATATAGGTCTTGAGCCTGCAGCAGAAGATGTCCAGGCTGTCTGAGGTCCTGATGTCGGGGTGGTTAAGGCAGGGAAATAAAACTTAAGGTTAAGAAAAAACTTTTAAAAAAAGTACTTTTGATGATTTTACATCGGACATAGACAGTATCTGGGGTGTGTGCCCTGTGTTTATTTGACTCAATCTTTGCACCAATCTCCTTCCTGTGAGGGCTCAAGGGTACCAAGTGTGTTAAAAAGTCTTGAAGGACTTCAGAATTGACTTTGACGTGTCTTGAATGAATGCATTGTTCAGGCTGATCACATTTACTTTTCATATTTATGCAAACAAAATTGGGAACCTGCTTATTAATTAATTAATTCATTATCCTTTGCCGCTTATCCACATGTGAAATGTGATCAAAATCCATTTTCATGCAGAAACTAAGTCAAAATATTGATTTTTTCACTAAAAATTAGAGAACTGTCGGAACCTTAAAAGTCACGTGACTTGGAACAAACCAATAGGAAAAAATATCCATGGAATAGCCACGGGATATGACTGTCATTAACTTGCATTGTAGCGAAATCCGTGACAGTTTCACGGAAATTTGAATGATTCCGTGGCTATTCCACGGATTTTGAATTAAGCGAATCCGTGGCTATTTCACGGATTCCTGTGAGACCAGATTCCTTAAAAGACTCGGCTTGTCTCAAATAGCTTAAAAGCAGCCTAACAATCAGTTTTGTCCTTTGTCAATTAGGTGACATCTTCCTGTAATGTCTGTTTTCCTGGAACACTGTTGAGATTTGAACTTCTGCTTGAAGTGTTTCTTTCTTTGCAAACCACTTAATTAGTTTATATTTATTCCAAGCAAGCTATAAATATGATGTAGCAGTTCACCTCGCTGACCCTGCACCCCTCCGTTACGTCTCCTCTCAGTTGGACTCTTCTGAAACAAATATCATCTGCCTCGTTTGCCAAAAAACGCCTTGTCTGTCCACTTGTCTTCCAATGTGTCTGAGCGTGAGGTAGAATTAGCAGCGTCTTGTTCTCTTGCTCTTGTCTGTCTAGTGCTAGGGCTGTGAGCTGACAGCACGGCAGCCTGGTACATGACATGTATGCATTCCTAGTTGCTCCACTGTTATTAGCACAATGCAAGGTAGCTGGCGTCAGCCTTGTAGGGTAACGCTCTGTTCACTTCCAGTATAGCTGACAGAAAGCTTCTGGATGTATGTGTGGTGGGAGAGACAGACGAGAGGGACGCAAGGGAGAGGAGGGGAAAAGACAAGACAGGAAACAGGGAAAGAGCTACAAAAGGAAAGGAGAGAAAACAAAAAGGAAAGGAAAGGAAAGAGTGATAGCTGGGACAGCTTACAGGGCAATGAAAAAGGGTTAAGGCAGGGGTGTCAAACTCAAATACACAGTGGGCCAAAATTTAAAACTTGGACAAAGTCACAGGCCAACATTGATATTTATTGAAAAAATGTACCTAAACAAGTTCAAACGAAATGGAACAAGCAAAGCTTGATATAACTTAATATTGCAAACATGCAAAATCGAATATCAAATAAAACAAACAAACACATCAATGGCATTCATTTCTTCAATAAAATTTAAATAAAAATCGTATGTCCCTTTATTTTATATGCGGCCTTCTTTAAATTTAAATTAAACAGTAATCTTTTTCCACAGGCTAAAAATAAATGTGAGAATAAAATAACAATAATAAACCAAATGACTAATAATAATATCCTTCAATGAATGTGCAACCATTCAAGTCCATGCCTTGGACTAGCAAGAAAAAGTGCATAAAGACAACTTTAATTATTGCTCAGTTTGCAGTTTGAGCATTCAGGGATTTGTAGTATTATTTGCGCTGTATGATAATAATAATTTGGTATTGCCTTTCTGGGCCAAATGTAATTATACTGCGGGCCAGAGTTTGACACCTCTGGGTTAAGGGGATGAGAGGGTCACAAATGATTGATGGAACGATGTTGAGACGGAACAAACTGAGCAACAAACAAGGCAAGAAAAGTGAAAAATATATAGTTATCACTAAAAATCTGATTTATTGGCGTGTATCAACACTCACTGTAGGGGTGGGCGATATGGCCCTAAAAGAATATCACGATATTTCAGGCTATTTTTGCGATAACGATATTCTTGACGATATTACCAAATACTTAAAAATATATAGAAAATATGATTTTTTTTTGTCTGTATAAGTAAATAAAAATCTAAAATATAGTGTGAAGTGCAAAATTCAACAGTTGCCAAATACAAATTTTTTTGCTCTCGACTCTTGAGTATGAGAAAATAATAAAAAATAACCATTTAGGGGTTTCGGGGGCATATTTTAATGACATTTTGTAAAGGAGAATAAAGGTTCTTGTATGTTTTATTTAAGGCATCTTATTTTGACAGTCTTCTTGTAAGTTCTGTGGTGGATTCTGTTAACACACTATGCTCTTATTTTGAAAGCTGCATGTGTTTAGCGACAGAGAGTAAGTAGCTTTTTGTGATAAAAACAACTTTAATTGTTAGCTAATGTTAGCGCGTGGCTAATGAACGGCATAATGCAACAGTGTGTTTGGAGGGCAGCTTGTCAGTTGTGTAAGTGTCAACCTTACGCCACTACATCAAGAAGTAGGAATGTTGCCAATATCATAATATGCATTTTTTTTTTAACCATAAAAAAAATATACCGATATTATCGTGAACGATACGATATGGCACACCCCTAGTTATAACTACAAATCTGATTTATTGGCATGTATCAACACTCACTGTCTCCCTTCTAGCTCACTCTACCTGAACATTCCCCAGTCAAACTTTACTTGACAAGAGAAGATGACGGGAAACAAAGGCCATTGTCTTCTCATGCCCGTGTCACCCGCTTTCCCCACCCTCCATCTCCCTTTACTGTTGGGAAAAGAAACGTGTGCCACCTGCTACCGTGGCAACCAACTCAGGCAGGAAGCAGGTCACTTCTGATGCTTCGCCGGCCACCCAGCTGACGAGGATAACGAGGGAAGGGAAAGGGCCACGCTACAGTGTCAGACTGGTTTTGGTTCATCAGTGCAGCGAAATATGTTATTCTACTGTTATTTACTTGACACTACTTTCTCATTAACATAAACAATTTGTGAATTATTCCTGTATCAACAGTAACAATACACCAAGGTTATTTTTTTTACCTTTCTTGCTTTTCTAAATGCATGTAACTCTGTTGAAAAATAAACCCAGCAACACGCATTGTTTAGTCAAGACAAATTTTTGATTGGAAGACTTTACATAGCCTGAGCTGACATTACTCAAATGTCTGACCTTGAAAATACTGACTTTTTCTGTGCAGTTTGTCACCAGAGAGGTGTTTTCACATTCACATGCAGAAATGTCTTTGCACTCCACTATATTCTGAGATTCAAATGTACGCCAGGCAGGCTAGATTAGGTATGTCCCAACTTTGGAGGCCAATCAAAAGCCATAAAACAAACCTGAAACCTCATGTGCAGGGTGGACTTTAGACCTTTTAAACCTGTTGGTTTAATGGTAAAAAAACGGCAGTTGTGGTTGCCAGAACTTTACCGTAATAAATACGGTGCAACTATTTGTAGTATTACGGTAAAATTTTATCAGCGCTGTTGATTTCCCGTTTAAGATTGCCGTTTTATTCCATATTTAACCATAAAAATAAAACGTTTTTCCATCAAAAGAAATGCTGTTGTACCATATAATTGACAAGAAAATGCTTTATAAATGCAGCATGAATTAAATATTTTACCATTAAATATTACAGTATACTTCTGTTGAGATATGGTGGATATATTTAGTACATTTAACAGTTATATATGCAAAAAATAAATACAAAAATTATGGCTTGTGAATATTTTACAGTATATTTCTGTTAGAGATATGGTGTTTTAGTACATTTAACAGTGAGAAAAAGTATTTTTACAAAAAATAAATGCAAAAATAACGGTTTGCATCTATATTACAGTATATTTTTGCTACAAACACGGTGCCAGTGTATATGACAGTGAAGTTATGTATTTTTTAAAAAATGTAAAAAAAAATGTGTTTTGGCTGATATATACATTTACGGTGTTTCATTGTTACTGAAACTGAATTAACCCATTATTTAGCCCATTATTTAGCAGTTTTTCACTGTAAAATCTACAGACATTTTTTACAGTGTAACAAACATCATAAAAGTTGCAAACTACACTTACCATTCTAATATGTCTTCTAGTTGCAAATTGTGGTCCACCATAGATTCCTTATCTAAGTCTAGGACTCAAACATATACGGCTGAACTTCTGTGATGTTTAGATAAAAAATATGCCTAAACTTCCTCTATTGTAATTTCTAAATGACGGAGAGAGTGTAGATGTGATTCCATTTTTTAATTCTTTAAAACATGTCTACAGGGGGACTTTCATGCTTTCATTTTTTACAGCTGTGACTATGTAAAATGTATTACAAGGCTACTGTAACAGGTCACTCTTACAATGTGTCACCATATCAATTTCCACTTATATTTCAATTACAATGTAAATGACCGCCTGCTTCTGCCCCCAACTGAATTTTAACGTTCTAATACTTTAACTTTTCATGCGTCTGGAGCAAAAATCTATTACCATGGTTTCATGTTTTCAAATGCAGAGGCTTAAAAAAGCAAATAGATTCATGAAAGTGAGGGGTTTCCGCAATCACAGGAATTCAGAGCTTATAAACAGGTACATTTTCTCTAATCAGCCTGCAGTCTTTCTTACCTATTCTCAAATTACTCCTTGATGGTTGCCAAATGAATTGTGCAGCCAACCACCACATAAATGCACGCCGTTAAGCACTCAAGAATTTTGTGATCCCCATTAGCATTCTTCCCGCGTACAGGCTAATTGGGTTTTCCATTAGAATACACTGGGTCTGGTGGTAATGAGTAGAAATGGTAGTGGCACAAAGAGGCTTTTTGCCGGAAATTACGCAATGCAGTAATTTTCCAAGCATTTTCACAAAGCCTAATTGTTATGAAGATAAATTCATAGACAGCATCAAAACGGAGGAATGTGATTTAGAGGGCACGGCCACTGATGTCTGTTTCCGACAGTTTCTGGCACCGCTGTGATGTTATTAACGCGTTTCAAAAAGGAAAATTTCTCTAAATCTGTTTGGTGCTACCTGAAGTTTGAAGTCCACAGTGACAGTAGACTTGCTGTTTAGTGGCAATATTATGCTCTCTCTCCTTCACTTTCTTTCTCTCTCTCACAAACACACACACACACACACACACATAAACACACACTCACACGCACATGGCCGGACCTGCACAGTGTGATGAAATGACAGCAAGCTCTGGGCTGTCTCTGTTCCTCACTGATGTGAGAGGGAGAATGTTGGATTGTGTGCAAGTGTGTGTGTGTGTGTGTGTGTGTGTGTGTGTGTGTGTGCGCTGAGGCCTGGGCAGATGACACTTCCATGGCCCAGTGAGACAGGCGTAGCTAGACAGGCGTCAGAAAACACTCAGTCCCCTTCAGCGTCCGCAAACACTTGACACACACAGGTGTACACGCACAGACACACACACACACACACCCAAATTCATGCATGACTAGACACATGCAAGCTCAAACCTACACATCCATGCACACAAATGGGCAGATATCCAAAAATGGCCAATGTGTGTGATGAAGTTCTGCTAATCAGCAAAAATCTATAAAAACCCCAATTTTACTGGCCTAAAATATGCTAAATATTTTTACAGTGTGTAATGTTACTCTGCAGTGTGTGTGTGTGTGTGTGTGTGTGTATCAAGCTCTGCTTTACCTTAGAGGCCAACAGATGCTGTTCAGCTCTCTCCCTCTCCATCCCTCCTCTTTTTATTGCTCCCTCACTCTCTTTTCTCTACCCTCTCTACTTTACAGTTTTCTTCCCCCATACAGTGTCCTGCATAATGAATCTGAATCATTTTGGGCTCTATCCCGGAAGTCAGGGAAGCATGTGGAGCTGGACGGAGGAGGAAGACAGAGAGAAGGCATGTGGAGCTGGATGAGAAGAGAGCAGAGGAAATGTAAGTACAGGAGAAGAAAAGACAAAAAACAAGTACCTGTGTGACCCAACATGTTTTATGTCTTCTTCTATAATTCATTATATTAACAAAGGGCACCTTCTGTGGTCTTCCTTGCTTCATTCACTTCCATCACTTCCATAAGTTGATGCAGCAGAACCAGAGGTATTATCTTATATTTCACACGTTCTTCTGCCTCGTCAAACCAACAGTTTTGGTTGTTTTGCTAGTAGAAACTAATGTCGTCTCAATCTGCTAATTATAAGCTAGAATGATGTCATCAGGCCGTCTCAGGTGCAGCGGAAGGACCATGTTGGACCTTATAACCATTGTTCTTAAGTTAGTACACTGTAAACCCAACTTGTTGTTTCAACTTGAATATTTGAGTGTCTATGCTGCGAAAGAATTTTGTCAAGACAACAAAGACAACGGAGTTAACTCAAATGAATCTCGTTATTTCACTCAGTATTTTAAGTTAAAATGACTTTTTGCACAAATCTTTGTTGTATTGAAAAGGAAAAATTAGATATAATAACAAAAGAGCAACACTGGGTTTTACAGTGTAGTGATGTCCAAATGACGCTTCATGAATGACTGGTTGTATTTGTTGACCCCACTAGATGGTACTCTTGGGTTGAATAAAAAATCTCAAAGAATAGCACTTCTTTGTGGTTTTAACACCATCTAGTTGGCTCAGGAAATAAAGAAATTAGTTTATGAAGCTTTGTGAAGCTTCATCAGGCCGTTACTACTGCTCAGCATTGGTGTAGCATTCTATGTAGCGGTGACATTACAATGGTAAGGAGAGTGTTTTTGTTTTTTTCGGGTAACTGATTCTTTGGAGCAATTGGTATTTGTTTTTTGTGATAACGGGCCATCAGACAAATGGGCTTTCAGTCCAATGGGACATTTTTATAACTTATGGGGTTTTTCATTAATGGTTCGTCAAATCAATGGCATGGCAACAACTGTATGACAGCAGGGAGGGATAATTGAGTGATTCAACTCTTCTTTACTTGGAAGGATAGAGGGAGACACACCTGGTGGAGATCTTTTCAAACTAGGCTTCGGCCCTGACCTAAACTGACTCCTGTGACATCACTTGAGGCAATTATCGCTCCCTCTGGTGCTTTATACACATTTTTCCCCATATGTGATAGTGCTCCTGCAGACAGACTTTAACATGTAACATCAGTGATGCTCCACTTTAAATGTGTAGAAATAATTAAGTACCAATATAAAAGAAAAACAGATAATGCCTAATACCCACTGCTCCAATACCAATTATAGATGTATTTCGCTGCCAGGTCATCATGGACTGCGACTGATAGAAATACCACCACTAGAGAATTACATTTGGTTTATTACTGAAAGAACAGAATGGACATGAGAGAGCTATAAATGCTCCAAATAAAAGCTATAATTTGTCTGTGAGATGCTGTGAGTACTGTAGGTCTGATACTTCTTGGGGCTGTTATTATAGGAGCAATAATAACTATGCAGCACAAATACTTGGACCTTGTTTTTCCTGAATGAGCCAAGATGCACTTGGAACGTAACATAAGAAAAGAAGAAGAGAGGTCTTTTGGCTGATGAAGGAAAAGAAGAGCAAGAATCATTTCACGATTCATGATTAAGAATAAACACACATCTAATCATTTTTGTTTGATACACAAACATCAAGATAAAAGTTAAATCTGTTAGTGCTGTTATTCCTGTTTCTGCAACTAGTTCCGCTTACCTACATTTTTGCAATCATGCACTAATATTATTAGGCTATGACAGTTATGCGGTTCTTCCCATTACAGCTGGCTGCTCTTTTTTACTGCCCCATCAGATCAGCTTACCGATCACAAAACAGATACTCATCGAAGAGGTATTGCTGTCCAGTAAACACAACTGTGTTTATTCACTCCTAGCTCCTGTAGAAGCCTCCTCTCCCCTTGTCTCCTTTAGGACACATTTAAGGGAGTGAAACATCCTCCATGAAAGCTTAAAGACAGAAGAGAAAGAACCGGAGGAAGCATGTTACAAAAGTATTTCAACCAAAAGCAACCATTCCATTCTGCAACGAGAATATGTTGATCAAATGCCACCGACAGGGGCAATAATTCAGTAAATGCTTCTGTGTGTATATTGTATCTTTATATCCTTCTTTATTATAAAGTTTCCTGTGAACATGAAAGTTTTGAAAAGCCACTATGCATGAAACTTGCGGAAAGAGACTCTCCATCCCTGCCACATTAAAAACTGAATATGATGCTTTGGCTGTAACAAAACGTTTCTTCTTTTATGCTCAAAGTACTGATTGACACTCAACTCCATCTCTTTGACACAGTTGAGATCCATTGCACAATTTAATTACATTTATTAATAGAAAGGCATGATATTGCACACCAATTCCCAATGGTGAATTCATTCAAAATCTCAGAATAACTATGGATTACAGTGTTGGATCTTGGCATTTGTCATATCCATTACAAAGATTGAGGTTTTAAGTCCCCCTATACAGCACATAAGAACAAATTCTTTACATGCTAGTAAGCAACTAATTAATGTTGAATATGTGTTCCCTAATATAAAGTGTTACCAACCACTGACCAATGTTCAGGGCCAAAAACTTCCTGGTTCGGTGTGATAAAAAACAGTTTACAATGTAAATAAATGTACGTAAATGCCGGAAGTGAAGTAGTTACGAGGGTGACGTGAGCCTCAGAAGTTATGTAAAAAAAACCTGATTCACAAACTGTGAGCCACAGAAGTTGGTGCCAGTCCTCAAATCTGGATGCTGGATAAATGTTTCCAGGGAAAAAAGGAAGTTGAGAGAGAAAGAGGAGATTTATGTAGGAGATTGAGAGGAGAAGAGAATAAATGAGGCAGCAGAGAATGAGGAGAGAGAAAGAAAGATAGAAATTAGAGTTGGGAAGGGATGGGAAAGCTAGGAGCCTAGAGAGGACAGTAGATAGACTGATGGAGTGCTGGATAGGAAAGGTAAAGAGAAGAGGTGTGTGTGTGTGTGTGTGTGTGTGTGTGGAGGGGGGGGGGGGGGGGTATGTGAGAAGAAGAGCAGGAGTGAGAATAAAAGCTAATGCTTCTTCTTATGTCCCCCACTTCTTTTTGTCAAAGACAGGATCTATAGAAAGATGTAAAAGCCATTAAAGGGAAGCCAGTAAAATACATAATGACACATTACAGCTGCTTTGTATGTATTTTCATGCCAAAACGGCACCATAATAAATTTACCACTGAAGTCTATTAAGTGCAACTGATCTGAAATCACCTGAGAACTATAAAGATGCAGTGAAGGAGTACAGCTCCTCTAAGATGCATTTCACTTCTGTTGTTTTTTTCCCCCTCTGTTTTCCCTGGTCTCCCCTCTGCTTAACAGAGCAAAGTGCTTATAATGCGCCTCTTTGTGAAGACGTCCCGTTTCCCATTTAAACAAGCATCTCGATTGGCTCGCTCGCCCTCAGCAGAACAGCAGCAAACAGTTCGGCACCCTCTGCTCACTCTTTAATGGCCTCCTCCACTCAGCTCCATCCCCGATTTTATTTCACACTGGAGACGGGCGAAGCGTCTCCTCAGCATTTCCACCGCTCCTGTCCTCAATCTCTTCGCGCTTAATTCCCCTTTAACTGTGTTCGCTGGAGTCGTTAACTGATTAAGCAGTTTAATTAGGCCACGCAGTGGAGACACGCTGAAGACCCAGCCAGGAGTTCCATTCCAAATGAAAGTGCAACTAAAAGACCAAACAGAGGGAATGCTTTTACGACAACAAATGAGAGTTGATAAAACCGTTAAATCTAACATATTAGATTTACATGAAGCTTTACAGTTATTATACAGTAACTGTCATAGGTACAGGATGAAAAAGCAGTGTTGCTAGAAGGTCCTGGGTTCAATTCCCGCCAGGACGCTGTAGGCGTTGGAGGCGTGTCCCCAGCTCCCTGTCTCTACACTGTAAAAAATGTTTGTAGAAATTACAGTAAAACAATGTCAAATTGCATCAGGAATGGGGCGTAAAATTAAAAATTGTGTATCACCGTAGTAGGCACTTTTAATTACCGTAAATTAAGGAATAGCACAATTTTTACTTTTACTGTCATGAACTGTAGGAAACGCACAGTTTTGCTGTAAAAATATAACATTTTCATGTAAAGTTAATGGAGATTTGCCATGATGTGTGAATGAATGACACAATTACCTTAAAAATAACGACAATATTCAGTCTAAATTAGTTTTTGCTGATATTTAAATTTACAGTAGAAAACCCCCTCAATGTATTTTTTACGGTGAAGTTCTGGCAACCAAAGCTGCCGGTAATTTACCGTAAATTTAACAGATTATTTTTCTACAGTGTAGTGTCCGTAGGGCTGGTCGCTCTCCCCAGACCGACAGGGACCAGGTGATAAATAAATGGGTTACAAAATTGTGGGATAAAAATTCTTTTTTTTGAAAAAGAAAGTGTGTTGGAGAAGTTTTAAAACTTAAAATATCACTTAACATTTGTCAGTACAACCCATTATTTAGAGGGGTGGAGGTAAGGGGATGTTAAGGGGGAGATAGCAGGTCAACAGTAGGAATCCGAATCGCGGTATTTCTGAATAATTGTGTGTGTAATCCACACAGTGTCACAGTCACAGTGCCAAAGCTAAATGAACAGAAAATAACCTTTCGCTGTGTTTCAGTGTCATTATGTCCACACTAGACATGTCTGCCTTCTCTCTCTGGGAAGTGCTGCTCACTTCATTTCAGCACCCATGAGTCAGAACTCCAGGGACCCCCTTGAAAATGGCTGTGCAAGTTTTTTCCCTTCGCCAAAATTTAGCCTAACTTAGGGAGCGTTTTTTTATTCATATTCCTGTCAAGATTCGCCTGGGGATAAACTAAGACTGCAACAGACTCCAAAAACCAAATGTCATCCACCCCTGCTAGCAGGCAACCAGATCTTTAAGGGGAGAAAGAGCTTGGAAATATCTAAAAATGCAGCTGTCGTACTTTTTACTCAAACAAAATAAACTCATAGACAACTGCACTGTATGCTCTTTAACAAGTGATTTTGTCTTCCTATTGCATGTCCTCCATATTGGATATTAGTAAGTCAGTATTTTTTTTCTTTACCTGACCACAGCTACATAAATTCACACTTCAAAACCAAAAAGTTCACTATACATTATTTTGTGTTTCAGTAGAGAGGTTTATGTCTCATCATGATCTAAATCAGGGGTGTCAAACTCTGGCCCGCGGGCCAAATTTGGCCCACAGTGTAATTTTATTTGGCCCGCGAGGCAATACCAAATTATTATCTTATTATTGTACTATAAAAGCTGACCCGCCAGTATTATGTGGCACATTTACCGCTAATACTACAAATCCCACAATGCCCTGCTGTTGTTTTGGTGCGTCAATCAGGACAGGACCCAGAAACGCTCCTCTGTGACAGTCGTCATAGCAACCTCAAGCTAGAGCTGTCTCCCAGCTACCCCTTCCCAAAAATGGCGAAAAGAAAGGCAGAATTTATTAACCTGTTGAAATTTTTAAATCGGAAGGATGCAAATAGAAAAGGGGCATACGACATACATTCGAAATTTGATTTTGCATGTCTGCACTATTTAGTTATATATTGTATGTTTAAAAGCTGGTTCCATATTTAATGTTAAACCAAAACATGTTTGGTATATATTAAAAGGTTTATTTGTTCAATGTTGGCCCGCGATTTTATTCAAGTTTTAAATTTTGGCCCATAGTGTATTTGAGTTTGACACCCCTGATCTAAATGTTTTAATTTCTGGTATTATATGATCAAACATACATCTACAAAATATTGTCACATTTTATCAAATCTAGTTTCTACAACAGTACACCTCCAAAAAGTGATTAAATATGATAAGATTTTACGTGGAGAGAAGACTGCATCCAGAGTCCATGCCTGCCTAGCTGCTGGCTGCTGGCCCTCTCACACCTCCTGCAGGGGTCCAGCCTCAGGGAACAAGCTGCTATTATAGGTGAGATATCCTGTGTGGGCCCACAAGCCTGGCACTGGATTACACATCAGTCCCCCACTGAGACGCCCAGCGGGGGGACCAAAAAGCAATGCTGCCTCCCTCCAGCCAACCTGCGTGCAGGCCTGTCCTGCCGTGCTGCTGGATCAAACACCTTTAATTGAAACAGTGCTTTTCATGCAGTCAAACATGCCACATACACACACACACTGAAATTGTTGCTGTGTTGCAGCTGTTCAGAAACAAGTTTCCATTACTTGGGTTATAATTTAGAGTTAAAATCGTTTTTTTATCTTCTTGTTTTTTGTAACTCATATTCATTTGAATTGTGTAAGTGGACATTTGTGCTAATTATGCAACCTGGTCTCACAGGAATCCGTGAAATAGCCACGGATTTGCTTAACTCAAAATCCGTGGAATAGCCACGGAATCACTCAAATTTCCATGAAACTGACACGGATTTCGCGACAATGCAAGTTAATGACAGTCATATCCCGTGGCTATTCCAACATACAAAGTGATTATGTACATTCACTGAGTGAAGATTTAGGAAATAAAACATATATTTCTCACTAGAAATGTGATCAAAATCCATTTTTATGCAGAAACAAAGTCAAAATATTGATTTTTTCACTAAAAATGAGAAAACAGTTTGCCATGTTTTTTGTTCTGACCGCCGGGACCTTGAAAGTCACGTGACTTGGAACAAACCAATAGCCACGGGATATGACTGTCATTAACTTGCATTATAGCGAAATCCGTGTCAGTTTCACGGAAATTTGAGTTATTCCATGGCTATTCCACGGATTTTGAGTTAAGGGGTTCCTGTGAGACCAGGTTCTAATTATGCTATCAAAAATATTTCCCTTTTTTCTGGAAAATCCATGCAAAAAAGGAACGTTTCTGGATTTGAAGGTGAAACAAGAAAGAAAAAAAGACTGATATCTCCCTCAACCAGTAGCAGTTTTCACATGTTTATATATGAACATCAAAGACATCTTCAACAGTGTGCTGCTGCCATCATAACAATAATCTTGTTTGCCACATAAAAAGACTTCATTGACCCGGTGGCATTACATGTATTACTTGGGGGAGAGGGATCTTGTCGATAGAAGCTGGTCTAACCTCTGACCCTCTAAGTGGGAGCAAGTCTGGGTCAAGAGGATCCACAGCAGGTCAGGGAACAATAGCAAACACTGAGGCCTCTCATAAAAGAGACACATGATGATGTGTAGGGATTTTAAGGTAATTAAGGTAGTCTGCATAATAAAGACTTTACTTCATGTGTTGGACATTTTAATGCATTTTGCAACATCAACACATATATTCATGATAATCTATATAAAGTTTGCCTAAAATGTACATAGTTGTATAACATATGAATATATATATATAGAGAGAGAGAGATTAGATAGATAGATAGATAGATAGATAGATAGATAGATAGATAGATAGATAGATAGATAGATAGATAGATAGATTTTCATGTGAATATGCCAATTGAATTTATTGAATTGATGATGAAGAGTAATGCGCACTTTCGCTGGTAGATGCAAAATGATGACCCAAAATCAATTAATCAATTAATCCTTTAAATCCAACATGAAGCTTGTACCGTAAACTGAAACACATAGTTTACATAGATGATTTAATGAGGTATCCACAGTAGCATCAGCATGAATATTCAGCATATTCAAAATGTAATTTTTTATTCCTATTTTTCCAAATTAATTAATTCATAATCTATTTACCCCCTATCTATCTCTATCTCTATCTTAACGTATCCATATTTGTCCATCTATATCTATCTACTTTAAAATGCTACTTTGTGTAGCACATTGCAGTGGCTCTGTGCGTTGTGTCCGTAAGTTAAAGATCTTGTTACATTTCACTCCATTTGGTGATTCTGTGATTCTGGCTGCGTGTTTGATTTTAGCAAAGGCATGGGGGACACAATGTAATTTATGGTTTCCATCTTGCCGCAGATGAAAAATAATCAAATCCAAATAAAATGCAAAGAGGAGGAAGTGATTATCCAAATGATGGCTGCCAGGTTTGGGGAGTTTCATCTGACAGCTGAGCGCACTGTCTTTATGGACAACTGGAGGATAGAGGGAGGAGGGAGGAGGGAGGAGGGAGAGAGAGAAAACACAGGCACAAAGGGGTGGTTTAGGGGTAAAATGGTGAAGGGAATAGGGGTGGGGCGCTTTCACATTTGGGCACTTTACAAGAGGAAAAGATCAATTCCGAACACACACACATACACACAGGCGCGCTGACAGCCTGAGACAGAGCATGACATTTAAAAGGAAAAAGCTGACATTGACTCCATCACTGTCACCCCGACTGCCATAAAGCAGCTGCAAATATTAAAACATTTTTCATCTGTGCCGCTCGGGGTTATTGGCACCAGAAATTGTTTTCCTCTCCGTCTGCTGCTGGCCTGCTCTGCCGCAGCCCTCCCCTGAGACCCTCGCCTGTTACCGCCGCCTCACAACATATTGGCAGTTGATGTGAAGCTATCCATGTACACTTGCCACTCACAGAGTCTTTATCGCCTTCCACTCTCCCTCTGCAGCAACCCCCCCTCCTCCTCCTCCACCCTGCCTTATACACACACACACATAATGCACACATACACAAAGCAAAGGCAGAAAAAGCACACAGACATGCACTTCTGTACACTCATTCCCTGCTCTCTGGAATAAATAGTCAGACAATGAAAGTAGCGTTGAATCACTCAGATAGAAAGCAGTTTTTGTGTGTGTTATGAGCATGCATGCATGTTTGTGATAGTGCTGTTGATAATACCACTTTTCCTGCCATCAGCATAATCCCTCAACAATCTGACTGATTACTTTTCCATACAGTTGAGCTTTCTGGCCGTGTTTTGTATTTTGTACAAAACTTGTTCCCCCCCCTTGCAAGGATCTTTCATTCATTCATTCTCTCAGCATCTCAGCATCAGCTCAGAATATGTTTCTTTTTTGCATGCCCACACAATCTAGCAAGCTTTGAGATGCTGATTGCCCCTGGTCTGGCCAGCATATGGTGTATATTTAAATATGGTTTGAAAATATTTGAAGTTGGGCTGTGCTCGAATTATTTGTCCTGACACTTGAAAAAGCCTCCAATAAAGACTCATCACTTGTCACATGAGTCAAGTGTGCCCCATGTTTCCAAATGTATTCAAATGTATTTGGTTTGATTGGTCTGTAAATAGAATGGTGCTGTGTGTTTTCTTTGGAATTCAATTTCGTTATTTCGGAGGAAATCATATAAAACATATCACTGTCTCTCTTTTTTCCTCTTGTCTGGCTTCCATGACAGGTTTTGTATTATGAAACACACCTGAGTACAAAGCGAGTTGCCCCTCATTTGCATCAAATAGATGGATACAGTAATGGTGAAAGCACAACACAGATTCCTGATGTGTTCCTCCATCAGGATGGAAGCTCATGGGGTAAAAAGTCACTGTACCTACATGATAATTGGATAAATATATTCAATTTAATGGACTATGACATACAGTATATGCTAATGAATTATTAAAGAATTCTGACATTTGACTCTTAAAGTCAAACTGAAAATTCAATCCCACTTTTGTGTGAGGAAATGTTATAATACTTATTATAAAATAATGCTAGTTTTCAAATTTTTGAAAGAGGATGAAATATATTTGTGTATTACTGACTGAAGAATGTCATATTATAGACTACAAACGTCAGCATAGCATTAACTATCAGACAAGAAACTGTCTACTTAAGTCTATCATTAACCCATCTAGGGCTACATTTTATCAAATTTGACCAACATCCCTAAAAAACATAAGCCTTTTTTATACCCCCAATCAGACAGTTACATGAAAAGCTGCAGATTCCACAGACGCGTAGTAGTTTATATTAATGGCTTGGCTTGTTAGCTAGCTTACTAATGCCACCATGCTTTCATTCACCATGCAACCATTTCACACTGGTTAGAAAAATAAGAAAATAAGTTGAACAGTGCTACCACTTGTGGTATAGTGGCTGTGTGAACAAGTCCAGTCACGTCACGTTAGTCACAACAAACCAGATAGGAGGATGTCTGCGCCAATATGTCTATATGTACACCCTCTGATGACAATATTTACAATACATGGACCCTAGAAGATCCTTCCGTACTTTCAGGTTTGGGAAGTTTACTTTCAGCTTTGCACAGAGCAGACTGGGAACTGGAAGGACGTTGTCAGTTAATGCTAGCACTAGCTGGCTAGCTTGGCGGCAAGCATCTGTTATTCTAAATGAGCAGCCAACTCCTTAGAGTGTCTTTTAGCCAAACCAAATACTAATCAAGACATTTTTAAGTGACTTTAAGATTACAATTGACTTTGATGAAGTCAAAGGGTCATAGTTCTACAAGAAAAACATACAATTTGTTGTGGTAGGGACCTATCAAACATAATGTAGCCCAGCCTAAAGCATACCTTTATTATCTATTTCTTTCTAAATGGGACCATAGTTTACAAAATGATGCTGTAATGAAAGACTAGTGATTCAGACCATAAACTCATTAGGAAAATGATTACTGAGGTAATAAATTAAGTGAGAATCATGCACTTTTTCGTATTGACTTTCATGCAATCTTCAGACTTATTTTTGCGACCAGTTGAGACGACCTCTGGTGGCCATTACAAAGGCTGCAGGTTTAAGGCTCTTCCACATTAGCTTCAATTGTCGCACCCAGAGAAAGCCACTTGGGTTCACCAAGTGAAAGTAATCAAACAGAAGACAGAAGATTTGTCTTCGGCCTAAATGCTGTACTTTTGATCTTCTGCGCCATAGAACAGACCCATTAATTACCTTAATTAATAAGTATGTTACATTGTTACTACGGTGCTCTGGTTTTCTATTACAGTCTAAAGACATGCAGGTTAGGTAAAAATATGTGTGTGAATGTGATTGTCTGATAAGCAGGTATCGCTAATGTATGTACAGATATCCATCTATTGGAGAAAATAACTCTGTTGAATGGAAATGGAAAAATTGGGCTATTCTTATGACACCATGCAACCTGGTCTCACAGGAATCCGTGAAATAGCCACGGATTTGCTTAATTCAAAATCCGTGGAATAGCCACGGAATCACTCAAATTTCCGTGAAACTGACACGGATTTCGCTACAATGCAAGTTAATGACAGTCATATCCCGTGGCTATTCCAACATACAAAATGATTATGTACATTCACTGAGTGAATATTTAGAAAATAAAACATATATTTCTCGCTAGAAATGCAATCAAAATCCATTTTTATGCAGAAACGAAGTCAAAATATTAATTTTTTCACTAAAAATGAGAGAACTGTCCGCCATGTTTTTTGTTCTGACCGCCGGGACCTTGAAAGTCACGTGACTTGGAACAAACCAATAGGAAAAAATATTAACTCGCATTGTAGCGAAATCCGTGTCAGTTTCACAGAAATTTGAGTGATTCCGTGGCTATTCCACGGATTTTGAGTTAAGCAAATCCGTGGCTATTTCACGGATTCCTGTGAGACCAGGCTCCACCATGGCAGTTGCAATGTCATATAGTGTTAGACTTACCTTTTAATGATTTATGTAATTATCTTTTTCGTGTGGGGGTTATTGTTCAGGTTACTTTGTGGACAATAAGTTGCTCTTATGTTTTCTTGTATAATTTGTCATCCTTAAAGCCCAAAACAACAAAGATACTTGAAAATATTATTTTGATGATGACAAGAAATACATGATTTGTCCCTATTGGCAGTGCAAAAAAAGTACAATTGCAAGACTCAGTAAATCTTGAGCTATATTTTAAAATAAGTATTTTTCCTCTGTCTGGTTGTTCAAAGCCGTAAAGCCTAATCAAGTGTGCACAGGCCGACAACAACTTTCCCTTACAACTGACACCACACCGGACCAAATGAAGGGCAGAGCTAACATGGCTGTTTCTTTAGCCCCACAGGCTGTCTTTAGGGCTGTGGAAGATATTTGCCGCTAATGCTTGCCAATGAGAGGCCCAAATGGTCTTATTACAGCAGCTCCCACAGCTCACGCTATACATCAGGTAGGAACACACGGCAAAATGGAGACCCTGATTGTTCTGGGAGCAACAGCGCTCATTACTCAACACGCCTTGCCCTCCCTCGCTACAAGCAAGTCTCTTTCTCTTTCTTTTTCATCACCCTTTCCCATCTCACTTCCTCTTTATCTGCCTTTACCTCAATTCTCCTTTTCTAACTTTCCATTAGTTTGTGTGAAAGAGATAAAATAGTCAGGATCAGCGACTGGTGAAATGAATCCACTATTTCATATTTTACACATTTGATGGAAACATTGAAGGAAAGCTTGGAATATCCTGAATGTGCATGTCATCACTGTTGGGGGAAAAAAACCCATTAAAAAGCTTTTTCATTACTGTTTATTATGTGTAGCTTTACATCATGTACATCCTCTTTTACTTGTGGTATTTCCCCTGGTTTGCATGTGCATCAGTGTGTGTGAGTGTATTCTAACACTGGTCCACATCCTGGTGAACTCTGGTTGACCTGTAGGGGGGGCAAAGCCAGGTCAGTTGTCTATTGGTCAAGATAAATAGCGGCCAGCACCAATCACATTACACGCATCCCCTGCAGCCGCCAGCCTTGTTAGTGCAGTAATCACTCATTGTTAGAGACCTATCCTCAGGCCTATCTCAATCTGCCCTTTAAGACTATTTGTATACCAATCTATCCCTGCTTCACATGCATATTTCCACCTCCGAGGATATCATCTAACTATCTATTTATGAACGGAATTCCACTGCTAGTAGATTCAGACTCACTCATTTATATGCTCGCATACACACTTACTGCTGTCAGCTGTCTCCTCAGCCATCTGCTAGCTCTGCTACATCCGATGAGCTGTCAATCAATCAACACCAGAAACAATAGACAGAGAACTGGCAAGAGAGACTTTGAGAGAATCCATACATACACATGTTCTTCAAGGCATATACCATATTATGTGCCGCACCATAATTAACCAGTGCATTATCATAAATGCAGACTGTGACAGGCAGTGCAGCAATGTTTATGCATTGAAATGAAAATATACACCTACAAAGGTAAAAGGTAGATATGCATATTTGATGGGGATTTTTCTGAAATGGTTGCATTGTGTTTTAAACCTCGGATTACTATTATTATTATATATTATATTATATTATTTTACTTGTAATTACTTTATTTATATTTTTTCTTTTTACTTTTATATTGTTTATTATCTATTATTACATATATTATATTATATTATATTGTATATATATTATATACTGTACTATTATTATTATTATTATATACCGTCTAGTCACCATAGCATTGTTGCCATCATATCATATCACCAGTTTAATTATTACCATCATCTTGTCAACCATCCTACCAACTGATGTTCTTTTCTTAACTTCTTAAGTGTCCTTGTTCTATTCTGTGTTTTTTCTATTGTTGTTTTTATTTATGCTACCTCAGTATTTTATTCTATTGTATTTTATTGTGCTTGAATACCGGACTGCTGTGACAACCGAATTTCCCTTCGGGGATGAATAAAGTAATCTATCTATCTATCTATCTATCTATCTATCTATCTATCTATCTATCTATCTATCTCTCTATCTCTCTATCTATCTATCTATCTATCTATAAGACTATGGCGGACCATGTTGGCTATTAAGTTAAGTTACAACCTTTTTTCCAAAAAAGAGTTGGGACCCTGTGTAAAATGTAAATAAACCTACAATACATCAAATTCAGAAAACATAAGTTGATCAGTTTGAACATAAAATTTACTGTTTTCAATTAAATATACTGTATGTCATAAAGAATTAGCAAATTGTTGCATTGTGTTTTATTTACGTTTGAGACCATGTCCCAAAGACAAACACAACAAAAAAAAATCTAACTTTTTTTATGAGATTTAACAAAGATTATTAGACAGTAAACCAAACACACACCCATGGAGGATAACCGCACACACAAGCACACACAAACAAATGTCCGAAACTCAATCACCAGAGGTCGTGTTAGTGAGTGGGGGAACAGATTCGATTAGCGCTGTATTAGATACGGGAAATGATTTCTGTCAAAGCCATCTTTACTGCAATTATGATATGATAATTATGTGTTTCATCATTTACGTGGGGTAGATACAAGGCTGGTGGCTTCTGGCTGAAAACACCAGTGGTTAGACAGAGAGGTAGAGAAAAGCCACAATGCTGGCAGAAAAACATTACAGAGATTACAAAACGAAAGAGGAGATTAATAGAAATCATGTGAGAGTGCTCAAATTCTATAAAGATGTGCAATACAACTGCACAAACTAGGAAATCATCACCTCTCACACACAATTATTATTATAGGCCTCATTAAATTGGCTTCAGTTTATTGTATCTACCATTTGTATTAGTAAAAAAAACACCATAAGCCTTTCGTCTCATATACAGTGTTACAAACATGTTTTTCCTAAATCCTTCATGTCTAGCTTGGTTAGTTAATGTCAAGCATATATTTCATCATCTTGAAGGACATTTATCTGCTTCTTCCAAACATTCTGTTAATCAACTGATCATTTGTAAGTTCATACCCTTCTAGTTACTCCATTTAATAGGTCAGTTCATCCAAAACACACAAACAATTAAAGTGAGAGAGAAAAAAAAGGTTTTCTACCGCCACTTTTTGGAGTTTGGTATGTATCAGATCTACACTGGAATGTACTGCTTCCATTTAATAGCCATTCTTCTTTATCAAGGTATGATGTATGATGGTATTCAAACGTTGTGAAATTAAACTGTTTCAAACGTGATGGCCGCTGATTTAAACGCTGTTAACGTTGTGAAATGGAACTACTTTGTTAGTTCTAGGCAGCAAAACTACTTGGTTATAGTTAGGAAAATTGGGCTATTCTTATGACACCATGGCAGTTGCAATGTCATATAGTGTTAGACTTACCTTTTAATGATTTATGTAATTATCTTTTTCGTGTGGGGGTTATTGTTCAGGTTACTTTGTGGACAATAAGTTGCTCTTATGTTTTCTTGTATAATTTGTCATCCTTAAAGCCCACAAAGATACTTGAAAATATTATCTTGATGATGACAAGAAATAAATTATTTGTCCCTATTGGCAGCGCAAAAAAGTACAATTGCAAGACTCAGTAAATCTTGAGCTATATTTTGAAATAGGTATTTTTCCTCTGTCTGGTTGTACAAAGCCGTAAAGCCTAAGCAAAACTACTTGGTTATAGTTAGGAATAAACTACAGGAATGGCTTAAAATGGCTACTTCTGTATGTATCTTCTAGATGTAGTTACATAGGTGGCATAGTAGCTGACATATCTACATACAGAAGTAAGTTTACAACCTTGACTTTTACTTTCAAAACACTGGTCTCCTGGGTCAAAGTCTGGGATGTATTCGACCCATCCACTTCCCCTTCCACCAGCCCTTCACGGCCTTTTCTGGTCTTTATACTCCCTCATCAAAATTACTACCAACCACTAGAGGTCACCATTTAACAAACGTTGATATGGGTTGTTATAAGCTACGCCTCCTGGCTCATAATTATGTGGTTTATCCATAGACTGTATATGGAGTTCAGCGTTACACTCATTGCCATCTTGTGTCGGAATCTTGTTTCCGATTCAGGAAGCCGACCATATCTGGACTGTGGAGGAGGAGAGGGATCTGATTACTGACTACAGCCTCTCTACACCTCAACCTGACTGAGAGAAGCTGCTGCTAATTCATGTTAGCATTAACTGGAGCATTAACTGAGATGCTAGTTTTGGCTAGCAAAAAAAAAAAAAATGTATGTTACTTACCTCAGAAAACTGAACAACGACTGTTGAGAGTGTCTGTTAGTCCAACCAAACGCTGAACAAGACATTTTTAATGAACAAAACGTTCAAATAAACTGTCTTTAAGTGAAAATACAGTAAAATGGTCAAACATTTTATATCTTTATTGACACGTTGCCGTGGATACGCATTGCTCTGCTTCTCTCCTGATGACGACTCGCCTTGTCAGTGACCTGTCAATCAAAGGTAGCCCCGCCCCAAATCATACGATTCTTTATCTTCTATTTTCTTCTAAGTGGGGCCATTATTATTTGCCGCCTGGGTTTATCTACCAAACCACTTCTGTTCAAATGAAGCTCCATGCACCATTAGTTGTTTTTGTTGACCCCACTAGATGGCGCTCTTTGTTTGAGCCCCAGGAAATAGAGAAAAAGGCTTGATTTGGCCATCACTAATACAAATCAGAGGGCATTACTTTCCGTAGGTACTAAAAAACCGTGCATGAGAAAGCCCAAACAATGCTAATGAAATTGAAGAAAACAATGGTCTAATAATTTTTTCGATGACTGTATGTTCCGCATTTCTTTAGAGGGACAGACATGATAGACACAAGTGCAAAAAATAAGGTAATGTACTGTCTTACACAGTGTAGCTTGCTTCAAGTAATGGAACCTGGTCTCACAGGAATCCGTGAAATAGCCACAGATTCGATTAACTCAAAATCCGTGGAATAGCCACGGAATCACTCAAATTTCCGTGAAACTGACACGGATTTCGCTACAATGCAAGTTAATGACAGTCATATCCCGTGGCTATTCCAACATACAAAGTGATTATGTACATTCACTGAGTGAATATTTAGAAAATAAAACATATATTTCTCGCTAGAAATGTGATCAAAATCCATTTTTATGCAGAAACTAAGTCAAAATATTGATTTTTTCACTAAAAATGAGAGAACTGTCCGCCATGTTTTTTGTTCTGACCGCCAGAACCTTGAAAGTCACGTGACTTGGAACAAACCAATAGGAAAAAATACCCATGGAATAGCCACGGGCAGACAGTTCTCTCATTTTTAGTGAAAAAATCAATATTTTCACTTAGTTTCTGCATAAAAATGGATTTTGATCACATTTCTAGCGAGAAATATATGTTTTATTTTCTAAATATTCACTCAGTGAATGTACATAATCACTTTGTATGTTGGAATAGCCACGGGATATGACTGTCATTAACTTGCATTGTAGCGAAATCCGTGTCAGTTTCACGGAAATTTAAGTGATTCCGTGGCTATTTCACGGATTTTGAGTTAATCGAATCCGTGGCTATTTCACGGATTCCTGTGAGACCATGTTGAGTAATGTGTGTGTAACCCTTCTCTGTTTTCCATAGCTGTATGTGCTCAGCATTGAGTAATGCAAACCTGTTCAGTATTGCAAAAAGCTTACTGGACCTAACTTGACTCAGCTGCTGGTAAGTGCTCAACTGTTACCCATACTAAAGAATACCCAAGATAGCGCTCTGAGGCTTTGGGGCTCGCCAGTTTTGTTCCATGTACCAGTGTCAGACTTCTCCAGTCCCTGTTAGCCTTAGGCTAATATTCCTCTCCTATTCCTTTAGTGAAACAGGTAAAAATGAAAGAGCTGATTGTTATTGAGAAAGAGAGCCAGGGATTAAGACCGGTGGAGAAAAGACATGACTGAAGTGTATATAAACTAAAATAATTTTACAGTAAATTATTTGGTTATGAAAAAAATCAATACCCCCAGCAGTGGCAGTGGATGTCTAGATTACAAGAAAAGTGTGCAACAGAGATCTGTTACATTATTTAGCCTTCCATTGAAGATTGCAGGTCAAATAATGCAGAAGGGCAGAGAAAATAAACACCCTTGTTGTTTTGCCCAGTACACTACTCATCATAACATCCACTAAACAGAGAAATGCACAATATCTCCACTGAAGCAATTGAACCAAAGACGGCACACTGACAGTCTTTGACAGCGATCGCAATAGACAGCGATGAGAGCTACAGTGACATTTTCTACTCATAATCCATTGAAATAAGGTCGGCAGAGACACAAACATGCTTGCATTCACACCCACACATTCACATGTATAAACACAGACACACACACACACACACACACACACACACACACACACACACACAGGTACATACACATCTTGTCATTCTGCATTGGAGCTTCCAATTTGCCTCTCATTCTAGCCCTCATCTTCAATGTTAGCAGTATGAGAGTCCCATGCCGCCTTAACATAGCTAAACCCGCGGCGGGCCATCGGCATCTGACAACCCAGCCTCTCTGCGGAGTTCACCACTGGTTTAGGGAGCTGTATATTCCAATTAGCTGCCAGGATCCCGGAGCTATGGATAGTATACAGAGGGAGTCACATTCAATTACAGTTGGTGTCCACTGTGGATTTGTGTGTTTTTTACCTGTCCTCATGCATAAAGTAAATACCGCCGTTCCCATGTGCACTGGTGTCAGAATGTGTGTGTGTGTGTGTGTGTGTGTGTGTGTGTGTGTGTGTGTGTGTGTGTGTGTGAGGGGGTGGTTAGGTTGGATAACTGTGCATCTATGTGTATTTTACATTTATGTGCATGTGTTTATATGTGTGTATTTAATGGCTCCTCATCACAGCAACATCATTTACATTAAAAACAATGCCAGTTATGTGCATGAGATCTGTGCTTGACAGACTATTTGCAGAAATGCCAACAGCTTGTGAATGATGGTCAGCAAGCTGTCCTACATAACTCCAGCTTAAAGCAAATAAAAACACGGAAAATATGGTAATGTATTCAAGTCGAGGAAAAAAATACAATAAGTGCCATATTCATGCCCATATATCATTATATGACTTCCCTTTTGATTTCCTCATTTTCTCTGACTTATTATCATATGAAAATAATAGGGAATTTATTTTTAAGCGGCTGCAGCCTGCGCTCCTTTGCTATATTCTTTACATATCAGAAATCGTTTGATGTGTTTTTTGAAATGCGTTCCTTGAAGAAAACAAAGGCGTGCATAAATTAGCAGCTAGGACTGCAATTAGACAGTCACAGTGATTGGAAAAGAATAATTATCCAGAGGCTGGCCTGCTTAGGGCCTCTTCAACCACTCAGCCCTCAGTGAAAATGAAGAGAAAAAGGGGCGATGCAGATAACAAAAAAATAAAATTAAAAAAAGCGTATTATTTTGACCAGCAGGGATATAACTGAACATAATTATCAATTATTATGTTGTGGCTGGTTCTCAACACACCAAAGCACTTGGTGGTTGTTAAGGGCTTTGTGTAGCTTTTATCCGCTTCATTTTTTTTTTTTTCCAGTTCTATACAGCTGTGTGAAAGTCAGCAAAAATCACTTGGTTAGGTTGGCCTGTTTTGTGATAGTCTTTGCTTTACTGGGCAACATGATCATGAGGTACATACAGTTCTCACACATTATGGACATTTGACGTTGTGAATGTAAATACTTACAACACTACTTCAGTTGCTGGCACTATTCAAAATATGGAGGTAAATGTGAGCTTTAGTCATGATTTTTTTCATCTTATTTGGTCTTTTTTTTCTGTTTATGTACGCTTCTCACCCATTTTTTCTTTTTTATTGATACATTTAGAAATAGAAAGTTTAAAATGCTTGTGTATAGAATGTGAATCTATTACAAATATATTCAGGGGCACAAAAGTTGTAATAAAAAAGATAAAAGTTAAAAAATATATCTTGTAAAGCTTACAGTGGTTATTCATTGGTGGTTGCACAGATGTTTTTGTTTGTACATTCAGATATAGAGGAAATAAATAGTCAGCTCTGTAAAGTTTTTAAAACTCTAAGAATGTGAATTATTGATAAGTACGTTATTTAAATAGCATTGTGAGAAATTTAAAAGATGTGTGACAGTGGACAGCTGGTGCTACTATACCACAGCTCATATCCACAGATCATATATTAATATTTATTAAAATTTTAGCTTAGCTGCTTATACTGTATTTACCAAACTGTATTTTTGCACATGTTTTGTGCACACCTATTTATTTATTTATTTTTTATTTTTTTATTTTATTTAACCTTTATTTAACCAGGAAAGTCTTATTGAGATTAACAATCTCTTTTACAAAAGAGTCCTGGCCAAGACAGGCAGCAGCACAGTTAGTTACAGACAATCATTTAAAAACAACAGAGAACATAAAAATAGAGTCACAGTCAGAACATCATCAAACAAAGCATGTACAGACAGAAGAGCCAGCTTCAACATCATGAAGTAAGGACTTAAACATGTTTAGAGAAACCAGCTCCTTAAGTTTTAGCGCATTTTGCAGCTGGTTCCATGAAAAAGGAGCAGCATAACTAAAAGCCCTTTTCCCCAGTTCAGAACGGACTCTAGGCACAGTCAGTAAAAACAAGTCCTCAGAGCGGAGCTGATACTTTCCTGTGCTTTTCTGAATTACATACTTCTGCAGGTATGTAGGAAGAACACCGAGGATGGTTTTATAAATAAGGATATGCCAATGATGGAGTCTGCGGGTGGACAGGGCAGACCATCCAACACGAGCATACAAAGTGCAGTGGTGCGTGAGGGTTTTAAAATTAGTAACAAATCTCAGTGCTCCATGGTAGACCGTGTCCAAAGACTGTAGGCATTTTGAAGATGCATTCATATATAAAACATCACCATAATCCAACACAGACAAAAAGGTTGCAGCAACAAGTCTTTTTTTAGCTTCAAAAGAAAAACAAGATTTGTTTCTAAAGTAAAAACCTAATTTTATCTTTAGTTTTTTCAAAAGCTGCTGGATATGAGGTTTAAAAGAGAGAGCATCATCAATTATAATTCCCAGATATTTATATTGAGACACAGATTCAATGACAGAGCCCTGCAAAGTGGTGATAGGAAGGAGGTCCGAGGGCTTTGATTTAGCTTTTGTGAACAGCATGAGCTTTGTCTTTTCAGCATTTAAAACAAGTTTTAAATCACACAGGCTACGTTGCACAGTGTTAAAAGCAATTTGGAGCTGACTGAGAGCCTGATTCGGGGTAGTCGCAGAGCAATATATCACAGTGTCATCGGCATAAAAGTGAAAATTTGTGTTTGGGGCTTTACAATCCAGACAATTTATGTAAATAGTAAATAATAAAGGTCCTAGAACCGATCCCTGTGGCACACCCTTGGATACATTAAGAAAGCTAGAAGTAATACCTTCTGCTCGCACACACTGAGATCTATCTGATAGATAGTTTTTAAACCAACCGACAGCTTGATCAGACAAACCGATGCTGCAGAGTCTTTCTAATAATAAGGCATGATCCACAGTATCGAAAGCCTTTGATAGGTCAATAAAAAGGGCTGCACAATGGTGCTTGTGGTCTAAAAATTCAATAAAATCATTTACCACTTTTAAAGCAGCTGTTGATGTACTATATTGTTTCCTAAAACCAGATTGAAATTCAGATAAAATACTGTTTGTTGATAAAAACTCCTTCAGTTGTTGGCTTACAATGGATTCCAATATCTTATTCAGAACAGACAGTTTGGAAATGGGCCTATAGTTGTTTAGCACAGTGGGGTCCCCCCCTTTTAACAGTGGGAGAACAAAGGCAGACTTCCAAATAAGGGGAATTTCGTTTGTCTCCAGGGATAAATTAAAAAGATAAGTTAAAGGTGGTGCAATAAAATCAGCAGCTAACTTTAGAAAGTAAGGTTCAAGATGGTCTGGACCTGCTGATTTTTTTGTGTCTAAACATTTCAGAGCCTTATGCACCTCTGAATGTGTAACAGCGCCAAAAGTAAAAGCTTGTCCCTCAAAAAGACAACTACAAACAGAGCAAGCAGAGGAGCCTTGAGCTGTGTTTTGAGAGTTAAAAAGTGAGCCAGCTGCAATAAAATGCTCATTAAAACAGCAAAGCATGTCAGCCTTTTCATAAATTTGGGTAGAGTCTTTGACAATGCATGGAGGTAGCTCAATACCATTTTTATTTCCAGTTATTGATTTAATGGTTTTCCAGAATTTCAACGGATTGTTTAGGTTATTAGAAGTTTCAGTTAGGAAATGATCAGCTTTGGCTTTTCTAGTTGCTACTGTGCTTGCATTTCGTAGCTGCCTGAAGAGCAACCAGTCTGATCCAAGACCAGTACTCCTGGCCTTAGACCATGCCACATTGCGCTCATGGAGTAAATTGGATAACTCTGGCGTGAACCATGCATTATCCCTGCCCTTTATTCTGTACTTCCTAAAAGGAGCGTGCTTGTTAACAATTTCAATAAAACCATCATAAAAGAATTTCCAGGCATTTTCAACATCAGAAATGACATTAATTTTCTCCCAGTCAAATAGAAACAGGTCATGAAAAAATGCTTGCTCCACAAAATGCTTCCTGTCCCGCTTTATGATGACACGCGGTTTAGTTTTTGGAACTTTTGTGTTTCTTACAGTTGCAATGACACAGTGGTCACTGATGTCATTGGCAAAAACAGAAGCAGCAGAATATTTATGAGGAACATTGGTTAAAATAAGATCAATTAAAGAGGATTTTTCCGGACATTTCATATTAGGTCTAGTAGGGCTGTCAACAATCTGAAATAAATTAAACGAATCACAAAAAGCTTTAAAATCGTCTGATGCTGGTAGCAGCCAGTTCCAGTTTAGGTCACCAATAAGGACAATTTCATTGAACTTCAACCCAGATAAAAGTTCCATTAACGATGGTAAGGTGCAGCTGATAGCTGAAGGTGGCCTATAGCAGCCGACGACAGTGATGTGGAGAGTTTTTGAGATTTCCATGTCAAGAGCCAGAAGTTCAAATTGCTTACTCACTGATGTAGAGAGACGGATGTTCACATGAAACTTAGATTTGACATAGATTGCAACCCCTCCACCCTTTTTAGGTCTGTCAGTCCTATACACATTATAGCCGTCAATGTTGATATCCTTGTTTGAAACTGCTTTGTTTAGCCAAGTTTCAGATATGACAATGACATCAGCATCAGTTGTATGAGCCCAGATACGAATCATATCCATCTTTGCAATCATACTGCGCACATTTAAATGGATGAAACCAAGTCCAGACCTTGTTTTAAATTCAGCAGGGGTGTTACAAATAACAGCAGACTCAGTAGAGCCTGGGCCTGGGTTAGGTTGAACATTCCCTGAAATCAGCAGCAACAGAACAATTACACACCTATAATCAGACCTTATAGATTTGTTTAAAGGATCCTTTTTAATCTTTACAAATATAAAGAAGTCACGAAGGCAACTTGAAGGAATAGTAAAGTTGTCTTGTAAAGCCATCAGGCTGACCAGACGGGTCAGGTCCATAGATGCAGGGGGCAGAGGAGTCATAGGTGACAAACTGCCCAGTGGACTGCCAGCAGCGCATGTCCCCCGGCATGGTAAAACCGGAGTAGAATTTACTGGACGGGAGTTTTTGGTCCCGTGGGGGTTTTCCCCGGTGCCGCTCCAAATTAATAGGAAAAAGGCAGCCACGAGCAGCGACATTGTATGTTGAGATCCCAAAAATACGAGGAGAAAAGCAGCCAAAACTATTTCGCCTCAATAAACGACCGACGCCACACATTAGTGCAGGGAGAGTCCTCAGGAATCCGTTCCGTGGTTTCCCGACCACCCGATCAACTGAGGGCAAAACGTGTCGTGTCGTCAGATGTAAACAGGAAATCAATCCGGTACATCGCTCCAAACAAAGTTAATAAACTGGACCAGCGGGGATCCCAAACACAGCCGGAGCCAGCCCCGGACAGCAGCAAAAAGCAGCAGGACCATGCACTACCCTTTAGATAGATCAACGGCGTGTCCTCTCAGCTCCGCGAGGCGACAGGCTCCGATAGTCCAAGGAGAGGTGATCCAAGTCGTCCCGAGATAACGTGGAAGTAAGCGACTACTTCACTTTTAAAAAAGTCATGAATGGAAACATGTTTGAATGATAATGTTCGCAGATGACTTACATAAAAAACATTCAGTCACTCAATCATATTAGTAAAACAAACAGACACAGTCAGAGACAAAAGGAGACGTGTGCTGCCATCTTGGATTGGCACACTTGCTACAATAATTATTTACACACCTGTATATTTGCACACTTGCTGTAACTGTTATCTATGAGTAACAGCTACTAATGCACATGGACCATCCATTCCACTTCCTCTATACTAGGATATGTATTGTGGGCTCATGTTCTGTAGAGGTGGAATATGTATGTATACATGTGTTGTGTTGTGTTGTGTTGTGTTGTGTTGTGTGTATGTTGGCTGCTGGAACACCTACATTTCTCTGCTGGGATGAATAAAGTATTTCTTATCTTCTTATCTTATCCAATAGACGTTACTTTAAAATGACTAATTTTGTGAAAAGCCTGTCACCTCGACCCCTCCCTCTCCACGATTCTTCCTCGCCTCCTCTGTTCACATCCCCCATGAGCAGGCCTAAGATGCAAGGAGAGGAGGTGAGGAAAGGAGTTGAGGATACAAGCTGAGACTTGGGACAAGCCTCAAGTTGTTCCCGACGGTCGGACCAGCACCTTGCATGGTAGCTCAGTACGATCGGCATGTGAATGGGTGAACGAGAGACAAACTGTAAGGTGCTTTGAATGAACATAACGATCCATTTGAAATAGCCACGGATTTTGCTTAACTCAAAATCCGTGGAATAGCCACGGAATCGCTCAAATTTCCGTGAAACCAAGTTAATGACAGTCATATTTTTCTGGCGAGATCTTCACCACAAAGTGATTATGTACATTCACTGAGTGAAGATTTAGAAAATAAAACATATATTTCTCGCTAGAAATGTGATCAAAATCCATTTTTATGCAGAAACTAAGTCAAAATATTGATTTTTCACTAAAAATTGTCCGCCATGTTTTTTGTTCTGACTGCTGGGACCTTGAAAGTCACGTGACTTGGAACAAACCAATAGGAAAAAATATTAACTTGCATTGTAGCGAAATCCGTGTCAGTTTCACGGAAATTTGAGCGATTCCGTGGCTATTCCACGGATTTTGAGTTAAGCGAAATCCGTGGCTATTTCACGGATTTCTGTGAGACCAGGTTGTTAACTATAGAGGTAACTTGATGTAATTAAGTATTAAAGTACATGAAGCCGTGAGTCACTTTTTGTGAATTTATATGAAACTGCCATTCAAACATGAGAAACACTTTCTGATCTGTAGTATTTTTTCAGGTCTTTCCTGTGATGGAGAACACAAGAAGTACCTGGGACTGCAATGGCTACTTTGGGTTTAACTGTTGAACAAGTTTAAGGTCTATTATTTCAGATTAAAATACCTGCTACTAACTGGAGCAGAACAAGAGGCAGGACTGAACTGATTCATCTTCCCCCATCTAATGAGCAGCGTTTGCAGTGTCATCGAGATCTAAAATACTCACTTACACTTACTTACAGCAGCTGTTCTATATCCACATTTCTTTTTTAACCAATACTACTACACTACAACTGGCTGTGAGCCAATGAGGATAGATTTCCCTGGAATCACATCCAGCCATCAAACTCGAAAAAGACAGTCCCGTTTCTATCCTTTTGCCTATTGTCCGTCTTTTTCCATGGCTTCAGAACATGGCCATGTCCATCCTTTTCACTCTGCTGCTGAACTTAGAGCAAAAACAGTCTAATTCACAGGGAAAACTTTCCCTTCTCCGATACGTTGATTTGATATACTCCAATAGAGCCTTTCTCCCAGACACCATCAATTGTCTATAGATTTTTCTTAGCTCTCCTCGGAAGAGAAACAAAAGCAGGCCCTGAGAAGCCTCGAGCCTAAGAGGCTTTATTGATATCGATGTTGGCGAAATATCGCCCATTTTCACCAGGGGATCAATCAGCCCGTCACCGCTTGCTTTACGAGCTGCAGCCTCCCTGCTTGTGGGCCCGCAATATGTGTGTCTGTGTCCATGAGATAGAGAGATAGATGGAGAGAGATACAGATGGATAGATTCATAGTTAGATAAATAGATTGATTTGTCTTTTAATGTGGTGCAACGACAAAGCTTGCAAAGGGTTAATATCAGGTTTAATAGTCCCACTACTTTACCAACAAACTGTGAATCTCCTTCTGTATTCTCCCCAAGCACCAGGGATAATAACATCTCTTTCACAGTCCCTGTCTGCAGTCTGAAGTATACTGTCCACCAAAGACGATCTGCATATCATAATTTGGAGGAAACCTGAGCAAATCCTTTTTCCATTTGGTTAGCTGCCTCCCTTATCTGAAGGGCTTAGCGGACGGTTTATAATTCAATTACAGAATTGGATATATTACATTGAGGTAATTCAGGTTAAGCACTGAAGATGAAAGCCTCCAATTCCTATAAATAAATTGAGACAAGTGATCACTGTGATCCGCCATGCAGTGGACATGAGGGGTGGAAGGAACAATATATACATTTTCTCTCTTTAAAAGTTGTTTTATTGTGTATTTTTTTCGCATATATTTAAAAATCAATACTTTACTTATGCATCCAGGAACAAAAGTCACATGGAGATGTCATGATAAACTGTTCTGTGTCCAGTGAAGAGCTGCTCTGCACTGAGATTATGTAAAAAGTACCACTGTATATGCATGCATTTATATGCATTTATACTTGGTAATCTTTATTGGATTGGAGATGCACTGATCAATCAGAAACCTGTCAAAAATTGTATGTATCTGATTCTTTGGCATTGCATCTTTCACATTTACACACACACACTGCATGATGGTTTAACGTTGCACACACAGTGACACAGACGGTAACAAGTGCGTGCGTAAAAAGTGTAACTTAACTGTTAATTTTTAACTGTTAACTGTCAATTTATTTATTTAGGAATAGAACACTATTTATTTGAATAACAACACACTCCTTTTAGTGTAGAGTTTTAAAAGCACAAAGCTCCCCATTTTTAACATATACAAGTTAAAAATAAGAAATGGAGGAACAATTTTTAGATAAAGTGGGGTATACTGAAATCCATTTTGATTTTGATTTTATTTGTCCAGTAAGCGGAAACACTTTTATTTTGAGATTTGTTTAACTGAAAGTGAGGTCGTTTAACTTTTGGAGTAATTTTTTGGAGGAAATAAAAGTTATTTACCAGGCAATGTTTCATTATTAACATACAGTTGTATTTCAATTTTCCATTATTGTTTTTAGAAAGAAATAACAACGGACTCTGGTGAATTGATAGATCAGACTTAAAAAAAAGAATCGGCCAAGAAAATTTTATGCATTTCGATCAGGGGAATACAACAAGTCCACCTGCACTTCTTTGCTTAACAGACAAACTATAAATCAAATAAACAAACAAACATGTTCATATTAAAACTAAATGTTGCTGCAGCCTCTCTGTCCTCTAATGACTGACTTCTCCTTTGTCATTCTCTCTCCATGAGGAGTATTTAAGAGGATCAGTCAGCCATTTCACATTATTTACAGTGTTTTCTCTCTATGAACACTGACAAAATGCACCCTCCTGCTAAAACAGTATGTACAATATACACAAAATTAAATTAATGTAAGAAAACAACTGTTTATGCTACAGAGGAAATAACAGAAAACTGCTTTAAAATAATTTAACTTGAAAATGATTCATGTGTTTAAAAAAAATACAGGGATTGCATGTGGGTGTGTGGTGTTGCTAAGTTACTACATTACTTGGAGGAATTACACTCTTTATCTGATTAAAACACAATTGTTTTACTTGAGTGGAAGAATACAGACATCACTCATAGTTTGGTATAAAGTAAGTTATTGACAATGCCTTTTTCTACACTGCATCATTTTGATAGACAAGTTAGCTGCTTTACACCACAACAAGGGATCATTTCTCAAGTAAACCCAAATCACTACTAAAGTGTTACAACTGCATGCTGATATAACATTATTATTAGCCATCAATACTGTTTCACACCTGCTTAAACACAACCCAAAGCAGCAAGTGAGCAAAAGGTCAAAATACAAAAGGGCTCCTTCTGTTTGTAGCACAAAATGTACGTGATTGGTCTTGAGTTCACAGCAAAAAAAGAAAAGTTGGGTGAACTCAAAATTTCAAGGCAACAAACTTCGATAAAATTTTAAGTTGGACAATTAAACTAAATATTTTAAGTTCTGTTTTTGAGTTTGCTCAACTCTGAATTCAGATTTTTGTCAACTCAACTGTAAGTACTTACTTATAATTTTACATTGTAATAACTTTTAATCCTTACTTTTGCTAAATTCTGCAATGTGCTGAATTGGCACGATTGTAACGCCGCTATGAAATGTCAGCTAATGTTGCGAACACAATTTTGAGTTAGCATTGATACGCTAATGGCTACTCTTGTAGCTGTAACAAGCAGCGCCGCTAGCATCAGTTAGCCGCTAGCATCAATTAGCCGCTAGCATTAGTTAGCCGCTAGCATCAGTTAGCCTCTAGCTTTCGCTAATGACCGAATTTCGGACCGATATAAGTACAACAACTCACAACAACAACTTTTGAGCAGACAACTGGCTTCCTTTGCTGTGCTAACTTACATTATTGCCCTAAATGTCAATAATTTATATTTCCAAGTTTTACCAACTTAAATCACTGTTTTAGGCTAAAAAATACAAGTTTCAATTAAATAATAATAAAAAGGATTATTAATAATTAATAATACAATAATAAAATTAATAATAAAAAGGAAAAGACTGAGGCCTTGATTTTGAAGAATTGCTTTGCAGTTATGTGGCACATAAAAACCTCTCTGTTATTTTTCACTCTAGGGACAGTAAGCAGACTTGCCTATCTTGGTGTTCCAGACAGTTAATAATAGACCAGCAGATCAGACATATATTTGGGCTCTAAACCATTCAGTGGTTCATAAACCAAGAGTGGTGTTTTAAAATCAGTTCTTTGACACACAGGAAACCAGTGTAAAGATCTGAGAATTGGAGTTATCCACTGTCCTTGTCTCAGTGAGGAGTCTGTCAGTAGTCCTATCTGATCTGAGACCTCTATATAGACAGAAGTCGAGCCTACTGGAGATAAACACAAGGACAGGTTTTCAATACTGCCAAGTCTTTTTTGAGTCGCGACCCCAATTTGTAGCAGACAAACACTAAAACATCTCTCTGTCTGTGCATTTATATATTTTTTTATATTTTATTGTTACTTTTAACAAAATTACCAAAAAAGTACATAAAATTAAGCAAAAAAGGACTAAAATTGACCACAAAATGACGAAAAATGACCACAAAAAGACACAAATTGACCACAAAGACACAAAAAGACCAAAAAAAGACACAAAATGACCAAAAAAGACACAAAATGACCAAAAAAAGACACACAATTACCAGAAAAGACACAAAAGGACCAAAAAAGACACAAAATGACAAAAAGAGACACAAAAAAGACTAAAACACATTAACACATGAACACTTTAACACAGTGGAGGCAGAGCTGACTTCCAAAATGATTTGGCGACCCCCAGAAATCATCTCACGACCCCAATTGGGGTCCCGACCCCAAGATTGAGAACAGCTGCTTTAGGTGATAGTAGGTGGTTTGAGATTAGCTACTCAAATTTAGGCCTAGATTTCGGGCAATCTTTTGCGTAAGTGAGTGAAGCTAAGCACTGACTTTTAATTGTTCTTCTTTTGCTCCAAAATCAATTATTTCAGTTTGTTCAATCAGAGAAAATGTTGGCAACAACCATGGAAAAAGTGGTAGTAATTAATTTAGGTAAGGGGCTTCATTTGCCTGAGGAACAGATTTAGTGGTTCATACTTAGCATGAGAATGTAGCTGAATATGCCACAGTAAATATTATGCAGCCGTTTTGAGTGTGGCTAGGTTGGAGCACATCCCCGGGTGGCTCCTGAGTAGATACTTGTGTAAGCATTTGGAAATCCTCAGCCAGTCAGGACGAGCCAAACTCTTTTGCACTAACAGCTGTATTCGTTCTTCATGAGCCCTTATGGGTAAAGAACCACAATATTTCAGTCTCTTTGATTTTTCAAAGTCGGAGAAACTTGCACTAGCTTGTCTGCTCACTTTGTCCCAAATTCTGCTGTTATTAGGAACAAAATGTCCTACTCCTTCTCCTTCACACTCCTTCTTCCTTACACCGGCTATTCTCAACCTTGGGGTCCCGACCCCAATTGGGGTCGCGAGATGATTTCTGGGGGTCTCCAAATCATTTTGGAAATCAGCTCTGTCTCCACTGTGTTAAAGTGTTCATACAAGTAAAACAGTTGTTTTACCTTTACCTACCCAGGCATCTTAACTATTTTTTAAATGAAGAGGAAAAAAATATCTTTGGTTAAAGGAATTATATATATGTTTTAGTCTTTTTGGTCATTTAATGTCTTTTTTTGGTCATTTTGTGTCTTTTTTGGTCATTTTGTGGTTAACTTGTGTCTTTATTGGTAATTTTGTTTCCTTTTTTTGGTCATTTTGTGTCTTTTTGTGGTCATTTTTTGTCATTTTGTGGTCAATTTGATTTTTTTTTTGTGTAATTTTGTGTCTTTTCTGACAAAAGTAGCAAAGTAGCAAGTTATTACTTTCACACTCAGGAGGTCAGAATGGACCTTTAAACTTATAGCAAAGGACTTAGATAAAAAGTAACAATAAAATATAAAAATATATATATAAATGCACAGACAGAGAGATGTTTTAGTTGTTGTCTGCTTCATTATTTGTCCAAAATTCGTCGTATCAACTGAGTTTGTATGAACTGAACTGTGCATGTGATATTCTGTTCAGTGAGCGGGCGTCGCGGACAACATGCATGTTTAATTGGGGGTCGCGACTCAAAAAGGTTGAGAACCACTGCCTTAGACGAACAAGGCCGAAATCAAGCTATATCTCTTAACAGGTCAGGGCATGAAGGCTTGTATCCAAGACTGTGCTTGTGGTTTTCCTGTCAGCGATGACAGGCAGTATACTATATTCCAGACAGAGAAAAAACTGTTTTACCAATAGACTGTATGAAAGAAGAGGACGTAGCCTTTCAGGTCTGAGAAGTGAAGCCAGTGAGGAAGTGCCTTAAACTGCATTCTCTCTAATGGCCAGGAGAGGGCGACTTCACCAGTTGTCTATCAGAATATGACCCTAGTGTTCACTTAGTAGATACTTCACAAATACATTAATGGTTTCAGGTGCTACTTTTTAAGTCTTCTTCAATACAGGATGATGTTCATTTTAATAGTAGTAAGTAATAAGTTGATAAAGCAGGGTATGCTTTAGGGCAGGGGTGGGCAATTAATTTTCCCAAAGGGTCACATGACCCAATAACATGAAGGTTGCTGAGGCCGGACCAAAATTCTGAACTAAATTCTGCTCAATATGAATTTAATCGCTTTATAAAATACAGTAAATTATTACTTTTAAGAATACATGTTATGATAAGACTGTTAATGTGGAGTAAATCAAATATAGCAGTAAAAAGTAAAAAATACTCCAATCACTATATCACATTGACACATAAATGACCTTTAGCAAGGTTCCTATTGGTATTTTTGTTTCATATAGCTTGTTTTTCATGTTTGTAAAACATCTAGAAAATATAGAATGCTGTGATGCTTTTATTTTGAAAAGGTGCCGTCCAGTGTGAAACGGGTGCTTTAATTTTGAAAGGTTGTGACAGGAAATAACAGGTGGAATGAAAAACGAACGGTAAATAATAACGAGTGCGCCGCAACTCATATAAAGTTGATATAAAGTATGAAAAATGTTTCTATAGTGGCTGGCTGACAGGAAACAAGGTTTGTTAAAGTTTATTTTCTTCTGTCATATATATTAGTGGCTATATTTGTCTTCTTAACTGTAGTAAAAGTACTTGTTTGCTCAAGTGCTAATGCTAATGTTTGTTATTGTTTTCCCTCGTAGCTCTTACGGTGGATTCAAAAGGTACCGAGGTAACTCGGGTAAATCAGATAAACGTAAGTCGCCTTCAAAATAAAAGCACTGCGGTTGTATTGATTTCTAATTTCTGGTTAACCTCACGCTAATGCCCAGGTCTGCTTTAGGGTGTGGCTACCTTGTTATGTCAACAGTCTATTAATTAATATAGAAATAGAATGCTCAGTTTCTTCGAACAACAGCTCTCTCATTGTTGTGAAGAGTGTCCAGTGGATTGATAAACACACTCTCTGGTGTGCCAGAAAGCCATAAAAACCCTGACATCATGGTTTGCGGATGATGACAATCAAAAGCTACAAAATTGTTTTGTCCTCATGCCTAAACAACAGAATAGGTTGTCTGCCAATGATTCCCAACACAACACGACTGTTGAACAATACCAGCAACAGGCATACGCAGTGAAACAGTCATAGTTTTAAATATGTAGTTCACATTGAGAATTACAACAAAGCTTCTTGGTTAGGTTATGGAAAATGTAATGTCTGTGTTAAAATAAGTACGCTTGTTATGTCCCTTAAATCAGTGATTCCCAACAGGGAGGGCCCGACCCCCCAAGGGGGGCGCCAAAGATCCACGGGGGGTCGTGAAGCCCTCTTGATATTAAGGGATGTAATAAATCTAATGTGTTAAATATAGATGAGTCAGCATTTAATTCATTAGTGGGACAAAAACTAAATAAGGGCGACATTAAGCGTTTATTCATTTATCTAAATAGAAAAAACACTTAGCGGTAACCTCACCTAGCGGTAACCTCACCGAGTGGTAACCTCACATAGTGATAACCTCACCTAACAACAGAAACACAGAGCTAATGGAAAAAGTGTCAGGGAGACAAAAATGCTGAATATCTCAACAACAAAAAAAGAGTTACCATGGTACCATGAAAGTCACATTGAGTTCGGCTTCATAGAAGCGATGGACAATGGGGGGTCGCCAGAGTTTACAATTGAAAAAATGTGGGTCCCTCAAGAAAAAGGTTAGGAACCACTGCCTTAAATTGACTTATGTGTCATAAGTTAAGTCTGATACGTACGTTAAAATAACTCAGAAGTTAAATTTTGGTTCCACATGGGATACAGACAGCAGTCTCAGATGAAAGTCCTGTTTGTTTGACCCATTAATCCATCCTGACCTTCTCCGCCTGTGGACTTTACTGCTCTTTATACTACGTCACTTGAGCTCCTCCTTTTCTCCCGTTACAATCACTATGGCCACTTGAGGTCACTACCTTACAATAAAAATACATTTTGGATGTAATAAGCTTCTTGTATAAACAAGCTTTATGACTTTATTTTAGGGTGGAATGGTCTGATCAGTGTGTATGAAAGCAAGTCAGGCATTGTGACCAATTTCAGTTCTAGTAATCAAATAATTAGGTTACCCAGGCTAATTTAACTCTAGTTTGTTGTTAACCAGCCTCTCCCCAACACCAAGTTAATTGAGAAAATACACCTTTAAAAATAGTTTGACATTTTGGGAATATCGGCATATATTGTAAAGATTTAATTGAGAAGATCAATACTGTCATCAGGTCGTCTACCAAATACGAAGCTAGAGCAGCCTGACCTCCTGGATCTAAATATTCCTTAAAGGAAATTTAACATGCATGTTGTCCGCAACCCCCGCTCACTGAACAGAATCTCACACGCACAGTTCAGATCACCCAAAAAAGAAACAAAATGACCACCAAAAGACACAAAATGACAAAAAAAAAGACACAAATTGACCAAAAAAGACACAAAATGACTAAAAATAGACAAATGACCAAAAAAGACATGAAATGACCAAAAAAGACAAAAAATGACTAAAAAAAGACTCAAAGTGATAAAAAAACACATAAAATGACCAAAAAAAGACACAAAATGACCAAAAAAAGACAAAAAATGACCAAAAAAGGCACACATTGACCACAAAATGATAAAAAAAAACACACAAAATGACCAAAAAAAAGACACAAAATGACCGAAAAAAGACACAAATTGACCAAAAAAGACACAAAATGACAAAAAAAGACACAAATTCACCACAAAATGATCAAAAAAAGACACAAAATGACAAAAAAAGACACAAAATGACAAAAAAAGGACAAAATTACCAAAAAAGACACAAAAAGACTAAAACACATGAATACTTCAGACTACTACTACATGAAAACACAGAGGAGACAGAGCTGGCTTCCAAAATAATTTGGCGACCCCCAGAAAATAAAGATTTAATTGCGAAGATCAATACTGTTATCAGGTCATTTACCAAATATGAAGCTAGAGCAGCCTGACCTCCTGGATCTAAATATTCCTTAAAGGAAATGTTCCATTCAAGCAAAATCATCCACTGTACAATAGAAATAAAACTATGATTGAAACTGTATATGGTAATAGAGGGGACTAAATTATGATGCTACTAAAAAGTGAAAAATTATAACACACATACAGTTATCCACATGGATATACCATCATCAAACACAGTTGCTCACACACACACACACACACACACACACACACACACAGCCACCCCTTCGTATAAGATAGAGTGACAACGACTGTGGCTGTTGCCTTTCCTGCCAGCTGGAGAGTACTGATGGAGTGTGATTGTATGCAAGTGCGTGCACATTTTCCATGTTTGTGTGTGTGTCTGTGTGTGTGTGTGTGTGTGTGTGTGTGTGTGAGAGAGAGAGAGAGAATCAGCAGTGGGGGGAGGGGTCATGATGAAGCGAGTGGGGGGAGGAGGGTTGCACACCTGGCATCCGCCACGGATGGGCATAATCATCCTCCTTTCTACCCCCACCCAAACCCCCCATCACTCCCCACACACCCTCATCTATGCTGAGGTATTCACACACACACACACATGCACATTCACACACATGCATTGTTAAATGAGTCAACTCATATGGCATCCTGATTCGAGCAGCAGTCACGCCAGAGTTAGATTGTCTGAATTGGTCCAGCTGACAAAAGCAATTACCATCTATTAGAGTCAGAAACTCTCATGTTATGTTTGTTTGTCGTCCAAACAAAATGTCTGGCTGTTATCAATAAAAAATGCGTCTCTGCAGTATTAAGTAAGTATTAACGAAGCTATTTTTTTGAGTAGTTTTTTGTTGGTTTTACTGATAAGTCTATCCAAACAAGTGAAACAAGTCATTCTCCAGAAATGGACAGAAGGTTTCATGTGGATTAAGTAGTGACATGATGTATTTTGCAAAATTTCATGAAACTCCTTAAAGACAAAAAAACACAGACGCTAATAGACTTGCTTTTGGGGAAGAAAAAATTAGGCAAAAACTGGCCTGGTCTCACTCATGACTTGTTAAATAATAACACTTCGTCATGGCCTCTTGGCGTCTGATAGTGACTGTGTGCGACACATAAGACGTTCCATTACATGTTTTGTTTGGAAAAGGCATTTACAAACAGACATCAGCACAAAAATACATAATCAATGTTTTCCATAGACCTTTTCCATTTTTCCTTTTTCCCCCACCCATTTATGCATACAGGTGATCAAAACAGACTGCGAGAGTCAGACTTTGTGGTATAAGACAGTCCTCCTGGTCCTTCATGAGCCTCCATATTCACTATCCTGGAAATGTGTCGTTATAGTCCATTGAATATAGAAGGTTTAGTACATTCAGACACACAGACACACCTTCGACCCACACTTCTACCCACATGTTTACAACCTGCATACCTGGGGTTATGTTACAGTTTTGGTGAAGTTTTTTTGTGTTTCCTGCAAAACTTGAAGAAATGAGTTAGGCGATTATTTTAACATGGTGATATGTCGTGGCTTTCTGTTTTTCGGGAAAACGTCATGAACGTATACTGCGTGCGTCATGATGTCATCACGGCATCTTGAGAGCGACGCTAGGGGAAAAAAAGAATCGGCCTCTGAAGCTGATAGCTCCGGCCTTCAGCGGTAAACAGTCACCAGCTATGGAGCCGTACTAACGGGTTACTGCACGTGAAATTAACGGCATCCTGGGATGTTCCGGCTTGTGCGGTAAGTTATGTCTACGTCGAGCTAAATGTCACAATGCCTGGTAATACAGCAATCACATTGCTTTCCTCCCATTGCTTAGTAGCGTTAGCTAGCATAGTAGCAGCTACCGTTGGCTAACGTTAACCGCAGTATTAGCTCGCAGATTCACGTTCAGGGGAAACACTTCTGTAAACCAATCTGTGGTCATATTAGACGCTTTAAGCATCCGCCATGATATTAACAGTGTAAAGAGACTGGTGTTCATGTCATGTGTGAAACCAAAAGACAATATTGTTTTTCAGACAGCCTGTAAATTAACTCCTGGACATAAATACGTCAAATACAACGTCATGTTCCATGTCAACTACTTCACCAACATAACTGCGTCCAGTAAAGCACAGAAGCAGAACCCTTAAGTAAGTAGTCTTCAACCCCAACCAACTTTTAAATGCAACAACAAACTGGTCAAAACCTAAACAGGAACACAATGCAAGTATAAGTATATAATGTATATGGTATTTAAACATAGAACTGAACAGAATAGATCAGCCCAATTGTTATGATACTGAACTATTTTTAGACAATATTGGCTTATATCTGATATCAGCATGGGTGCATCCCTTTAATTACCTCTCATTTAGTGACTCATGGAATATTTTTCCCAACTACTTTAACTATGCTAGTGTCTGGAAATGATTCTTTCCATTGTTTTTGTACCGGCTTGACCAAAATAGCATCAGAAATGAGTGTAAGTTTAGAAAGAAAAAAAAAAGGACATAAATGGTTACAAAAGGCGATATGATTTATTTATCAAAAGAGAAAAAAACAATTCCTGAGGAAGTTTGGCAGGCTTAGGAAGGAGCATGTTTCATTTTGCCCCCCCTCCCCTCTCTTCCCTCTTATCCTCCTTTTCCCTCTCACCTCGTCCACCCCTGAGGGGGAGCCCGCCATTTCCAGGCAACAAAAGCGGGACATGGCCAGCAGGCTTTGATGTTTATTTTAGCAGCCGGTCCCCCCTGCTGCTTGGCCTTCTTTTGTGTCCGTCCAGGTACAACAAGCTCCCCACTAACCCCCCCCAAGAAAACCTCCTGGGGCGTCCTCTGCGCTTGACCCCGGGTCAGGGGATGTCCTGTACTTAAACCCTTAACCCGCCGACACCCAGCTGTATGCCTCGTCTCATCCTCTCCATCTCACAGTCACCTATCCCCTCCTCATGGACTTCACAGTGACCTTCACCCTGTTTATACACAGAGGGAAAAGTCTAGTACTGTTGACACTGTCCCACAATCCCACTGTTCTTGACTTTTGGCTCAGATTTGTGTTTATGTCTACATGTCTGTTTTCTTTTTCTGACGTGGCAGTTGAAAATGACTTCCAAATTTCCACTTAATGCATCAGTTGTGGAAATTGCGGTGTGCATCCTTGTTGTCATGTGTCTTTCTGTTTGTTTGAGCTATCTCATGGATTTGCATAATCTCAGCAGCATTGGAGCAACAGAGAAAGAGAGGTGGTGGTGGTGGAGGGGAATGGGAGATTGGTGGAGGTGGTGGTTGTGGTGGAGGGGGTTACGTTTCCTTTCACTGCCTGCCAATCCATCAAGGCTCAGTCTACCGCTGTGCAGGCCGACAGGCAGCACAGAAAAGAACAAGGCCCGGCAACAGAGCCCCCTCTCCATGGCCATCACTCATCCCCCGGCAGACTCTGAACTCTGCGTGACCTTTTTCCAGAGCCTCCTCACCAACTTCCACTCCTTAGCACCTAGTTAGCCTTAAAGACACCGATACAAGACTGTCAGCATATGGCCACCGTCGTAAAATGTGTTTGACTGAAGACTTTGTTAGACGGATAAAGCACAAGAGGATGAGATTTCATTTGTATCACCAGTTCTTTGTTTACATGTGTGTGTGTGTGTGTGTGTGTGTGTGTGTGTGTGGTGAGGGGGGTTACATCTCATCCCTACAGCGGTGCAGCCTCTCCCTGACAACCAGATTGTCTGACAGCAAAGGGGAAACACACAAAAAGCTGAAATCGACAAGCTACACACACACACACACACACACACTGCAGAGGGGCGGTGAGAACACTAGTTGACATCATTAGGCCGGACACATTTTTGTCACGCTTCCAGATTCGACGCGTCTGCATTTTGCTGAATGCCGACTCGGTCTCGGTGTTTCTTTCCCTCCCACCCTGCCTCATTCCCTCTATCTCTTTGTCCTGCTTACATGTTTAATACCAGAGACGCCCCAGCTCATCAGAGCTGTCCAGACCACACTTTGTACTGGTGAGAGAGGAAATACAGACCCAAACAAAAAAAAGAAACCTCAGAGAGAAAGGATGTAAAAACAAAACAGTGCCCTTGAGATCCTGTCTGCCTTGTACACACTCCAAGGCTTGTATCTCAGCGAAACATTTAAAGTCTCTCTGAATACAGTTGAAATCACCACCTCCTTTTTCCTGGGTTTATTTTACCCAGGTTTACTCTCTGTCCATAACAGATTACTCCTTATCCGTCTAGTGCATTAGCCTCAGTCTGGACAAATCAGAGTAATTCATACTTACTTGGTGGTGTGGCACTTTTTGCTCTGACCCAGCAGCTCAATTGTGTTTTCTTATGTCGCCTGTTTTTTCTAAAAAGGTTCTGCAGAAATATAGCGACATGATGAGTGTGTGCCAAACAAGAGAAATCTTGTTACTGTGATGAAGGCCTGAGGGCTCTGTGTGTCTGAGAGACTCAGCAACATCACATCTGAGGCCTGCACGCCACAAAACAAGCAAGGCATCGTTATTAAATAAATCTGGTGAATAATTGTAATTGAAGCATCCACCTGTATCAGTTCTATGTTTTATCCTTTAAGGTGGTGGTGGTGGTGGTGGTGTGTGTGTGTGTGTGTGTGTGTGTGTGTGTGGTACATATTTAAACTGTTTATATCTCAGACTTTTGGACCAAGATTACAGGTTCAGTAGTTAACACAAACAGTTGTTAGTGTGTCTTCCATTCAACAAAAGGAGATCAAACCGAGGCCATCTTGTCATTGACAACTGTCATGTCTTCAATGTTCTAACTAAGTCGACTTGGGAAATTTTGACTTAAACAGACCTGTCCTCACATGCAAAACAACCAACAAGTCAGTCAGTCAAATTAATAATAAAAAGGTTCAATTTATAACGATGAATGACGGAACAATTACTGTTCTATTTTCTGACAATTTTTTGTTCAAACAATATCTCATTGTACCCAAAATGAACCCAGAATGTGGACATTGTATAATGGTTGAATTGTGCAATAAAAGCTTGTGTATATATTTAAAAAAAAAAAGATAATTCTCACTGTACTGCACTTTCAAAATAAAAAAAAGTAATTGTGCACACAAATGAGAAATGTCATTGTCGTACAAAAATAATTCTTATAGTTGGTAAGTCTCATTGTTTCAATCAATGTATTTGTATCTTCCGAATATACTTAAATTAGATTTTTAAATAACCTAAAATAAAGGGATGAATGAGTGAATGCTTAAATATCACCTTTGGCGTTTTTTAATGTGCCCCTCTGATTAAACACTGGCCTCTGCTTGGCCCCCACCAGTAAAACTGGTCTAGAACCACCACTGCAACAAGTCCTCTAAGCTATACGACCACATTGGTCGTTTGTATGTCCATGAACATTTCTTAAAACCTGCACCCCTACTGGTAGCAGGACATCAACACTTGTTCATACCTGAACATACTGATCACTGGTTTAGACATGGAGGTAATGATGTCATGGGTCCCAGTTGGGCTAGGTTTAGGCAACAAATGTACTTGGTTAAGTGTGGGAAACAAAACTACATGGTAAGTGAGTTTGGCATAAAATAACTACTGCTGGATGACAGGTAGTCATGAGAGTGACAGTAGTTACAGACGTGATGTAGAATTTTTTACTCTGTAAAATGGCTTTTTGACACTGTTACCTCACTTCCTCCTTGGCTTCCATCATAATTATTATGGCCTCAAGAGTACACTACCAAACAATAAATATGGGTCATAATAAACTGCTGTACAAACAACATATAGGGTCATTTTTTGGGGGGAGGACAGTCTCAAAAATACATTTGTTGTCAACCTATTTGCCAAGTGACCCTGCATTTTGTCCTCTGTGTTTTCAGTTTTCTGCGGTGGTCTGGCTGATGTGAAAAAGAGGGCTGCATTTTGTCAGCCCACACTGTTGTCTGTCTGAACACAGCCTAAGTGGGTGTTGAGAATGAAAACAGCCCTGTGTTTGGAAAAAAAATGCAATGGTGAGGGTGTGTTGTTTCAGGTACTACTGCGGTTTATTTCTCTCTCCTTTGGCAATCCACCTGAATTCACCAAATGGTGTCATTGAAATCAAAGTGTGTTTTTGTAGAAACATCAATATTAAAATGTTTCTGACATATTAAAATAACAGCTGTAGCTTTTTTTAAATTTGGCACACTTTATTTTTCAAACACTTTCACACTGTTTCCATTATAAACTATAAAGTTGATAATATTTCCAGCAATTTCATTTTGTCTACTTGTGATTATTATTTCTTAGTTTGTTTTGTTCAGACAAGGGTAAGTAGGAGATGTTTTTACCTGAGTTTATAAGCTTATCAATATCTATGAAGAGATAATTACATTAAAGACACAGGCTTGTAGAGGGCACACAATCAGACTACAACTACAAAGTTTTATTTTGCCCTCCACTCAAGTTACAAACTGAATTGATGTTGAGCATAGGCTGGAATAAAACACATATTTTAGGAAGCACATCTGACTTAAAACATCATTTTATGTGTATTTCAGCCTGGAGACGGACGCGCCAGCCTCCAGAGTGATGGGAGAAATGAATAACTCACTAACATCTGGGCAAGCGACAGTAAAGAGGGATTTAGTGTTAGCCCCAGGAAGGCCGGGAGAAGCTGTGTGTCCATTAAACGCTTTATTACAGAGCCAGCAGCCTCATGCTAACTCACTTAGCCCAGTGTGCAGGAGGCTCTGCTCAGTGGCCTGCCTGCCTGTCAGCCTGCCTGCTACTCAACACACACATGCTGGAGGCAGCGCTACCCTTACACACTCTGGTTAGCTTGGCCGCCTGATAGCTTGTCCATTTGTCAATCAAAATCCAGGAGTGTTTTGCACTCTAATGTACGGAGAGAGTAAATGTCTGGAACTGTTTTTTTTTCTTTTTCATTAAGTGAATGAACACATGAGCACTGATTTATGCCTGCTGCATGATTCCTTTGACATTTCCTGTTTTAATATTATGACGGTGATTGCAGACCAACGACAAAACTTCTAAATTAATATTATTATTTTGTCTATGATGCCCATGTTGCTGTATATTTGATAGTTGTTAGAAGCCATTTTCTTGTGAATTCCAGACATTATCCAGAGTTGCCCTTTTACACATGTAGCACACAGCCTGATGTGCACAGATTGAGTGTCACATGGTTCATACTTACTAGAAATATGCTGTTTGGTTAAGGCATGGCAGCATATGCGTCGATTACAATGTAATTGATTATAATTTCTAATGTGGTCATAAACTACAGTGTTTTGCTATTTTCTATTTTCTTACATTTTCAGTGTTGGCCTGTAATGACAGAAGTTCAGGAATCTCACCATCTTTCAAGTTTTCTTTTGCCTCTTTGTGTAAATCACCCTTTACCATAACATCAAGGGGAAGAACCACAAACATGTGTATCCCCTTGTGCAAACTCCTGAGGGAAAATCTCTGGTTCTTCAGCTGGTAAAAGCTTCACTATATTAAAAGGCTTGTCACTAACTTTATCTGACTGCTATTTGGTGCTGGGCCGTAGTGCACAGAGGGGTTTAAGAGCTTTTTGCCAAAAAACTGCTGCCTGCTGAGGTTGGAATTGAGGCTGATAAGAATGATTTGACTATAAACCAAACTGAAGCATGATAAAGTGCCTAAAAACCAAAACAATGAGCTGAAAGATGCATCCATTTTCTATAAAGCTGAAATAACATGTGACAGTGCTTTGTGCTCATTCTCTTGCTCATCAACTGCTATGATTTACAATCTTTAAATCTTCATTTACACACAAACTGAAGCTTTTAATCGGCCCCTTTGGTTTGTCAGTCATTTTAAACCGTAATTCCGTTGAGAAGGCCGTGTTTCAACTCCACTTCCTTTTTTTAGTATACTGCATTTTGAGAAGTGACAGATCTATGTGCTAAGGGTCTGTTAGGGCCCTGATTCATATTACACTTGAAACAGACCAGATAGGAGACTGCTAACAGATCGTCGCACCATGACACTATGTGACGGACTGTCTCATTATGTGTCCCCACACTCCATTTAAAACCACTGCTTCCACTCAGTGTGTGTGTGTGTGTGTGTGTGTGTGCACATGTGTGTGTGTGTGTTGTTAGCATATTTTCAAATTTGCATCTTCCATATGTGTGCATGTGTACAGCATGTGCTTGGATGAATCTGTACACCTTTCTTTGTTTAGGTGTGTGTGTGTGTGTGTGTGTGTGTGTGTGTGTGTGTGTGTGTGTGCGTGGAGAGCTCTTGCAGCAGGAAGAATGAGTTGATGCCCTGTGTTTGGCTAATTAAGACAGCAGTCGACAGAGAGAGAGAGCTGAGAGATGGCAGAGAGGTGCTAATTCATAATTGACGTAATGGATGAAATCTGTCTCTGAGCTTTTTAAGACACACACCCTCACACACACGTGCACAAACACACACACACACACACACACACACACACACACACACACACTCTCTCTCTCTCTCTCTCACATGGACTTGCTGATTTAAGTCTGATTAGCTGGCGCACACCTCTGTGTGAATAATGAAAATACACACCATGTACCAGAATCCTTAATGAATAGCAAATCTCTGTTACACAACAAACACACATGCATGCACACACACTACATGTACATGGAGGCATGTGCAGAACAAACACACACAGTATGTCATATGCCTAGTACGCTGCAACATCAGAGGAGTAAAGTTAGCTTGACATTGAGACTTTATTTAGTAAAATCTGATCATATTGTATTAGCTGAGTGGTGGAGTGTCCGGGTGAGAGGGGACATCACTCTTTATTTTCTCTCGGCGGCGTCCCTACTCAGAGTTCATTCCTCACAAGTGAGTCTTGTGGGGAAAAATAACACTTGCCACTTCTTTTTAAGCGTGAGTCATTACTGTTGTGCACTGGGCATGAACTTCTTTTTTTCCCCTAAGTTGTTCACCTTCCTCCCTCAGTGAAAACAACCCTCATTGTTTTTGGTGAATGACCATTACACACATAGTATCCACATCTATTTGAGCCCGTCCATTGAGCTGTCAGTGGGGAAGGGTCATTCTGTTCTTGAACAACACCTATAATTCCTGTAACAGCACCATAGTGTGATCGCTCAACACGTGCATCTAGACCTATTTTTATTGAGAATGAGTTTTTTTTTTATTCTTTCTTTTGTTACATAACTTTGATGATACGCATAATTTAGTTACGATAAAGAATAGCTTATCTACGGATATAAAGCTGTGACAAAAGGTCAGGAGAAAGGTGTGAAGGCAAACCAAGGTGGAAATAATGCACTGGCAGAAATATATATATATATATATATATATATATATATATATATATATATATATATATATATATATATATATATATATATATATATATATACAGTTTGTTTGCATGCACAGTTTGTACCTCCAGTCAGGGCTGTAGCTACCATTGAGACAAATCAAGCTCATGACCACCACTTTAAATTTGACACACAAATACATACACACATAATGTGAAGATAACTATGTGTTTATATTTTATTTTATGTATTTATTTGTTTATTCATATATGTTTGTGTTTGCTGTAACTTTGGTAATTTATGATATTTACTTAATTTGATAATACTTTAATCACAACAAAATCATTCTGTCAGCCCTGAAAACTAAATTAGACATGAAAAAATTCTACTCTCACATAGTGCTCGTATATTTATTTGTATTTTTTTGGTCGACAAAAGCATCAGGTAAAAGGACAAGAAAAATAACAGTTCCACAAATATAGTGGGTAAATTATCCAATCAGATAATCATAGAATTATGGGGTGCTCTGTGAGTTCTTGATGTTTCACACTCCATCCAAACACGCAATCCAGTAGTCTAACATTATTTTTAGGCTCTTTTCCATACTATCTGTTGGAGAACACCTGTATCTAATCCAGGATTCACACTTACTGGTTTCAGTCTATGATCACAACCCAAGGGACAATATAAACACCTGTGTATATCTTCTGCCATACAGGTTTTAGACCAAATGATGATGCAATTATACATTCTTAAGGCCAGTGGGAACAATATCAAGTTAGCACACAACCTGTAACTCAATGGCACACACGCATAGTGCCCCTCATCACACACATCCTGGCACAGAGGCACCAAAATACAAAAGCCTAATGTTTTCCAATAAAAACCAATGTCAACTACTACTCATTGTATTTAACACAACACCTTGGAGACAAGAATAAACAGACCAAATTACCAAAAAAGGCTACAGGGTAGTTTTTTGTTGGTTTGTTTTTTCGTTTTTTCAGAATTTTATAAAATATCAACAGGATTACCACACTCTGCAGAGCTATCTCTCAACTTTGGGGATGAGCAACTGGAACTATATCAGGATGTCTTTCCTTCACAAGGTCAAACAACCACATAAACAACAGAGTATTTTTCTCCGACGACAAACTGGGTGCCTTGACGGCTGCGTTACCATAGAAAGCACCCTGGTAGAAAGCTACCGTGAGATAGCGACAGCGGTTTGGAAAATAGCGAAATGTGGTGCTGAATTTGATCAATTTGCTGTATGTCAAATCACAAATCAAGATAGCTAGCTAGCACTGTGAGAAAACACTGGCCTACCATATGCGACGGTCTTGTCACTCATAGTCCAGATCCAACTCCATTGCCAGTGTTGATTAGTGTTCAGGCCTTGTTGATTAATCTCTGTCCCAGTTTTAATCCTGTCCTCAGCTGTTTGTCACCTGCACGGCAAAAAAAGAAAAATTGGGTGAACTCAAAATTTCAAGGCAACACACTTCGATAAAATTTTAAGTTGGACAATTAAACTAAATTTTTTGTTTTTGAGTTTGCTCAACTCTGAATTCAGATTTTTGTCAACTCAACTGTAAGTTGTACTAACTTATAATTTTACATTGTAATAACTTTTAATCCTTACTTTTGCTTAATCTAACTAACTGCTAAATGTCAGCTAATGTTGCGACCACAATTTTGAGTTAGCATTGATATGCTAATGGCTACTCTTGTAGCTGTAACAAGCAGCGCCGCTAGCATCAGTTAGCCGCTAGCTTTCGCTAATGACCGAATTTCACCGCTTTCCCGCATTTCACAACAAAGAAATAAGAGTTAGCAGAACTATTGTCCCTTGTTGTGAACCCCAACTTAAAGATATAAGTAACAACAACTCACCAACTTGTTTTTGAGCAGACAACTGGCTTCCTTTGTTGTGCTAACTTACATTATTGCCCTAAATGTCAATAATTTATATTTCCACGTTTTACCAAATTAAATCACTGTTTTAGGCCAAAAAATACAAGTTGGCTTTCTTGCAGTGTGGAAAAGTTCTGACATGCCGCTATCCAAAATCCAACAGTCACATGAACTACCAATGTCATCATCATGATAGTTATATCGTATCATAATATCTTTTCTTATTTTCAAAATAAAGTAATGCTGCATTCATTGGTTCACATTTCAACACACAAATGGTTTATTTGACGTAATTTCATGAAAAGAAAGGAAGAAGAAAGTGACATGATAAAGCCACAGTTGGGTCGGGGGGAGGGGCACCAATCAGTCGTACAGAACAGTCTTGAAACAAGAATCCCAACACACAGACAGTCAGGTATGAAAAAAAGTTGTTTTTAAACTTAACCAGCGAGCAAAGGTCAAAAACGTTTATGGTCAAAACGCAGGAAACCAATCAGCAAAGGCAAATGTAGGCTACCTAGGCAGGGGGCTAGCCAAGAATCATCAGACCAGGAAACAGACAAGCAGAATAAACAGTGCTAATAACATGGGCTTGGACAATAAGGGGAAATGGAGAGGTGAGTAAGTGGGTGGGGAACGTCAGGTAGTGTAAACCAGCTATTCTCAAGCTTGGGGTCCCGACCCCAGTGGGGGTCGTGAGATGATTTCTGGGGGTCGCCAAATCATTTTGGAAGTCAGCTCTGTCTCCACTGTGTTAAAGTGTTCATGTGTTATAGTCCTTTGGTCATTTAATGTCTTTTTTTTGGGTTATTTTGTGTCTTTTTTTGGTCATTTTATGTCTTTTTTGTGTGTTTTTGGTCATTTTGTGTCTTTTTTTTGTCATTTTGTCTCTTTTTTTTGTCATTTTGTGTCTTTTTTTGATCATTTTATGTATTGTTTGGTTATTTTTATGTCTTTTTGTGTCTTTTTTGGTCATTTTGTGTCTTTTTTTGGTCGTTTTAAGTCTTTTTTGGTCATTTTGTGTCTTTTTTCTGAAGTTTTATGTCTTTTTTGGTCATTTTATGTATTTTTTGTGTCTTTTTTTGGTCATTTTGTGTCTTTTCTGGTAATTTTGTGTCTTTTTTTGATCATTTGTGGTCGATTTGTGTGTTTTTTGGTCATTTTGTTTCTTTTTTTGGGTCATTTTGTGCTTCATTATTTGTCCAAAATTTGTTGTATCAACTGAGTTTGTATGATCTGAACTGTGGGTGTGAGATTCTGTTCAGTGAGCGGGGGTCGCGGACAACATGCATGTTAAATTGGGGGTCGCGACTCAAAAAGGTTGAGAACTACTGGTGTAAACGATGATAAAGGAGTTACTATAGGACGGGCTGGATCTGGAACAACAGGCAAGTTAAAAACAGCAATGTAAAAGAATAAATGGTAGGATCTGGCTGGAGTTTTGAGAGTGTTACAATCACAGGTTGGTGTTTCTCACTGTTAATACAGTTTATTATGACCCAGATTTACCTCTAGTGGCTGTAGTACGTACGATGGAGCAAAGCAGGAAGTCAGGTGATTTGATATAAAGACCAACAAATTCTGCGGGGGTAAGAAATTGTTGTAGCTGCGTGGATGAAACAAACACAAGAAATCGGCCCAGGAGACAGCTGTTTGTGTCCCATGTGAGGACTGAAACCCAAAACACACCCCATGTGTCATTTTTACTGCAGCCTAAATATATCCCATAATAATGTTTGCAGGGAGCGGTGCCCTCTAGTGGCTGTGGTATTTATTTATGAGGCCAAGGAGGAAGTGATGTCACAGTGTGTTTTCTAATCCTTTGTGACACATATTAAACTGTACAAAGACAGTACATTTTATGTTCAAACTGATAAGCTGAATTTGATGCACAGCATCTCAACTTTATTAAAATTGGTGTTGTACATACGGAAGTGAAGAAACGTAACAAATGTACTAATTTTAACCCAAATCATGACTTTTTGCTAAACCTAACCAAGTAGTTTTGGTGTCTAAACCCACTTTAGTCACACAAACTGTGACTATTTCATAACGATAACCACATGTATAAAATTGCAACCATTATGTTTAGGTAATAGGATGTGTTGATCTACTGCCTGTTCGTTAATTAAGGAAACACTCTTATGGGTCGTATCAGAGGACAGGAACACACAAGTTATGTGGTGGTATGGCTTAGAGCAGCTATTCTCAACCTTGGGGTCCCGACCCCAATTGGGGTCGCCAAATCATTTTGGAAGTCAGCTCTGTCTCCACTATGTTAAAGTGTTCATGTGTTTTAGTCTTTTTGGTCATTTTGTTTGTTTGTTTTTTGGTAATTTTGTGTCTTTTTGGTCATTTTGTGTCTTTTTTTGGTCATTTTGTTTGTTTGTTTTTTGGTCATTTTGTGTCTTATTGGTCGTTTTGTGCCTTTTTTTTGGTCATTTTGTGGTCAATTTGTGTCTTTTTTGGTCATTTTTTTCCCTTTTTTGGTCATTTTATGTTCTTTTTTTTAGTAATTTTGTGTCTTTTTTTGGTCATTTTGTAACTTTTTTGCTTAATTTTGTCATTTTTTGGTCATTTTGTGTCTTTTTTGATCATTTTGAGCATTTTGTGGTTCAGTGAGTGGGGTTCGCGGACAACATGCATGTTAAATTGGGGGTCACGACTCAAAAAGGTTGAGAACCACTGGCTTAAAGGACTCATTGGTATATGCACTTCATTGTTTTATGATTGTTAAAACCAGATATGAAATTGTCCAGGCTTGTTATTTTATTTTTACATTACATTACATGTCATTTAGCTGACGCTTTTGTCCAAAGCGACTTACAATAAGTGCATTCACCCTGAGGGTGTTAGACTAAGACCACAGGAAGTAAAGAACTTTAAGAGCCAACTGTAATCGCTACAGGAGTGCTATATGTTAAAGAAGAAAAGAAGAGAAAAGAAGAGCATTTTTAAAAATTTGTATTCTGCATGAGAATGCAATCCAGCTACATATCATTATGTTAACACATGGCAAACAGGAGGACAGTGACAAATAATGCAACTCAGATTTCAATAAATACAGCAACAGGAATCACATGACAGCCATTTTTAGGCCAAGTGTGGGTATGCAGCAATGCAATCTGACAAAATCCCATCTTTAACATCAGGTCTTAAAACTCAGGGTGAAATGACAAGTGTAACCATAGCCAATGGCTATTCTCCAATCTTTTTTTTCCCTGACATATGGATGGATCCTGTCTTTCAGAGCGTATTGTGTGATTGTAGGCTATCACATACTGTCAGTGCGGGCTGACGTGTTAGATACACTGAATACAGAATCGGCTTGTCTGCAGTGTGCTGAGGCTGTCTTTGACAGTGTAGCGCTGTCTGTGTCACACTCTAACAGACAGCCAAATAACCCCTTGGCAGTGTAAACAAAGAGAGATTACACCCTGGTGAGTGGAAGGAGTCTGCCTGTGTGCTCCCAGCATTGAGGGGAGAAACTGACGATGGGTGGTTGCAGCAGAAAAAAAAGAGACAGTGAGGAAGAGAGAGAGAGATGGTAGGTAGACAAACACTCACTGAGTTGCCAAATATGGAAGATAATGGTTAAAAAATACCCAAAATACGCACAAACCTCAGCTTTGCCTGATTCATTTTAGTGGATAATATTGAGGTATGGCTAAAACATAATGGCTTCTGGTATTAGGTATTAGGGATACAAGAATATATTTGAAAGGGAATCTAGAACATTGCTTTTTGGATGAATACATCATAATGATACAAAGTGCTGGGATTCCTGCACATTGCTTACAACAAGATATCCAACACTTGCAAAAATATATAATTTCTTCCTCTTACAAATCAAACATTCAATACATGGGCAATAATTCTGCAGTGTATTCATTTCCTTCTTTTTTCCCTCACAAGGCTTTGTAGGTGCTAGGTGGTTAACCTAGATATGAGAAAGATGGAGAAGGTTCGACATTGACCATGAATAGTAAAGGTCAGGATAGGTTGTCAGGCACCAGTTTTTTGCAAATCTAGAGTTACACTGTAACAGATTGCTGTCAGAAAACAGCCAAATTGTGACAGAAACATACTGTTTTCCATTAAAAAGGTATTATACTGTAGAAAACAATGCATTCTGGGCAATATCTGTATTTTTTATTATCTGTCTCTTCTTGTACACATTTTTAATGGCTGTATTTTACTTAAATAACTCATTCAGTATATGGTATATTTAAATTACTGAGGTTACAGCGCTTAATTCGTAGTAATTGGCTTTCAGACAGTAATATGCTCTATTTACAAAAAAATGACTGCATTGTACACTGCAACAATATTACAACTAGCTTCAGCGCTATACTGTGTTTTAGTCTAATGTAAAAATCAATGAAATGCAGGATTTTACTGTAATTCAGTATGTGGTTTTAATGTAAATAGCAGTAGGGGAACTTTAAAATTAACAGTAGAATGCTGGCAACCCTGCTGCCAGTATTTTACTGTTAATTTACAAAACAAATGTTTACAGTGTACCATCTAGAAACTGCCCTGAAGAGGTGATAGATATGCCATCACTGTCAATGCTGATGTGCTTAGCGAACAGTTTTGGTGACTTTTGGTGGTTTTACCATCCACTCTATATACAACAATGCCTTAAACCAGGGGTGTCAAACTCAAATACACAATGGGCCAAAATGTAAAACTTGAATAAAATCGCAGGCCAACATTGAACAAATAAACCTTTTAATATATACCAAACATGTTTTGCTTTAACATTAAATATGGAGCCAGCAACACTTATAAACATACAATATATAACTTAATAGTGCAGACATGCAAAATCAAATTTCAAATAAAAAACACATCAATGTCATTAATTTTTTAAATTAAAATTAAATTAAAATCGTATGCCTCTTTTCTATTTGCATCCTTCTGATTTAAATATCAAAATAAACTTTTCCAACAGGTTAATACATTTAAAAATAAAATAACAATAATAAATCTAGTATTAGCGGTAAATGCGCCGTATAATACCGGCGGGTCAGCTTTTATAGTACAATAATAATATAATAATTTGGTATTGCCTCGCGGGCCAAATAAAATTACACTGCGGGCCAAATTTGGCCCGCGGGCCAGAGTTTGACACCCCTGATCTAGAAACTACCCTGAAGAGGTGATAGATATACCATCATTGTCATTGCTGATGACAGTGCTTAGCGAACAGTTTTGGTGACTTTTGGTGGTTTTACCATCCACTCAATATACAACAATGCCTTAAACCAGGGGTCAAACTCGCGAGGCAATACCAAATTATTATATCATTATTTTACTATAAAAGCTGACCCGCCGGTATTATACGGAGCATTTACCGCTAATACTACAAATCCCACAATGCCCTGCTGTTGTTTTGACGCGTCAATCAGGACAGGACCCAGAAACGCTCCTCTGTGACAGTCGTCATAGCAACCTCAAGCTAGAGCTGTCTCCCAGCTACCCCTTCCCAAAAATGGCGAAAAGAAAGGCAGAATTTATTAACCTGTTGAAAAAGTTTATTTTGATATTTAAATCAGAAGGATGCAAATAGAAAAGGGGCATACAACATACATTCGAAATTTGATTTTGCATGTCTGCACTATTTAGTTATATATTGTATGTTTATAAGCGTTGCTGGTTCCATATTTAATGTTAAAGCAAAACATGTTTGGTATAAATTAAAAGGTTTATTTGTTATTGTTGTTAAAGTTTTAAATTTTGGCCCATTGTGTATTTGAGTTTGACACCCCTGCCTTAAACAGATATACATGACAAATACATCTGAAAAGACAGGAACTAAACCACGTTCTGAGAACTATTTAATGTACACAGCCCATTGCTGAAACAATAATGTAGTCTACTAGCTCTACATAGCAATGCTGTGATGAGCTACAGAGATGAAGTGTGTCATTTAGCTGCTGCTCTTATTAGGTCCTGGTCGTTTTCGATCATCACCATTACCTGCAGTGCAACGCATCCCAATGAATGAGAGGGGGAGGGGGCCGAGTGTGTGCTATAACCATCAGCTCTGTGCTGGTGTGTGGATGTGTGTGTACTCTAACCTTGCTGTCTTCCTGGGCCAGCTGGGGAACATCAGAGTGTTTGTGTCGGTGGAGCATGATTGAGATAGTGTCATCCTGCCTAGCCTGGAGCCAAAAGTGCATTATGTGTATGTCACACCATTATCCTAGACATTTGGTATATCTGAAAAGGAACACTGCCTTCTTTCCATTTCTCTCTCGCTCCCTCTCCTAGACTGAATAGTTCATATGTTATCGCTTGAGAGCTCTCTGTTTCAACATAGCCCTCTCTTCCTTAAATCACCAGTCTCTAGCTCACGGCTGCAGTTCTGATCCCTTAGATCTCCTTGTAGTCTGTGTAAACTATACCCCATATTATAGCTTACACTTCTCTTCTCACTGTTGATTGGTAACATGTTTGTTACAGTACGGTATTATGTATTCTGTTCACATTTTGTCTGAATTACAACAAGAAAGAAAGCCTTTTCATTTGATTTAGCCTTTCAAAATATCCAACTGAGGTTCAAAGATCTAACAAGCGTTCAGTAAATTGATCTGTAAAGTTTATCGTCTCTCTGGTGGAAGCATTCTGACTGATCCTGATCACTCACAGGTTTAGTGGTATCAGATATTCCTTTTTTTCTGGGAACTGATGCTAGATTAGGTGCTTGGATCCCATTTCCGCTGCCACCCCCCTGTGTTCCTGCACATGGGATATCAGCAAAGTTAATAACAGCATACATAATAATTATTGAACCTGGTCTCACAGGAATCCGTGAAATAGCCACGGATTCGCTTACCTCAAAATCCGTGGAATAGCCACGGAATCACTCAAATTTCCGGGAAACTGACACGGATTTCGCTACAATGCAAGTTAATATTTTTTCCTATTGGTTTGTTCCAAGTCACGTGACTTTCAAGGTCCCAGAACAAAAAAACATGGCGGACAGTTCTCTCATTTTTAGTGAAAAAAATCAATATTTTGACTTAGTTTCTGCATAAAAATGGATTTTGATTACATTTCTAGTGAGAAATGTATGTTTTATTTTCTAAATATTCACTCAGTGAATGTACATAATCACTTTGTATGTTGGAATAGCCACAGGATATGACTGTCATTAACTTGCATTGCAGCAAAATCCGTGTCAGTTTCACGGAAATTTGAGTCATTCCGTGGCTATTTCACGGATTTCTGTGAGACCATGTTGTAATTATTAGTCCTCCAAATAGTCAAACATCATATTAAGTATTTACATCCCTAAGAAAGCAAGAAAGAAAGACACCAAAAAACCAAACAAACCAAAATATAAATCAGTTTTTTTCTTTCCCGCTGTAACCCAATAGAATATTATTGATCTATTATCCAAAACCCAGCCTTATATCACTAAATAGAGCCATAGTTACCTGTATAAAAGTGCACTGGTGCTTCAGTTTTATTCGTTCCTCTCAGTATTACTCTGTTCATACTAATATGTGAACTTGCTGTTGGTCTCAACAGACACTCCCCTCATTTAAATCCTGGCCATGCTCACGTAAAAGAAACCTCAGCAGTTTAGAAACCAACATGTTCAGCAAACACTAAGTTCTTTTATGTAGACAATAATGCAAACAGTTGGAAAAGATGTATGAACCTATTTCTGTTAACATAGCTTTTGCTATTATATATAAATATAAAAGTCATACTGCAGACTCCCTTATTGTAGTGATAAATTAGGTTTTCTTTTGGGACCCTAACTGGGATCCATTGTCTCTGCAAGGATAGTTAAGTGTCTCGGCCCAGGTCCAATATACAAACTGTCATTTAACAGATCAGCACTGATACATTGTGGGTTCACTGGGGCATAAAAAACGCTGATGGTTGACTTCTAGTCAACTATGAATTGACTTCTAAACAGTCTTACAATATTTTGCTTCTCTTACTTATACTGTATTTCCCCCCTACACTGCAAAAAAATAAAAGTTGGGTAAACTCAAAATTTCAAGGCAACAAACTTCGATAAAATTTTAAGTTGGACATTAAACTAAACATTTTAAGTTTTGTTTTTGAGTTTGCTCAACTCTGAATTCAGGTTTTTGAACTTATAATTTTACATTGTAATAACTTTTAATCCTTACTTCTGCTAACTTCTGCAATGTGCTGAATTGGCACGATTGTAACGCCGCTATGAAATGTCAGCTAATGTTGTGAACACAATTTTGAGTTAGCATTGATACGCTAACGGCTACTCTTGTAGCTGTAACAAGCAGCGCCGCTAGCATCAGTTAGCCGCTAGGATCAGTTAGCTGCTAGCATCAGTTCGCTAATGACCGAATTTCACTGCTTTCCTGCATTTCACAACAAAGAAATAAGAGTTAGCAGAACTATTGTCCCTTGTTGTGAACCCCAACTTAAAGATATAAGTAACAACAACTCACAAACTTGTTTTTGAGCAGACAACTGGCTTCCTTTGTTGTGCTAACTTACATCATTGCCCTAAATGTCAATAATTTATACTTCCAAGTATTACCAACTTAAATCACTGTTTTAGGCCAAAAAATACAAGTTGGCTTTTTTGCAGTGTACCATTCTGTTCCTATCAGGGGCTATCTGTGTCAATAGACCCCACTCTCTCCTACATGTCCCTCTGTCAGGGGCTATCTGTGTCAGCTAATAGGCCTGTCAGCGCTGTGACATCGCAGGGTCGAACCACGTGACAGCGCTGGACGTCAGAGCCGTTGCCCATTAGCGAGCATGACTTGCCTGTAATGTCAGCACCATGACACGCCGGATTCACTCGCTTACACACTGACCATGATATCATATTAACCGTGAGGTCAAGGACCGGTGACCCTAATGAATACCAATAGGATACGAGACGTTGAGTGGCACATGGGTTTGTGTCAATTGCCCAGTTTTTGAAATTGCTGAAACTCCTCTCCAGAAACCAGAGACATGCGGAGGTCACGATAAGCTTTAACAAATGGGGAAAGAGTCAGCAACAAGATGATTAATTAGTTAACAATTTATATTAATGTTCATTGAAAGACCTCCACTTAGAGCGCAATTAATTCTAATTAAAAGAGCAGCTACGGTTATGTCGGCAAGTAAAAAAACCTAACAATATAATCAAGCTAATTAAATGGGGGTGGTCTGAAACCCTGCAGTTATCAAGAACCGATGATGCCTGAAAATCAAGTGAAGTTGATCCATGTGTTTATGCACAAACACATAAAACAACTAGTTTTACAAACAAGTCACAACAGCGTCTCAATTCATTACAAGAGCAAGAGATTACACAGCAAAAAAAACATCACGAGGCAAACCATGCATTCCTAGGTGCAGTGAAATTAAAATAAAACTGAGGGGTACTGGAGGTTCATAACAATTCCAGACATTTGCTCATCTTCCTTTATTTCTCTGCCCTCCCTGTTTTGTTCAAGTTTGAAATCCCCATAAGACAGCGGGAGATTGACGTTTGCTCAGCAGAGTTCACAGTGGAGGAGCTGGTGTGATGCACTGAGCCCACCCAAAACTGTCAAGGCCGACAAACAGCTCGTCTCCTCGCTGACGCCAGCTGAGATATCACTACACGTGTCACTGCAAATGGACCACATCCTCTGTGTGTGTGTGTGATAAGGCCACTCACCTCCATATGACCTGATCTCTCTTTCTCTCTCATCCTACATCCCCACTTTTTGTCACTTTAATTCAATATGCCCTCCGTCCCCCACACTCCACACTGTCGCACACACATGCATGCAAATGTTAAAAACTCTTTAGATAAGACTCCCCGTGCCGATCGCCCTTCACTACTTTTACTCGCTGTGACAACCTTCTGTCCGTCAAACGCCACAATTGTGGCGTCGCCGTCGCCGTCTGTCTGATGGTGCTCGGTGTCACACACCAGCTTTAGCTTGTCACACCCCATCTGTCTGTTAGCCTGTCACTCCTCTGTGGCCCCGCTTTCAATCAAGCCTGTCAGTCAGACTGTCCCCAAGCCGTCTTTTGGTCTCCCTGTCCGTCAAACGCCAATTTAATTTGTTCATCAGTTTGTGAGTTCTTTTGCCGTTTTTCCTCTCAGTATCGTGGGACCTGCTTGAAAACAACCATACGCTAACACTTACATAACTGACTGACATCCCCTGATTGAACCTGTTCAGCGGTGACATGTCCCAGGCTACCTTGATCTCCTGGCTGGTTTGGGAAATGATGGAAGTGGGTGGGAGGAAAACTCAACTTCATTCTCTCTCTCTCTCTCTTTCTTATTTTCTCACTCCCTCTCTCTCTGTCTCTTTTTTAATCTAACTTTGCGTGTCAAAACGTCAATTCCACACCGAGGGGATGTGACAAGCTCCAGGGCCCGGGGGGGACAGCTCCAAATAGAGGGCCCTGGTACAAATTGATTTTGATTTTCCTCCAAATCAGTCAAAGTGTTTAGCTTTAATGCGAGCTGATCAGAGAGCCACTTGGAGCACGACAGTACGAAGAGAGCGGGACAGTAACTGGGGAGATTAGCCCTGTCACTCCAGAGATCAGTGCCCATCACTGTGGCTCACACACAGGGACACACACACAAAACATTCTGGATTCCTCAAAAGCACACACACACACATCCAGTAGCCCACAGGAATTTGTCATTAGTCGCACTTATAGTTTTAGCTCTCATATGCATGCTTGTAAACACACACAAAAAATGATGATTTAGAGTTCACGCAACCGCACTCTTAGCACGACACACAATCGTGCAAACACACACCTTCTCTTCTTATCACTGTATCTGTCAGCTGTGTAGTGCAGTCAACAAGGTAGTGCACAGTTTCCAAAACCCTACTGGATCTTTTACATAACACTACTGCAAACTGCAGAAGAGTCACGCACACAAAAACACACTCAAACACACACACACATGGGTTTTTTCTTTTTTCTTCCTGTAGCCAATGTAGATGATACTGGGTAAGTGAGTAGAGAGTAGCTCTGCTGACATTGTCATACATATTCAGGGAATGCATATCTTTTAAGAGTAGTTTGTTTATAGCAGGAGTCCACATGAACACATTGTAATGCTTTATTTAACCCTGCAGGTGTATTCAGAGTGCATTCTCAACACGCCGCTGTGCTTAAGGCTTCTGCTTACAGAGTGGTCAGGTTTGGTGCTGTTTACTTTGATGCTTCTGATCAATTTGGCCAGAAAAGTAAACTGCCTCTTGTTTAGTGTTCCTATTATTGGTATTAGCTTAATGTTCTGGTCATAGTCTGTATTAAAAAAATAGTTGACTTCGTCAGTGCAATGTCACTAATTGGTTTGAAGCACCAAGTTCAGGCTTTTGGCCGTCATGGGTTTTGGACGTTGACGTATTCTGTTTTTTTTTGCAACCAGCACATGCGCAGAATGGATCGGGAGCCAGAAGGACACTGTGTTATAGGTCAGTCAGCACTAGGTAGCTAACTTGGCTAGCAAGAGGCATCCATTGTTCAGAATTTAACAGCCAACTCTCTAAAGCAGACCTGGGCATTGGGCAGCATGAGGTTACCCAGAAATTAGAAATCAATATAAACCTTTTAGCTTTTATTTTGAAAAAAATAGCAAACATTAGCATTAGCACTAGAGCTAACAAACACTTTTACTATAGTTAAGACAACAAATATAGCCACTAAAATGTATGACAGAATAAAATTAACTTTAACAAACCTTGTGTCCTGTCCACCACCACTATAGAAGCCTTTTTGATACTTTATATCAACTTTATATGAATTACTACGCACTTTGTTTACATTTACCTGTTCTACCGGCTATTTCCTGTCACTACCTTTCAAAATTAAAGCACCCGTTTCAAACTGGATGGCACCTTTTCAAAATAAAAGCATCACAACATTGTAAAACACCTAGAAAATGTACAAACATGAAAAACAATCTGTATAATACAAAAACACCAATAGGAACCTTGCTAAAGGTCATTTACAGTTGTGTTTAAAATAAATGGAATAGTGATTGGAGTATTTACTACTTTTTACTGCTATATTTGATTTACTCCACATTAACAGTCTTATCATAACATGTATTCCTATCAGTAGCAGCTCAAAACAAAAACAAAAAATTACATTAATATTGAGCAGAATTTAGTTCAGAGTTTTGGTCCGGCCCCTGCAACCTTCGTGGTATTGGTCATGTGGCCCCTTGGGAAAATGAGTTGCCCACCCCTGCTCTAGAGTGTCTTTTAATCCAAGACATATTCAAGCTACAAAAATGTTACAGTTAACTTTGATGAAGTGATAACACACTGTTAAAGTGTCAAAGTTATAAGACAAAAACAACGTAAACAACGCCTCCTCTACGGAGAAATGAACGGCAGGTTTCCTGTTAGCCAGGCTATAAAACAATAGCAATTTATGTCAAAACACTTAGCAGATGTATTCATCCCCGATAGATTCCATATTCTGCAGGTTTAGATACACATAAGAATAAGATGGCATGAGCTGCTCATCAACAGTGACATTGGCTCAGGTTATAAAACTGGGGAATCGAGTCCACCCACTTGTTCCACACTGACCTGATTGCAGCAAGCTTGTGTCTCTGTATCCAAGCTGGTCTGGTGTTTCAGTTATCAAAGCAGTTAATCCTTGAATTTACGTGAAAGTTTTCTAAAAACACTGAAAATTCTCTTCCAGTTTCTGCATCCCACAGAGATTCGGTAGATTAACCATTTGATCTCCTTAGATTTTTCTCCCAAGCCACCTTCACTTCCAATGAATGCAGTCCACCCTGGTTTTCAAGCCTGCCTCCAGTCTTTTATAACCAAAGAAGCAACTAAAAAAGTTAAGATGTGACCAAGAACAAAGTTAGCAAAGTCGTTTTTTGTTTTTTTTACATTAAAGCAATGGATACGTAACTTTTATTTCACGTGCCTACAAGATAAGTTTCATGTTTTACTGTAAGACTCACAATTATACCTTTATTTATCATCTGTTCAAACATCAGATTTCAACACAGTCAGATAAATAAAAAGTGTGTGTTCTGGCCATTGTTCAGTTTTTAAAAAAAATCCAAGTGCACCACGAGGCATCTTCCTGCCTGGCTGCTGACAGCGCTGTCAGCTGAAGAGCCAATCACACTGAACAGAACTAGCATTAAGCACTGGGCCAGAGACCATCGAAGCAGCAAACACAAACAAGTCATGCTGCTCTGTGTCGCACTGGCCTCCAATGTACTGCCTTCTGTTTCCATCATAGTTAGTTTTTGTAGTTAGGTAATTGTGAGACGTTGAGAAGTGTCAGTTTGTAAAAGTTTACAGCCTGCCATGCTATTGTGTGTGTACTATTATGCAACATAATAAAAAAGTGCAGGGAGGTGATTGGCAGCACTAACTTCAGCCATAGTTACTATGATCCCAGTCCAGGAGGTTGCAGAATCTTTCAATCGGCTACCAACGTTGTTATTTGGCCAAAGAAATGCATTTGAATATGAAGAAAATAATAACTCCTGAACTGTTAAAAGGTGTGTTCAGATTGAAAATGACTCGATTTATATTTGCAAATTTACCATTGAGGTGATTTTGCAGTCTGTGTTGAATCACAAAGGGCCAATGTATTAACTGTACACTTGAATTCTTCATTATTACTTCACTTTTAGGTTTGTTTGTCAGTTTGTCAGCAGGATTATGGAAAAACTACTGGCCTGATTTGCCTGCAACTTACTAGAAGTTTTTTTTTTTCCATGCATTGCATGATAGGGCATTTGTTCTGCATTCATGTAGTGAATAATTGAAAAAATTGGGTACACATTTCATGGCACACCTGATCTGTTTCTTTTGCTCTATGCTGTCATGCATATACTGCAAACAGCTATCACTGTGTTGTTTAAACACTTCTCTGAGCAATAAAATACAACTATATGTTCTTTCTAGCATCCACGTTTTTTCCACGATACAACTTACGTGACATTCTAGTTCACTTATTATTCAATTGCCCTTTAATTTGCATTCACCTTGAACACTCCTCACACAAAAGTGATACAGTGCTAACTAACTTTACTTTAAGTGCACATGTAATGTGACTTTGTGCTGCAGATTTGTACACATTCTCATGACACAGATGGGTTTTTGCTCTGTGTTACATTATTTCCCACCTGGAAAATCAACATTAGTCAAGAGGCTACTTGAACCTGAAATTATATCTCTGGCAAAATCTGTTTTTGTTGAAGGATGAGGAAAAGAAAAGAAAAGATAATTATTTTCAGCATATATTCATTTAATTTTCTTTCATTTAATTTTCATTCAAACTTTAGAAGGTAACGTGACTGGCTGCAGCACACCATTAGCCTGTAGCTGAGATAGTTTAACGTTGGACACGGGGACGGACAAGATGCCCCTGGCTCACCACTCAGTACATCTCCTTGCGCCAGTGTCTGCTCATTTGCAAGAGCTTGATGGCCTTGAACTCTGTGAGTGGATGGGAAGTGACAGCATCAAAGCCTGAGCTGAGCCAGTCAAACTTCACAGCCCCTCCTGTCAGCAAGAAAATCCCACGAGGAGGGATGGAGGGAGGCAAGGAAAGAGAGAGGGAAGGAGAGAGATAGAGACAAAGGAGAAGTTTTGAGCTCAGCCCATCATTGCAATGCACCAACCAACCGCTTCCCATTACCACGGACCATGTCAACTTAGTGGTCTTCAAACACTAAGAGGTAAAAAGCCTCTTACGTGACAGTAACACTTCTCTTTGAATATATATGCATACATATCCATGCATATATATACAGTCATATATTTCGTACTCCTGCCCCTGATCTCACTTTCATGCCAGTTTAAGTCGCGTTATGTTTTTTATAGACTTTAAAAGGCCGGAGAGAGGATCAGAGGCCTGTTTCCCATGAGGTCAGCACTTTCCTACAGCACCAGGGATGAGCTTTAAGGTGCCTTGTAATGTGCAAGGAGACGGGATCTAATAGATTGATACACAGGTTTTGACATGCTATTTGAGCGTGCAGGCTTGCTGTAATTGGCCACGTCATCATGCATTAAATTAACAATATATAGAGGAGTGCCCTGAGACGAGTGTCTTGGCCCGATCCATCAGACATCAGTGCAAAGTGCATGTGACAGGCCTCTCTGAGAGGAGGAAGAGGAGAGAGGGGGAGAGGAGGAGGGAGGTGCTTTTTTAAAGTATTACTCTGATTGACATCTGAGCTCAAACTCTTTGTCTCTTTCACTACTTGGCTTGGCTTTCTCTCTGGTCATCTAGAAGCCATCCAGCCATCAGGGAGTCATTCACACCTGGTATGTCAGAATAATGTACTTGGACTATTTTACAGGACAGGAAAAACAGAGGTACTCTCAATCTCAAGACACGGCTTAAGTACTTGCTTGGTCCAAACCCAAAAGTCAAATGTCAGTACTTTTGAAAGTTCACTCAATTCTCTTACGCCTCATTTCCACTAGATGGGACTCAACTGCAGTCCCTTCTGGCACCAAGTCCTTTTTTTTCTGTTTTGTTTCTCACAGCAGATAGCACCGCCTCAGTGGCGGCAGGTTTCTCAGCTGATTGCCATGGCGTCGCCATGTGAAACCACTATGACATCATCTTTCCCATGACATTCACTGAATCCTTTCATTGGCACTTCATCACTTGAGCATAATCTACAAAGTAGTCTTCATTCTTTTGGGCTGCCATTTTTTTTTTAAAAACTCTGGTTTAAATGAAAATTGCTGTCAGTATTCTTTGTTGCTTGGCCATTTAAAAATTTCAGATTTGTGCAAACGTGTCCTGCACCTGATGATTCTCTAACAGTTATCTTCAGCTAATCAGTAGCAGGCAGGGTTTTGACTCCTTCTTCTGGTATCGGCTAAGCTTGCTTTGACCCTTGAAGAACTAAAAAAGAACAAGGTATGGGGTGAACTGTGAAATTTCATATGATCAAACGTGATCTGGACAAAATCCGTGGCATTTGAAAGGTCCTTTTAGATGTTCTGAAAAAAAATCAGGTACCTCCAAGCAAATAAAGATTCCATGAAGTTATCTAGTGATACTTTGAGCAAATGATATTTTTATCAGACCTCACACTAATCAATGACAACATCTGGAGCTTCTCAGCATGAGCAGCTTGACATTCTAATCCATCAAACAAGGCCTCGATTCAAAGAAAAGAATGGAAATTCTATTATTAGCTACCATGGGAATTAGAGTTGGACTTTGCTCAGGTATGTGCAAATGGTGCCCAGATAAGTTTGAACGGACGAAGCAATGATTAAAAAGTCTCACCTCGGGGCCCTTCTCACCTTCGGCCAGCTGCTTTATGTGAATGGCACATCCGCGTGTGTGCGTGTTCATACGTGTACGGGCATACATGCCCACCTGAATGTGTGTGTGAGTGTGATGGAAACAGTGACTCCTCTAATCTTTAAATTACCTCTGAAAAAGAGAGCGCTGACCTTTACACAGAAGTTATATAAAGTTCAATTTAACAAGCCTCTCCTCTATGATTTATTAACCTGAAATCTGAAGTGGAGCCCATTTCTTTACTGCTGTGCCACTTGGTTTGCTGCAAGAAGTCCTGGGCAGAGAGAAAAGTATCACCTGTGGAGAATTTCAAGAGTTTGCCACTTTTTCCAAGTTTGTATCGGTGTGCGTTACATGCTTTCTTTCTGTTTTGTCTCAGCTTTTCCCCAGATGAACATTAGCGCTTGTATATTAGCTCAAGTGGCAGCTCAAAAATGACTCAGGCATTGAAAAGCAATCATGAAAAGTGAGTCATGCTTATGTGCCGTATGTGTCAGTTCATTTCCCCTGCTTTGGTCTTTGGTTTTCTTTGGCTGCTGGTGTCATTTTATCCCTTCACCTCTTTACCCACTCCTCTCTTGTTAAAGAACCCTCCCATCCTCCTCCCTCATCCCTCTCACTGTACAGCTTGAGCTCAAAAGAGCAGGTTTGTTTTCTTAAGACGGGAAGAAAGGAGGGGCAGTCGTAGAGTCAAGTAAGATGGAGCGAGACAGGCTGAAAGGACAGAGGTAAACAATTGAGATGAGAGGGTGAATGACGAGAGGGAGAGAGAGAAAGACGGAGAAAAAAGGGAGGATGGGAGGAGGGAGATCTCCACAGAGCAGCCATGCGGTGTTTGAAGCAGGAAGCTGGCTAGACAACACAGGCAGCTTTATTCCACAGACACAATGAGCGAACGCCACAATGGGAGTCATGCCGAGAGCAGGCCTGCAATACACCGAGGCGCACACACGGGATTAAAGCGAGCACACACTTCAAGATCCACCCCATGAAAGGAAAGGGAGGGGATATATCTTACGCACAGACACCAACAGAGAAAATAGAACACAAAACGCTATCTACTGCGCCTCCTTTGATGGAGACATTTTTGAATAGTGTGATGTTTGCTCACCCTTTCATAATAGCTGTAGGTGCATTGTGTCTACCAAGCACCTTTTTGCTGTTTTGAGAGATGATCCCAGCATTAGGGTGAATGGAAGGGAGGAAAAAAAGGACAAGTGGGGGAGCAAACATCATAGGTGTGGAGCTGCTTAAACAAACCTCGTGTCCAAATCGGCTGTTTGTCATTCAGTGGAGATTTATTTATTTATATATATATATAAATATATATTTTTTTATCCTCCTTCCCTGAGTACACCTGGGCCTTGAAGCCACTCTCCTGCTCTGTGTTTCTAAAGCTGTCGAGACAAATTTGCATAGAAAAGCCGTTTGCATATCAAACAGCTGGGATGCAGAGCTCACATCATCTTTCATTGATTTACAGGGAGATGCATGTTGTGCTGACACGCTGGAGTGCATGTCCCCTTTACCTCCATCTGCCCTTTGTGGGCATATCTTAAACGATTACCAGCGGCTGTGGCGAGAGTGTGTGTTGTGCACGTGTATGTCTATTACGCCACAGTGCAACAATGTGTGCTCTTATGCGGCACACAATGTGTATGTGAATGCACAACAGCAGACCTTCACTACTTCTCCCCCCACAGACACACACACACACACACACACACACAGACACACACACACAGACACACACACTCCGGTCAGCCCTCTTCTTGACAGGGTGCAGTGTGGCTGCTAATAAGGGTATTCGTCACGCCAGCAGCTCGCCGTGACAGCGCTCTCCGACCGGCCGCCTCACAATTGTCCCTCAAATATGAACTTATCATTTAATTACAGTTGGGGAGGGACTTGATTGCCTTGTCAAGATGCAGGTTAGTTAAGAGGAGAGAGATCCTGGCGGGCGACGACCCCGCCGTCCTGACAAGCGCTCAGCTCATCATGGTATCATCTCAGCTTTATGTCCCGCCCCCCAATGAGAACTCATCCTGTGGCAGTTCTTTTCCTCCTGCTCTATGGTCCCCTTTAACCTCTTCCACTTCACTGCAATTGTTGTGTTTTTTAGATAGGGCTGGGGATTTTTAGCTTGAGATAGTAGGCAAGGCAAGGCAAGTTTATTTGTATAGCACAATTCAACACAAGGTAATTCAAAGTGCTTTACATACACATTAAAACAGCAAGACACAATTGAAAACAGTAAAAACAGTCAATTAAAACAGGGAAATAGAAATAAAAATATAAATAGGATAAAATAAGATACAGCAGGATAAAAAAAAAGAGATACAATAATAAAAAGCACAAGTCAAACATTGTGTAGTTAAAAAGTAAGGGCAGTAGAGTAGAGCAGATAAGTGTTAAAGTTAAGAGTACGCTGCAGTAAACTATAGTGTTTTTGGTCCTGATTTAAAGGAGTAGATGCAAAATAGAAATTGTGATGTACACAATTTCTATTTCTACTATCTGAAGGTTCATTTTAGATTTGCATAAAGTGGGCATGCCTGTAAGAGGGAGTCTGAGCCAGTGTTAAAGCTGAGGATGCTGGCGTCCCCAAGGAATCAAAGAGGTTAATCACATGTTTTTGAAATTATAACCTTGATACAACTTAGCAGTCTTTACTCCAAAGAGAAGTTGCCTCGAGGCGGTAAAGTGTATTTTCCACCGTACCTCTTGGCAGTTTCCTCACAAGGCACCAGAAAAACAACAACTCTCATTTCCACTAGTTTAGTAAAAAACTTGGGCTTTAAATTCAGAATCAGAAAGTCAGAGAGACGGAGAGGCCTGGACCTCTGGGATAACTTTACGTTACAAATACATCTAATGAAACACAAGCTAACGACTTAGGCGGTAACACATCCCCATTTGTTTTCAATTATGAATACAGTTTTGTATGAATTCAGGGTTATGCAGTTTGCTGGTGGGTAAGTGTCGGCTGTTTTGCATGTTGAAATCTCATTCCTTCGCTTGCCCTAAATTAGTCCAGTGTCTGAGGTAATGAAATCACTCACGACATTAGGAAGTAACTTGGCATTCCTTTTTATTTCCTGTGCACTGTTTAACAGTTCTCCTGGGGGAAACGGGCTCTTGCCAATGAAAGTTCCACCCTGGCATGAGCTGAGCCTTCACAAATGAAGACATATGTCACTAAGAGAGAGAGAGACTGGAGCAAAAAGGCCTGGAGAAGTTTTTAATCCGGCACATACCTCTCTGTTAACAAAAAGGCCTCATAAATTCAACCTTTCCAATGAGACACAAATGAAATTTGGAGCCTGAAGTTTTGGCCGTTTCTCTCCTGGATGATTGGAATGAATATGGGGTAGTTAAAGTTTAATATCCTATTATGTGTGTCTGTTTAACTTGCCTGGTTGCCTGGACTGTCAGGGATCTCTCTCTCTTTTCTTTCTTTGTCTCTCGCTCTCTGGGATTTTTCAATATTTTCCAGTGCGTTATGAGCGTTTGTAACTGCCCAAATATGCTTTTTCATTTGACACGTTGTGCCTCCAGAGTAAGATTTGTGTCATTTAGGAAGTTTGAGTCTGATGTGTCACACAAAAGCACATGATGTGTAAACCAGCTCAAAATGTGCAGCTTTGGACAGGCCCTTTCAATTGAAAGATGGAAAATATCATTCAATAAAGAGCAATCCATGTCAGAAATGGAATCTTATAATACGTATTTCAGGAGACAAACACAATAATAAAAATAATATTACATATTTGTGTATGATTTGTTTTTAAAGCAATGTGCTTCAAAAAATGAACAAAAAACACAATTTATAGAGCAAAAATGGTAAAATACTTAGTAGATGTTAAAAGTTACATGGCACAAAAGGAACTTTCAACATTATAAATGTTGAAAGTTCAAGAGTTTGGCTGGTTTGGCAACAAATGCAAAATCACCTTAAGTTTTAAGTCAAGGCCAGACAGCAGAAAAGCTCACAAATGCATACAATGTATGCTGGTGCAAGACAATAGAGTGCTTTAAAAGTGATGAATGAAAATCTGAAATCATCCAGATGCCAATGCAAAGAGGCTAAAATGGAGGCATTTGAATTAAAGCTGCAGTAGGCAGTTATTTTTTTTTTTTTTTTTTTTTTGTCTAAAAGACAGAAAAATGAATAAAACATCAACATGTCAATATCAGCACCAGAAAATGTAATAAAAATATCAGCTGTTGCATAAACGTGATATCACCATGAATGACAGTGTTTCTCATTAGATTTTTTTTTACATGTGTGCATTTGAATGTCAAAAAATTAAGACAAGGAAAGTAACACTGTGATCAAAAAGGAAGGTTTTGTATCAATCTTAACCAATGGAAAGACAGACAAGAAGCAGTTTGCTCTTACAGGTTTTCTCCACAGGTCACACTCTTATCACGCCTATCACCAGTAAAGAAGTAGTGCTGTCTCATTTCTTGAAATTAAGTTATAATTTTTTTTTCTTACCTGTCGCTTATCCTTTTCCCTGCCATGTGATAAACCTGGTAATGTGCTGAATGCACCATACACACATTCCACATCTGCATCATATTCTGATGTGACAAGCGTGGAGGAGTAATTGATTACATTAATAGCTAATTGCTGGCTCATAATTGGATCTGACTCAATTAAAAAACCTCTGGGTGATAGTAATGAAACAGGGCGCTGCGGCTGAGCGGGTGGTGGTGCGACCACGCTCACTGGTGAGAGAGAGGGGGGGGGGGGGGGGGATGGGGGGGGAGGGCTCTTGATACACCTGCAATGCTAAATCATAAGCGCCTCACTAGATAGAGGCTGGCCTGGGAATGCTTTGTGCTGTTTTTGCAATTCCTCAATGCGGATTTATATCTTTTGCTTTGGGAAAGGTTGTAATATTTCACCGGGTGTGCGGCAGTGGGAGTGCACACGCGAGGATTTGGAGTGGGGGGGTGTGGGAGGGTTTAGGTTGCTGGAATACGGTATCAGCATATATTGTAATTTCATTTTGATAAGGCCATGCTTATAGCCTGGTATGGCTCATCTTGAGCAGAGTGAAGCGGGTGTTATTTTACATATTCCCCGAGCTCAGGGACACTGAGGTGCCATCATTAGCAAGGCTGCGCTAAAAGGGGATAGGATCTGCAAATTAGGACAGTTGCTCAGCTAGAGTCGCTAGCACAACACACTGGGATGCAGTGATAACACAAACCTGGCTTCAAGTCAGTTTATTTCCTGAAATGCAGATTTGATGTGTGTTGATACTTGTCTATGTACGTGTTTAGTTGAGTTTGTATGCAAATAGGTACATATTAATATCCCTGTACAAGTATGTATCTTGTGTCTTAATCTAGTGTGTGCATTATGCATCTTTGTATCTTCTACTCTGCATGTGTGTGTGTGTGTGTGTGTGTGTGTGTGTGTTGCGTTCCCTACCTCCGCCGCCCTGTCAGAATTTCCTTTCAAAGCCGTCTGATCGGGTCGGGCCTCGTCAGCCTGTCACCGAGGCCTATTTCATTAGGGCTGCCGCTCTCCGTCCGTCCGCCCCGCCGAGCACAAGAGCTCAAACACATGCGCAAATTAAATCAACATCCAAACTCACTCCCATACACAAAGCAATTTAAATGATATTCATTAGAGCGATGACAAGTCCTGATGAGCCTTTCAGTACTGCAGAGAGGAGAGAGAGGGAGAGACTGAGAGACAGAGTGAGGAGATGAAGGACTCTTTTTTTCCGACCCATCAGCTCTTTGCCAACTCTGTATCATGGACACTCAGGTGTGGCGGCCATCAATGCGCTCCGCTTAAATAAAAGAAGAGATTAAAAAAACTATCCTTCGTGCAAAGAGTTTCCTTGTTCGTCTCAGATACGCTCACATGTCCAGTCCATCTCACTCCTTCTGAGCCTCTCAATTCATTCTGCAGTCTTTCTGTCTCTCAAGAGATTCAAGTGGTATTTTGCCTTAGTATACTCGGTTCTGGACCTCTAAATGTGTTTTCTAGTATTGGGTCAGGCCACTTTTTCAGCCTAACTCTGTTAACCAAAGTGTTTAAAACATGAGTCATATCATGTAAACAACGTGTCGTCACGTGTTTACAGTCTTCATGTGTCACAATGAGAACAGACTAGGTTGCAGTGAGGCTCGCCCAAGTGTAATATAAATAATATCAGCAGACTAAACAGGCTAACAAGCTAACAAGCACTAACTAGCTTGGAGCATGCACTGCAGAAAAACAAAAGCTGGGTGAACTCAAAATTTCAAGGCAACAAACTTCGATAAAATTTAAGTTGGACAATTAAACTAAATATTTTAAGTTTTTTTTTTTGAGTTTGCTCAACTCTGAATTTCTCTGGCACGATTGTAACGTCGCTATGAAATGTCAGCTTATGTTGTGACCACAATTTTGCGTTAGCATTGATATGCTATTGGCTACTCTTGTAGCTGTAACAAGCAGCACCGCTAGCATCAGTTAGCCGCTAGCATCAGTTAGCCACTAGCATCAGTTAGCTGCTAGCTTTCGCTAATGACCGAATTTCACAACAAAGATATAAGAGTTAGCAGAACTATTGTCCCCTGTTGTGAACCCCAACTTAAAGATATAAGTAACAACAACTCACAAAGAGCAGACAACTAGCTTCCTTTGTTGTGCTAACTTACATTATTGCCCTAAATGTCAGTAATTTATATTTCCAAGTTTTACCAAATTAAATCACTGTTTTAGGCCAAAAAATATAAGTTGGCTTTTTTGCAGTGTGGAGATGTCCGAATTATTTCTGCTTACAAACTTTTGATTGGCACAGTTTTTTTTCCAACCATGGAGACAGCTGTCAGTGAGCATGAGAACACACCAATTTTGAAAAAAAAAAATGGCAAAGTAGCATTTCATAGGTCTGGTGGTGTCTGATACCTTTAAATAGCGCTAGCGCTAGTAAGTACTAAGGCCAGCAGCTTGGCATATGTGGGATTCAGACCTAGTCAACAAGTACATGGGTATTTTTTAAAACAAGGTTTCGAAAATGCAGTTTCTGTGTCGAAGAGAGGACAAAAAGGCACAGAAAAAAAAAGTTTTTAACTGTAACTGTTTTAAATGTATGTGAGGACAAGGCGTGATGGAAAAAATAAACATAATGAACATAAACATTATGTGTGTTCATGGTAATGAGGGTACATGTATAACAGTGTGGTTTATTGTGGTTTTAACAGTTTATGGATAACAACGGCGCTCTATGGCACAGAGGAATAAGATATATCACACTTTAAATACACAGACAATATTTGTCAGTGGGATACATTCAGTGTTAGTTTTGGTCCTATCATGGGATTCGTTGACAATAACAAATAATATAGAATATTGCCGGCCCCATCCTTTAACATCTGTAAGCCATTTACTTTCCATCAAACACTTACAATAATTATTTTATGTACAGTTATAGCCATGGCGAGTCAACACTGTCAGCTGATTCTGATGTACGAAAACGTCACAGCCGTTTTCTCTCCCCCTCTATTATTTTCTCTGTCTTTTCAGGCACAAGCCAATTAATTCAGGCCTCTCCTCACAGCCCCTAATTAACCCCTTCAGGACTGAAATTATGCTTAACACTGGTGATTGAAGCCAAGCCTGAAATTACCCCTCCTGCTCAGTTGTAATGAAAAAATTCACGTCCTCAGTTTGAAGTGTGTCTATGTATGTATGTGTTTGTGCCCCTACACAGCTCTCGCCTTTTTGTGTTTGTGTCTGATACCTCTTGATTACCACTAGCCCTTTGTTAGAGCAGCATGTATGCGCTACCTCCCTTCTCTCATTAGCATGTGCATAAAAGACATGAGCTCTTTTTTACACACACACACACACACACACACACACTGTGGGTAGTATGCTATACATTGTGTGGCATATGTAATATGTTTCTGCTGCCATTAGTCGGCCTGCAGGCCCCACTGAGGGCCAATCGTCTTTTGTTCCTGTAGAGGCCAGCCACACACACACACACTGCCTCTGATGTTGTAATCAATTTGTGCCAGACGTGGTCTGGACGTGTGTGTTAATTAACGTTCTTGTGGGAGGAAATAATTTAACCGCGATAATGAGCTTGAAGAGGAGCAGTGAGAGGGGTGTGATCTCCGGGATATCAGGCAAACAGAATAGGGAGCCCCGTTACCCTACGTCTCCTGACTCCAGCAGGTCATGAAGAGCACATGACCTGCTGGAAAATGGCTAGGATCAATTTGTGTCAAATGTGTTAATAGGTAATATCTAAAAATGTTAAGATGAAAAGTAGACAACATGACATGAAACCTTACATCGTCCATAGCTGCTACTTCTAGCAGTTTTGTAAGATTTTCCAAAAAGCTCAAAATACTTTCAGAAGCATTTTTCTTTAAATTATGATAATAAATTGGTAAAATGCATTTTTGATTAATGCAGAAAATACATTTATCCAATTTAAGGGTTTACAAAATTATTTATTTAAAGCATCTATAAGGACTTTCAGTTTGTGTAGAGTTTGGCGGACCGAAGGGAAAAAAGCAAGTGTTTCCTGCAGCAGGGTCCAACTGTGATCTTATAAAAGCCTTTTTCATACACTTACAAAAGTGCCGTAACGAAGCTCTGCCATCATTTCGAGTTCGGAAATGTATACGGATTCTGCAATGGCGTAATATTGGCATCCATTCACACTGGAATCCGGCATTGCAGAACAAGGTGGGAGGAGACAGTCGCTGTGTAACAGAGCAGCAGCTGCGACTGAATTGTAAACAATGTTAGCGAAGAACTGCACGTACATACTCAAGCAATGTTGTTCTGCAATTTGCTAAACAATATTCGATTATTGTGGGACTCAAGTAAGAGGCGTGTTTCTGATGATACGGTCCACTTCCTTTGTTATTACCCACAAATAATGTACATCATTTTCCATCTTGCCAGCTCTGCAGCTTCACATTGATCCCGTCTCGAACAGTCTTGCCAATTTAACGCCTCTGTTGCTACCTCCAAAGGTGGTAGAGAGCAGGGATCACTTGGTCCCTCCATTATGCCTCTGGCACGTTCAAAATCAAGGCGAAATGTCACAGAGGCGTAAATATTGTGGCTTGAAACCGCAGTCTGAAAGGAGCTAAAGAGACTGTCGATGGTGGGCTGGAGTCCAGCTGATGGAGGTTCTGAAGAAACTACATGATTTTGTCTGATTTTGTTGGTTTCTGACCTGATGGCGTCATGAAAGGCATTAAGAATAACTACTGTGTATAAAAATTACCTCTCAAATATCAGGACATAGGAGTGAAATTATTGCTGCCATTATACATTCAACCACTGCACAGTGTCAAACTGTTCATGTGTTAATGTGTTTTAGTCTTTTTGGTCACTTAATGTCCTTTTTTTTGTCATTTTGTGAGTTTTTTTGTCATTTTGTGTGTTTTTTCATAATTTTGTGGTCAATCTGTGTCTTTTTTTGTCATTTTGTTTCTTTTTTTGGACATTTTGTGTCTTTTCTTTGTCATTTTGTGTCTTTTTTGGTCATTTTGTTTCTTTTTTGGGTCATTTTGTGTCTTTTTTGGTCATTTTGTGTCTTTTTTGGTCAATTTGTGTCTTTTCTTTGGTCAATTTGTGTCTTTTTTGGGTGATCTGAACCGTGCGTGTGAGATTGTGTTCAGTGAGCGGGGGTCACGGACAACATGCATGTTATATTCGGGGTCGCGACTCAAAAAGGTTGAGAACTACTGGCCTGAGCCATTATGGGACCAGTTGCTTGCCCCAGCTGGACTCCACACAGGTCTCCTACGGGTTGACTTTGAGTAGTAGTAGTGGTAGTTTTTAATGGCTTCAGTGACTGGAGGCATAGAGAGTTGCAAGTCTCAAACCTATAAAACCAAGCTTCGAAAAGTCTGCTCAGAAACTTGGGGATGACTTCACTGACAGTTGATAGCAATTACACAGTAAAGTACAATAATAATGCCATCCAGACTCCAACAATAGCTCAGGCCTTAGAGTTGGTAGAATGAATAGTTACTGTTACGCTCAGCAACATATTCCTCACAAAATGCTGTACACAGCTAAATTGTACATTGCAGTCATTTGACCTTTCCTCTCTATCGCTTAAAATGTGCAAAATGAAGTGATTTCATAGCATAAGCAAACAGGGTTTCTCTCATAAGATATATCCATCTAGATTTTATAGATGATGGTAAACACATTGTGCTATAATTTGAAGGCAATATTTAGAGTTTATCATTGATCTCTTACCATCAGTGTTTGAGGGAAGGAATAAAATGACCCATGTGGTTGTATGGTTTGGAGCAGCTGTTCTCAACCTTGGGGTCAGGACCCCAATTGGGGTCGCGAGATGATTTCTGTGGGTCGGCAAATCATTTTGGAAGTCAGCTCTGTCTCCACTGTGTTAAAGTGTTCATGTGTTAATGTGTTTTAGTCTTTTTGGTCACTTAATGTCTTTTTTTGGTCATTTTGTTTTGGTTTTTTTTAGTAATTTTGTGTCTTTTTTGGTCATTTTGTGTCTTTTTTTGGTCATTTTGTTTCCTTTTTTGGTCATTTTGTGCCTTTTTTGGTCATTTTGTGCCTTTTTTGGTCATTTTGTGTCTTTGTTTTGTCATTTTGTGTCTTTTTTTGTCATTTTGTGTCTTTTTGGTAATTTTGTGTCTTTTTTTGGTCATTTTGTGTCTTTTTTGGTCATTTTGTGTCTTTTTTTAGTCATTTTGTGTCTTTTTTGGTCATTTTGTTTCCTTTTTTTGGTCATTTTGTTTCTTTTTTGGGTGATCTGAACTGTGCGTGTGAGATTCTGTTCAGTGAGTGGGGGTCGCGGACAACATGCATGTTAAATTGGGGGTCGCGACTCAAAAAGGTTGAGAACTACTGGTTTGGAGGACTTATTGTATTATTGTGTTAAGCTTTAACTTGAAGATCACATTTTCAGAAAGTACTTTCTACTATTTGCCAAATCATCACTGATGAACCTTGGTACTACATGAATCACACACACACACACACACACACACGCACGCACACACACACACACACACACACACAGACTTCATGTAGTATATGTGGACCTTATCTGATGAGTACCATAGCAAACCATTCCAAGAACAACAGCACTGGTACATCCTCTGCATTGTTCTTGTAGGACTTGGGACAGATAGCATCTCCAAAGAAGAGAATAGATTATGTTTGTTAATGGATACGCTCTGAACTCGCTTACCTGCAATCCTTCCTCACTCAGGAGAGATCTATTCCTGTATTCCTGATTACATATCCGCAGATGAAGTGCCACAGATCTCTGCATCTAAGTGTTGTATAACATTCATATTAGTTATTTACTGGCACATGCACATCAATTGCAAAGAAGCAGTCATTGGCAATGAATATAAAATAAAAAATGAGAATCAAAGAATTTATGAAAAGTAATGAATATATGAATATACACACACACACACACACACACACACACACACACACCCTTATATCTATTGTATTTGTGTGCATTATGTGTGCATGACAATGAATTGCACATTATAAAAGCCAATAATTGTGTTTGTCTTCATATTGTTATACCTTGCATCTCAATCCATCTGTTCAAAAAATTCATGAGTGGGAGTAAATAATAGAAACACAGTCGATAAAGGTGCAGTGCAATTGAAATTATGCTGTAAAATGTTACCTTGTTTTAATATAAAACATGGATTATTTGATGAAACACACTTTATTTGATGATGTTAGCACCACTATTCAGGCCTTAACTTATTAATAACTTAACAACAGGAAAACGATCAGGGTTTGAGTTTTACCTACAAAAGTTAATTAAAAATATATATATTTACTTTAAATCTAAATAGAAATAGAAAACATTGCAGTCAACCTCTTAATCATTCTTTCCCACTATGTTGGCCATTTATCACTTAAAGCTCTAACAAATTAAAATGTATTCTAACAATGAAAAAAATAGTACATTTAATGTAAAAGGAATCATTTGTAGTGACAAACTCATGGAAAGTAATCACCTAGCTAACATTTTAGCATCTTTTTGCACACTGTTTTGCATCTTTTACGCTTGCTGTTTAGCATATTTTAGCTAACTACTGTTTTGGTTCACTCTCACCATTCTTCATGTACCCAGACACAGCGGGCAGCTGTTTTCAGCCAACTTTCAACTTTCCTGAACCAGCACCAATGCAAAAACACTAAGTGGTAAACATAGTGAAGCATTTAGCTCCTAGACAGCCAGACATTTCTCTCAGGGAGTTGGTGGAGAACAAAACAGAGTTAAAAAGAGAAAGAAACAAACTTTTTTTTTTTTCCAGAAATTTTATTGAGTAGGATAAACCCCTTGAGAGGAATCCTCTCGTTTTCGAGGGGGTCCTAAAGTACATTATAAAAAAAAACACTCAACAATTTACAGACATACAACAACAAAGACAACAGACATCAATACAAACATAACAAACAAAAAATGAACACAAGAATGAACACAAGAATGGACACAACCTCTCAATGGCCACAAGTTGGCCATAACATTAGCCTAGTAAAACTGAAAGAAGTAACATAATATTATTGTAAATTGAAATTGCATTTTTTTTAAATAAAAAAAAATAAAAATAAAAAATAAAATATTGTTGAATTTGTCAAGCCCCAAATATCACTGCAAATTAATGTAACCATTGCTCAGTCAATCAGAAACTGTTCAGGCCAAAGTTTGGCACATATGAACAGTTATTATTATGTGTGCATATGTAGTTTTTAATATTGTCAAGTACACACAGAAATATCAAAACACATTTCACAGATGACATGAAAAAAACAACATATTTCATTCACAAGCAAATCCTGTCATACACATCATACACTACTCAGAATTCCTGGAGACATACATTGGGATGTATACAGTACATTCAGTCATTGAATCTCAACCACACACACAAGCACACACACCACATTCAGCATGCATCTTCTCAAGTGTTTGTGTGTCAGAGCGTGTGACTGGGATTCTATTTGTGTCGGTGAAGTGGCTGAGCTGTGTTTGTAGCGTTTAGAGGAAATTACCCCGCAAGCGTTGCCTCGGCCACAGTAGATAGCGGGTCGCCTCTCTAGGCTGCATGGCATATTGATTTCTTGTTGTGAGGAGTGCTGTTCAAGCCCCATTTAAGATTTCCATCCAGCCCACAGCCCTGAGTACGGCAGCCAGCCGTAAATTAGGGAAATTGCACATTCATCACATGCGTTATTTTAAGATACTTTGGAAACGTGTGGGGCCGGAGAAGATGTACGGTGTTGCAGGTAACAAACACACAGAATGACTGACTGACTCTTCATTAAAGCAGGGGCGTAGGCATTAAAATTCATATCACAGCATACTTTGAAACATGGTAGTTAGCGTGAGACATGCATTGTCATCTCAGGGACGTGCAGCACAAGAACATCACTAGAATGAATAAAAGGAGGCTAAGCTTCCGAAAAGTTCACAAGTTTTGAAGATTATTTTCCAAAACATGGTAGAAGCAATTGATATTAACCCTCTATGTATGACGTTGCCATATGGCAACAAACCCATTTTAAGCCTTCTACATAAAGACAATACATCCCCAGTTATGATGCAATGAATTAAAAGAGAGGCGGTATCTAATTATACCAATAGCCAACCAATTACTCATGATATGGCACAAAAATTTGAATGAAATTATGAAAAATGTATTTTTAAACAGTTTTTACTTTCAAATGAGATGCATCTCATGCATGCATTCAGGCTACTGGGGATTGTTCAGACTATAACATGAGTTTTTAAATAAATGCTAATACAATTTTAAACAAAACTCTCTTGTTTTCATTACTTTCCACTATCGTACAGTGTTGCCGTATGGCAACGAACCCTAAAAACTACTAAAAACATATATTTTTTTGAAAATATCTCTTGATTATGTTTACTTGGTCTATTTTAAGACAAAAAAACACCCAAAACATTTTTTTACCAACTGGGATCATAATGCGTACCATAGAGGGTTAAGTAATAATTTGTACATAAGCTCTCTTCAAGCTTGATTTATATGAAGAAGGAATTCAATGGAAACTCATGGACATACAGTGGCAAGAAAAATTATGCGAACCCTCTGAAATTACCTACCTATTGGTTTTCTGCATTAATTTGCCATAAAATGTGATCTGATCTGCATCCCAGTCCCAAGTCTAGACGAACACAATGTGCTTGACCTAATACCATGCAAACAGTTATAAGATTTCATGTTTTTATTGAACACATACATCAAACATTCAAATTGATGGTGGAAAAAGTAAGTGATCCCTTGATTTAATAATTGGTCGAACCTCCTTTGGCAGCAATAACCTCAACCAAGATAGCTGCTGATCAGACCTGCACAACGTTCAGGAGGAATTTTGGGCCATTCTTGCTTTCAGAACTGCTTCAGCTCAGACATATGGATAGGATGTCTGGTGTGAACGGCTCTCTGGAGGTCTGGGCTCTGACTGGACCGCTCCAAAAGGCAGATTTACTTTTTTTAAAATTTTATTTTATTTATACAAAGTTTTGGCACATATATATACAGACACATACAGTACAAGAAACATAGAAAAAACCCAACAGAGAAAAAAAATTATAAAATAAAAGTAAACAAACAGATAAAACAAAACAGAAGCAACAGACAGCCAGCCACCACTTAATCATTAACGTAAAAAGAAAATGTGCACAAAAACATGTCGGTCCAACAAAATGCCCCCAATTGTCCGCTCATATAAAAAGGGCCAGAGATTGAATCCAGGAGGCCCGAGCCAGAGGGGAACATCAAAGTCTCATAACCCGGATACATATCAAGAAAAAAAATATATATATATATTTATATACATAGATTTACTTTTTTGAAGTCATTCTCTTGTAGTTAGTTTGATATTTAAGGTCATTGTCCTGCTGCATCACCCAACTTCTACTGATCTTCAGCAGGCAGACAGACACCCTGACATTAACCTCTAGAATACCTGATAAAATTAGGAATACATTTTCCCCTCAATGATAGTAAGCAGTCCAGGCCCTGAGGCAGCAAATCAGCCCCAAGTCACGATGCTCCTCCATCATACTTCACTGTTGGGATGATGTTCTCTTATTGGAATGCAGCGCTGTTTTTACACCATACCTAGTGCTGCGTGTTCTTCATGAACAACTCAGCCTTAGTTCCATCAGTCCACAAAACATTTCCCCAGTAGTGTTGTTGAGCGTCAAGGTGCTCTTTGGCAAACTTCAGGCATGCAGTGATGCTTTTTTGTAAAGCTGCGGCCTCCTCCCTGGTGTCCTGCCATGGACGCCATGCCTGTTAAATCAAAGTGTGTGGTAGCCTCATGACTAGAGATTAACCAGCTCCAATGACTCCTTCAAGTCTTTACTTGTTACTCTGTAGTTTTTACCTCACTGAGCTTTCTGTGTTGGGCCTTTGGAGTCAACACGGCTGGGCACCCGTGGGTAGGGCAACAATTCTTGATCGCAGGTCTTCGGAGATCTCTTTTTTTGCAAGGCATGGTTCACATGAGCAGGTGTTTCTTGTGAATAGCAATCTCAAAAAGTTTGAGCATTTTTTACAGGTCAAAGTATCTCTCCACCTCACTCACATCTCATTTCTTTGTAAGGACTCCAAGTTTGCTAATTCCTGACTCCAACTAGCTCTAATGGAGTCATTAGCCAAAGGGTTCACTTACTTCTTCCACCATCACTTTTGATGTTTAATGGATATGTTCAATAAAGATATGGAATATTATAATTGTTTGTGTGGTATTGGGTTAAGCACGTTGTGTTTGTCTATAATTGGGACTTTGATGCAAATAAGATCACATTTTATGACAAATTAATGCAGAAAACTAGAATTGCACTTTAGTTGGAGTGATTCAAACAAAACATGAACATTGGTTCGGCCTACATTATTTATATCACTACTATATACTATATATGTGACAAATATAGTGACATAGAGTGACAATACTATAAGTTGCACTACTAATGTCCAAAGTAAGGTTTATCAACCATCAGTTGTAATTTTTAACCCCACTAGTTGGCGTTCTTGGTTTAAAGAAAAAGGCTCAAGAAGTGGCAATTCAGTGCGATTTTAGCCCTTTGTTGAATAGGGAGTACCATCCGATTGGTTCAGAATATAAAGAAAATGATTCATGAAGCTTCACTTGCCCATCACATAATATCATGTAGTATCATATAGCATGTATGATTTATTTTAATTTTGCTGTGTTTGCAGAGTTTGGGGGCATAAACCTTTTGGCACAAAGCTATAAAAATAGTGGACATTGTAGGCAAAAAAAAGGCACATTAAGGCGAAACACAACGACAAGGCGATGAGAGTGACTCTGAGGTTGGCTTTGACGTCCATTGAGCCGAGGGGAGGGGCAAAGTTTAGATAGAAGTGCCAATTACTGCATAGACAAAAGGAAACAGGATGCCAAAGGTAACAAAAATGTCCCTTCCAGCGCCTCCAAACCTCAGTAATTAACACATTATATCTTGGTTGTTTAATCAAATTAAAAAGAGAAAAAAGAGTTTTACATGGGATTATGCTGGACTATTTCCTTGATGGGAGCAGTTGCTTCCTGAAGTCTTTGCTGGTTACTTAGCAACCTTACAGTGATGTCACAACATCTCTGGCCCAACAAATTGTCCAACATGTAACCCTTTAACAAAACCACAACCTGTCATCTTCACTTGTATTTTTTAATTATCCCTATATTTCTCAAATATGAAGCATCAAGCAAGTAACACATCATTCTTTGGCTTAATTTGTGAGCCTAAATGTTCTCTGAAAATAATTGAAAACAACACATCTCATATGAATATTATCTCCCTGTTGATATTTAAAATAATTTTATTTACAGGCCAATGGAATGATAAGGATACTGGTAGATCTACTACTAGTCTCAATGAAACTATAACTAGACTTAATATTATAAAAGACAGCATACCATATCTGCATATGTGTGTAAATAATATATATTTTGTTATTTTGGTTCTTCCTCTAGTAGGTACTAAAAAGAAGATCCAGAGTATGAAACTTAAAGTTAACCCTTGTAAGGACTCGTTAAATATTTTATTAAAAAAGCAAGTAAATGTCATGATTCTACCTTCCAGCTGCTTCTGATGTATGACTTTGATGTGCAACTTCCCAGTCTCTTGGCACACTTCCCATAGTCTTCTTAAGGAATCTAGCCCAAGAACCAGCTCAGACAGAATTTACATATGCCATTCCTATGATCTGAGACTTCAGTGGTTGTACAAATGAATAACTCTTTCCCAAAGCAAGACATTAGTGAATCAAGGCCTTGGTAATGTAACCAAGAAGATTTGCTCTGGTGAATTAATGACTAAGAGACTTGAAGACAGAGAATCAGAGAGCGATCTTTTGGTCTCACAGAACGAATCTTTGATGTTTTACATCTGCATGAGTTCAATTTGGTCTGTTACTGTAGTGCAAATCCTCATGCTGTGTTCACTTCATGCACGGAAAGAGGGGAAAGGTTGTTTAGTCACTATATGTTGGACAAATTTGCCCACACACAAAATTTTTGTGTTCTAAGGTTCTTACTCTCCTGTTAAATTAACCTGAAGATTAGTGGGAAAATATGATTGAGACTTAAATTTTCCATAACTTGAACACGCCCGACAGCTATAGTGGAATGGTTGCAGCCTGTACTGACAAACTTCTGCAATTCAAGATGCCAAGTTGGGGAAATAAGTGACCACAAAGCACTTCCATGTGTTGTACTTGTAATTATCACTAACAGGCTTACATAAACTCTTTCCCCAAATTGACAGCTTGTATTTATGGAATTTTGGATCTGATTTAACATAGCAACATCACCCATATCTCCATATAATTAGCTATGCCATAAGTATATCACCAGAAAACTCTTAGTGAGGCCGCCTACAAATTTACGTCAATATTCTTGTCTGGTTTTGTTTGACTGAGAGAGCAGAGTACGAGGTTGTTAGGTCCATGCTTAGATACATCGTACTACATGTGAATTTTAGGGGAATAATGACTTTAAGTAACAAGGGAAAAAAAAGACAAAACACATGCAGTAAAAAGTGTCTGAAAATCAATCTGAATCGTTTCAGGTCAGTGAGTAGACTGGTTGGATCTGACAATGCTGAAGTAAGCCAAGCTCCCCTTTTAAAGCATCTAGCAGATATTTGTTAGGAAGTCATCTTTGAGTTGAAACCCCAGTCAATCAATATCAACTGAGTAAACAGGGAAGCTGAAGCTTTGCATTTTCCTTACTGTTATACAGAATAAAGCCTCAATAAAGTAAGTCAGGCTGTCAAAATATTAAGTTTTCACCATTCAAGTGTGATTGTGATCTTTGCTGTAAAACTATGCACACAGAATATTGATGTTCTTTCTCACAGGCCCAACAATTGTGTTTTTATGCAACCTGTCTTATGAGTCGTACTGTATGAACTGTACAAACAGAAATAAGCCGAAGAGTCATAAGCCCTGAAAATGTACTTTCTCAGCCAGCTTCATATTCTGACTGATTGAATCCTATATGAACAAAAATGCCTGTCAAAGTCACAATGGATTTGAGAGAGTGAGAGAGTTTATAATGTTTTTTGTCCATGCTCTTCTCGCTCGTTTTTATATATATATTATAGCAGGGCTATACCCACACAGTCCAGTTAAATCTTAATGAATAAAAACTTTGGGTACTTATTTCTTTAACTTTGATTGTTTTTCACTTAGTTATGTTTATTTATGGTTCAAATAATTATTCAAAGTTACATAACAATTTTAGCCAAAAAACAACTTCAAAATAATTTTGATTCTTCACTGAATTGTAATAGGGAGAATGAGGCTTATGGTAAAAAAATATTTTTTGGTTTTCCCTCTGATGGCCTCTGGCTGTTCTGCCTCAACTATCAGTTTCCTGAACCTTAACGAAAGCTTACAGCTAAATGCTGCTGACTGTAGCTGCTGTCAGCTAGTTAGCTCGTTTAACCATGCTAGCCAGGCCTTGGAGTCCATAGCAATGGAGACATGTTGGTGTTTACACTGCTAGCACAGCAGCTTTGGACCAGGTGGAGGAGGAGGCATTCAGAGAGCCAATATCATGTCTGAACCCGGTTTACCAGCCTCCAAGAACATCACGGCAGAGGGGAAGAGACCAAATAGGACACTGAGGAAGCTAAGAAACAAAAAGGAGAGAGTGAAAGATCAAGAGGCTACTAGGCAAGAGTTAATATTTGGACTGGCTTTTAGAGAGCTTTGCAAAAAAGAAAAAGTTGTAAGACAGACACCGAGCTGGCCTTCTTGCTGTTTGACTAGTAACTAACATTAGCTGGCTTGTTATTGTGTTGCTGCACTTGCTCGATGTTAGCTATGATAGCAAAGTTGTTGAGTAGTTTTTGATCATAAAGAAATGCTTTCAAACAGCCATTTACATTTAGGACAACAATGTAGAAGTAAATTGCACTCTTAAACTGAAAGGGCTCTAAATCTAAAAAAATATCAATGTTTTAAACCAAGTTTTCAGAGGCCACCAGTCATACTAACTGGCTCAATAAGGTAGTTTGGTGCTGCAGTGCTTTGGGCTTAATGCTAATGCCAGCATGCTAATGTGCTGACAATGAATATTAGTTTTGCAGGCGTTTGGTCATAAACCAAACTATGGAACAAACTGAAATTTTGATCTGATAACAGTTATGAAAAGTAAAGGGATCACAAGTTACTAAAATCCATACTGAAGGGGACATAAATATCTGTCATTTGGCTAAAAACAAACTGACATTTCTTTGAAAAATAAAAAAAATATTTATTTTAGTTGGGGCTTCCTCTGAAAAACTGCCATTGGTTGGAGTACACTGTAAAAAATGTTTGTAGAAATTACAGTAAAACACTGTCAAATTGCATCAGGTTGTAAAATTAAACATTGTATATCACTGTAGTAGACACTTTTAATTACCGTAAATCAAAGAATAGCATAAAACTTTGAATTCTACTGTCATAAACTGTAGAAAACACATGTCACAATTTCATGTACAATTTATGGAGAAATGCCATGATGACACAACACATTACATAAGCTCACTGTATTTTTTACGGTGAAGTTCTGGCAACTACAGCTGCTGGTATTTTACCGTAAATTAAACAGATTTTTTTTTTTTTTTTTTTACAGTGTATTACCAATAAGAACTACATCATGTTTAATAGGAAATACATATTATGATGGGTAAAGCAACTACCGAGTCTGCCAATGGGTCGCAATGTGGCTGTGTGACTGTGTGTGCAAGTGAAAGCAAGAACAGGAGAGAGAAGAAAGGGGAACAGAAAAAGAAATCAAGAGAAAGTGAGATGGACAGGGCGCTCTCCCTGTGTGTCTTTGTGTAAGGAGTGTGCTTGCTTGTACCCTGGCTTTATTTGTGTTATGCCGTGTGATTCCATTGTGAGGAGTAGATCCACTGAGCTTGTATTCCCACCCTCCCACCAGCCCCCTGTTTTAGATAAAGCTATCTGGATCTGCAGCACACCTTCCTCAAATGCATGCGAGCAGCTTACTGTTGTGGAGGCTCTCTCTATGTTCCTGGGGGATTGTGACGGTTGCATTGTGTGGGCTACAATGAGGGTGTGGTATGTTGGCACATAGCACCATCTCCAAAACCACTATTAAGATGTTAATGTTCACTGGCATAGCCGGCTTCAGGCAATGCAGCCCTTTTACATCACAGAGAGCCTACCTCGTCTATTCTGTGTACTGTGTAAAATGTACACAGTACACAGAATAGACCAGCCATGTTTAATTGCTATGCATTTTTCTGACATCAAGGAGAAAGATATGCAAGCTATTGGTTATTTGTGTTTTCTTTTCATTTCTTCAAATAGTGAAACAGTCATTTCAGTACATCCAGGCAGTGCTTGTGCTAAATGCTAACCTAAGAAAGCTAAATATGCTTGCTAACAATGCTAAAGCAATGTTGTTCAGCAGTTTTAGAGTTTACCATTTAAACCATTTCAGGTTAGCATGCTGTTATTTGCTAATAAGCATTCTACAGTAGGAACTTTGGGTATGTGGGTAAGTGCTAATGCTAATGTTTGTTATTGTTTTCGCACCTCGTAGCTCTTACGGTGGATTCACAAGGTGACCAAGGAATTTATTTTTATTTTCACGGAGAAACAATTTTAAATAAATCTTGTGAACTATCAGTTGAAGAGTCGACTGTCATTCAGCCAGGAATACTACTAAACATACATTCAAACCACAAAAACAATATAGAGCATGTATGTTATGCAGTAAACCAGTAATTTATTAACTTTATGCAAAAAGCAGTTCGTGTTTTTGACAAGGTACCGAGGTAACTCAGATATACGTAAATCGCCTTCAAAATAAAAGCACTGCGGTTGTATTGATTTCTAATTTCTGGGTAACCTCACAAGGGCCGGACAAGGACAGCCAACGGGCCGGATGTGGCCCACGGGCCGTCCAATGGCCAGGTCTGATTTAAACCATTTCAGGTTAGCATGCTGTTATTTGCTAATGAGCATTCTACAGTAAGATCCTTGGGTATGTGTACAAAATGTCCATATGACGGAAAGTTTTGAGATGTTAAGTTGTTGATTTCAATCTGGATAACAGTGGTGGACCGACCTATGGACCACAAAGAAGTGATGTCCAAATGATGCTTCATGAATCATGAGTTGTTTTCTTTTACCCTTCTAGATGGCCCTCTTGGTTTAAAGAAAAAGGCTAAAGGAATGGCAATTCAGTGTGCTTTGAACCGTTTATTAAACAGAAAACCCCATCTAGTGGTTGCAGAAGATGAAGAAAATTGTCTTTATTTAGTCTTATTAGCACAATGTGGCATGATGTATGAGCTGTTAGCAGATTTGCTCTCCTTCTGTCCCCAGTGGTCATTTTGAATTATACTCTGGAATATGTATTATTAATGCTCACTTGCTGTTACCACCAGTAATCACATTGTTGTCAAATCAGCTAGGACTGAGACCTTTAACCAGATTTCCCCTTTTTGAGATGTTCTGGTTTAAGTCATCATGATCTAGAAAAATTGTGCACGATAGTTGTGTTTAAGTGAAATTAACTGAAATTGTAAGGCTGATTTAAAAAAAACATTTTTTAAAACTGGCCTCAGGTTGTTTGGTGTCTGTAGGGCAACATTTACTCATCATTTTTATTTCACTGCCTGTTACTAACGGCATGCATGTTATGATTGCATTGAGATACATAGCAAGTGCATGAATGTGAGTGTGTTTCCCTGTGTGGTCTGTGTGTGCAGATCTCAGTGGTGCTACCCATTGTCTCCTGCATGCTAGTTTTGAACCTTAATAAGCCCTTGCCTCTGCTTGCCGGATGTGAAGGCAGAGAGAGAGAGAAAAGGGCTTTCTTACACTTCAATTTCACGCATATTTTCTTTGAGGCTAATGAGAGCCTTAAATACGGTGCCAGACTTCAGGCTGCGCTGTTGAAGGCTGACATTTTCACACACAGTGGCACCTTGTCACTGCGGATGAAGTCCTTCTACCTGGCTGCTGAGAGGTGTGTGTGTGTGTGTGTGTGTGTGTGTGTGTTTGGCCTTTTGTGCATCTGTGTGCAGAATTGTGTGAAGAAAAAAATACGAATTTAGTGTCCTAGTGAGTACAATTCATTGTTGCTGTGTTTGTGTACTTGCCCATGCATGTGTTTTTTTTTCAGCATGGTATATTAAATGGCAGAACAGAACAGGGAAAGTGATGTAGTTCACGAACACACGGAGCTGTCTCACTTTGATATATTATGTGTGCTCTGTGTATGTTTATGTAATGCACTTGTGTGTTTGTCTGAAAAGATTTGTGCGTATGTTGTTGATGTATGGTGCTTATTCTTCAACATTTATTTCTCCAGCCAATACCTACCTCTGTGTTCTCATCCCCTTATCTGTACTAACATATACTGATTCACATGTAGATCTTTGGATGGCTCCTCTGCTTCACGTTTATGAATAGATGCATCTGGTGGTAGCTAGCAAATTTTCCTTCAAGAGTTATGGATATAAGAATAAGTCACAGGTGAGTTAAGAGGAGGCTGAGGGAGCATTTTCTCCTGTTGCTGTACCTGCATTATGAATCATATTCAAGTAAAAGTACAAAATGTACCAGAACTAAAAGTACTCATTATGCAGAATGACCCATTCCAGAATAATATATAAAACTGCATTATAATTATTGATGCATTCATTTGTTCATCACTGTAATGTTGCAGCTGGTAATGGTGGAGCTCATTTAAATTGCTGTATATACTGCCAGTAATCTTAATAATACACTATGATTTTTTGATTATATTTTGTTTTAATAAACTGAATCTGAAAAGTAACTAAAGCTGTAAAATAAAAAAAAGGTACAAAAGTATAATATTTTCACCGAGATGAAGAGGAGTAGATGTTTTATATAGCAGTAAATGGAAATAATCAAGTTCAAGTAACTTAAAATTGTAAAAGTAAAGCAGCTGAGTCAATGTACAGCAGTTTTTCAGGTATGCATTACATTTTTTCAATGATTAAGACATTTTGTTGAACAAATGGCATTTAAAAAGCATCATAATATCTATACTATCATAACTGAACTTTTGAACTTGTTTATCAAAACATTTTTCCCCTGCAGATGTCCGGGGATGTCCTCAAAATGTTAGAAAGTCCCTGGACACCGCCGGTAGATCTCTTCCCCTGTACAAATTAACTCTTTGTTCCATCTCCTTAATCTTTATTTTACTGTTGTGCATCACATATTATCAAATTGATAGTGATACAATTCCTATTTAATCACTGCTCCGGACAGGGAAAATTATGAATAAATAAACACTTGAAAGAACCCGCTCATCTTGTCAGCATTGTTGTCATCTCCCATGAAGCCTAAACAAATATGTCTGCCAGGTGTCTTACCTCACGCAGATTTGTCAAAAAATGGACGTTGGAGGTAATTATAGAGCTGGAGATATGGAAGGGAAACTTTGTGTGTGTGTGTCTTTATACTTCCGTATCCCGTGTGGAAAGAGAAAGACAGCGACTATGGAGCTCAGTTGCTTTTTGGCTGTTTGATTGCTCCACTGCCCCCTTATAATGATGAAACAACTTTTTGTCATTTGATTTGTTTACTGTTTTTGAGGCCTTTTGTTGCCGTCTGTTATATATATGCAGTATATGCCGAAGTCTAAGCCACCAGGACAACAGTAGAGGCTAGTGGGAAAGCCCAACAATGATGGTGTCTGTTTGCATGTCTGGGTGTGTGTGTGTGTGTGTGTGTGTGTGTGTGTGTGTGTGTGTGTGTGTTTGTCTCCCACACGGCCTTGCTGCTGCCACTCACTGTAAACTAGTATGCAGCTCGTCACAGACAGACGTTGACACACTCCCAGTCTAATGTGCTCATTAGGGACTGCACAGCACACACATAATTGATAGCCATGACACACACGATGCATACACACATTATTGCAAAAAACAGTTTCCTTTTTTTAATGCTGCAGTAGAAAACAAGGTTATATGAAGTCATATAATGGGGGTTCATTGTCAAGAACAACAACAACAGAAAACGAAAGAACGAAATGAAAAAGACTAACGGCACAGAATGCATTACAGTATCTGTGCTGTTTACATGCCGATATTTTACACATAAGGATTTTTTTTTTTATTTCTCTACCCTGGCAGCTGTCAGTTACTTCAGCAAATTAACTGCCAAAAATGTAGCAGAACTTGTCACTCAAGAGGTTAGTGTAACCATGGTTACCTTTCATATCCCAAAAAGATAAAGCTGCAGTGTGGAATCATGGCAGAGTAATTAGACAAAACAAAAAATAGGACCAATCGAAAAGGCATTCAACAATATGAAACAACCAAGAGTGCTTATAAATAACAGTTTACATGTGAAATATCTTTATAAAGTAACATCTTTTTGTACAACCTTTAATATCTTTTAAGTGTTCATACAGCGGCACATGTAGAGTAGTGTCTGGTAAAAAGAGTCTTTAACCCTTTGAGCACGAGTTGGGAATAAAAAGATTCACCTGTTGTCATCCTTTTGCTACCTATCTTTTTTTTTCGTATCCTTTGATTAAATAACACATTTATAAAACTATTGTGCAAAACAATTTAATTTATGTCTTCATATACTGTGCACCAGCAGATCGTCATAATCCTTTTAAATTAAAAAATATAGAAATTATGCATAATTTAGACAGGAATTAGTTAATATGTTTTTATATACATATTTTACACAGACCTGAATTAATATAGGTCCCTGATCGACCAAAGTAAAAGACTTCAGATTTTTTTTTTATTTTCTTTCTTACCACATCGCTACAATGCTTATGTCAAGTCCTGTGAACATGTCTCCAACAAATATTAAGCCCAAGATGAAAACCTTGCAGAGAATAGAGAGTATCCTTTTAAAAATGCTTTCATGTCTAGGATTAGACTCAACATACTGTATGTCTGGGAAGCAGGCGTTGCAGACACAATGCACGCATTGTCCGTCTAATGCTCACAATAGCTTCAATAATTCACAATCTCAAATCTTGAGTCATTAATGTTTGGATCTTAGGTGTAGAAGTGCTTTGACGTACTCAGAGGGTTAAATATTAAATGCTGACTCCAGCCCAAAAAAACGAAAGAAAAAAAAAGAGCGAGCAGGAGAGTGAAAAACAAAACAAAACAAAACAAAAAGAAATCATGGAAAGTGCACCAGATTTAGTTATAAAATGTTTAACTAAACTGTTTCATTTATGCATGCAGCTTATCACATCCCAGTGATGTCAAAATATAAAGGAACTTAATTCCATTTACACAAGTTTCAAAATACACACCACTTCATTTTAGAATCTCTTTTTTTAAACCTTCATATACTGTATCTTCTCAATGACAACAGCCCCCATCTGCACATTTTGAAAAAAGTCACTTTATTCCTGTCAAAGGAGATCACTAAAATCGAGTGTCCTGGGCCAAAGTGAGTCTACCTCACACAGCGACAAAAGAAAAAAAGAAAAGAAAAAAACAAACTGCTACAACACAAAATTTAAAATCATGTGCCAAAACTCAAAACAGTAGTTGTATGGCATCTTTGTGCAGTTCCATCACGTTAATAATCCTTTCTTTTCTTTGAAAGAAATGTCCATGAAAGGCTTAAGAGAGACAGAGCAAGAAAGAGTGAGCCAGTACAAAAGAACGCAGCGTTGTCCCCAGTTAGTGCTACTGTTTCTCCAGCTCACACACATACATGAGGTGGTCCTCGGGGGACTTCCCATGAGTCTTGCTCAGGTGAAGCTTGACCGCATGCTTGCTCGCAAAAGTCCGGTTACAGAGCTTGCACTGGTACACAGCCCCACCGTCATCATCGTCGGGGGAGGGTGATGGGGATTCAGTTGAGGGCAGAGAGGTGGTTAAAGATGAGGGCAGGGAGATGGGTAAGGAAGAGGGTAGGGATGTGGGTAGAGAGGAGGGTAAAGGGTGGCTTGACAGGTGAAGATTAGAGAGCAGTTTTTCAGATAGTCCTTTGGTATGCCGTTGATGATGTTGCTGCGAGATCTGGCTGAGAAGCTGCTCCCCGGACAGCTTGGCCAGGTCTCGAAGACGGAAACCCAAGTGGGATTCCAAGTGGCTGACGTAGGTGGATGGTGAGCGAATCTGAGAGGCGCAGTCGCTGCAGAAGAACACCGGGTGACCCGAATCCAAGTTTTTCAAGAACTTGGTGCCACCGGTTCTCCTCAGCTGGTACTTGACATTAGCCAACCAGTGGGATATTGTAGTCATTGAGAGGCCAGTAAAACGAGAGATGTGCATTCTCTCCTGTGGGCTCAGGTCCGACATCATGTACTTGCCATCGCTTGTTTGTCTCAGACTGGAGGCAAACTGGGCTTGTAGGATGAGGAGGTGTTGAGGGTTCCAGTTGGACTGCCGGCCTTTACGTTTTTGGGCTGGTGAAATATCTTCTGTCTCCTCCTGTGTGACCCCTTCAATGTCGGAGCGCTCGGACAGGCTGGTGGGCGTCGAGGCCTTGGAGACAGCCTGACTTTCTGTCAGGTTCCTCAACATGTCAGAGATGTCTGACAATGCGTTTTCTCTCAAAGGGGAAGTGGACATAAATGAAGCTACTGCAGCTGAGGCTTTGGTCATAGTGACAGTGGAGGACGGAGAAATTGAGGACGGGGTGGTGGTGTTGGAAGAAAGAGCCGTTGAACCCAAAGAACCACCACCACCGTTTTTGTCAGCATTTTTGCCTTTGGTGAGATCTATGGGTTGGTCGTTGTTTACATGCTGCTGATAGAAGTAGCGGTCCAAGCGGTCATTGCCGGGCTTTTTGGTGTGTGCTGGTGGGGTCGAGGCAGCCACAGCAGCTTTCTCTGCCAGACTGTTGCTCATCTTGAACAGCATGCTCATGGGGTCAAGGGAAGGCAGGGCAGGCTTAGCGGCCTTCCCCAGGTGGACGTTCATTACTGACTGCAGTGCGCTGAGAGGGTTGACGAATGGCTGTTCAGGAGGTGGATGGTCTGTGATGATAGCTGTACTGCCACACAGGGAGGCAGGCATGGGGGATGTCACAGCAGTGGACTCCAACCCATTCTCCACAGACTCCTTTATGGAAATGTCTCCATTTGAATCTTTGTGATTGGCTCCACCTCCATCGCCTACTGCTTTTTCCCCTCCACTTGTACTCTCTGGAGTTTTACAGCCTCCTGCTCTACTTTCTTTGGGTGACTCTCCTCTGGCTGAGTCTCCTGCCTCACTGTTGCAGGGTGAGGGCGTGGTACATCTCAGAGGAGATCCCCTCACAACACTACTGGGCTCTCTCATTTTCTCCTCTACTTTGGCCACTTTCTCTGTGACTTTCTTGACCAGTTCCTCCATAGCATGAAAGTTGTTTTTGGGCAGCGGGGAATTCTGGCGGCTTGGAGGGGAGATCAGGGGCTGGGATTTGCCAGTAGGGGAGAGAATCTCCCCTCCAGGGAACATGTATTTAAGGGGAGAGCTCTTCCCAGAATTGCCTAGTGAGAGCTTCATTATGTTTGGGAGCTGGTAGGCAGCATGGATACTGGGATATCCACCCCAGCTTGGAGCACCATTCTGGGCTTTGTTGATGGCTGAGGTCACTGTGTTCTCCAAGGACTTGAGGATGTCAAGACCCCCTTTTGGACTGTCGTCTAGATCCTCCTCTGTCAGATAAGAGTATTTTGAAGAAATATCAAACTTTTCTTCAGCCTCGTCCTCACCTCCTGCCTTCTTCTCCTTGTTGAGATTGTTACCATTGTTCATGATGGACTCTTTAGTGCATTCCTCCTCCTTCTCCTCCTTTTTTATCTCCACAACCATGGCAGTGGGGGACATGCTGGTTGGAGGAGGCACAGGGGCAGGTGGAGGGGAGAACGTCGTGGCAGCCAGGGGAACAGACTGGAACTTTTCTTCAGCTGTTGAAGTGGGTGCAGGGGTTGGGGTGGACGATTCTATAATGGGTTTACCTTTCTTTATAGCAGAGTTGGTGACTTTAATAAAGTGTCCTGTCACCATCATGTGAGCGGTTAGCTCTTGCAGTGTGTCATGAGAGCTGCCGCACTCCATGCATTTGAGGATCTGTGACTTCCTGGATTCAAACTGCCAAGCATAGCTGGCACCGTTCTGGTGTCCATAGCGGTTGTTAGGTGTGATGTAAGGGTTGGTGACCTTCTGGAGTATGTCATTAGAGTCGTTAAGGGAGGTGGGCTTAGGT